>NC_091124.1:41537500-41862500 GCF_040183065.1 Periplaneta americana | reverse complement strand
AAGAATTCGTAAATGTTGAAAAACATAAGAATCTAAAGATATAGTAGATATAGGGCCCACCTCAATCAGCTAATAGCCTATGATACATATGGCAAGACAGTTATTTGTAGACAGAAACATGGCTGACAAAAACAGTTGATTTTTTAAGTACAAATTTATTATGGTCGACCTGAAACAGCTGCTAGCAATACTTATAACCAGCAGGATCACTACTTACGAAAAATGAACATGGCCGACATAAAACAGCTGATTAGAGATCGCAAATGTAGGGATAATCATCTATGGATCAGTGATATTATGGCCGTGGTATACACTGAAATTTGGGAGGTTAGCTCTGAATTAGAGAAACAATTGTCAGAAAACGTCCATGTCATTAAGTTTTCCTTCGTAAATTTAATATACTAAAACAATTTCTTAAGAATTTCAGTGGCTTCATTTGTGTTATTTCATAATGTTAAAATTAAACACATGAAGACTCCTCATTTCAAATAAAGTCGTTACGTCAACAACGTAGAATAAACTCGACATCTTGGATACTCGGATACAAAGAGCATGGCCTTCTAGGTATTGTAGAAAGCTTGTCATAAAGTAAACAGAAAATGTATGAGATTATATGTATTACCTAACAATAAGAATGGTTTCCTCACACCATGCTATGGCGGCATTTACAACTAAATTGTCCATAGATAAATTTAACATATTTCTTGAATGAAAATGATACAGGAAAAACAATAGAGGTTTGATTTAAGTTTAAAGTAACCGGCCATATGGTGCAAGAGTTCGTAACATGAACTGTGTAAGCATCGGTTCGCAAACATATGGTAATGAGCCATCACAAACTGGTCATTAGAGATCTGAAAATTGGAGGAAGAATAAATGGACTCTACCAATTCTCTCCAATCAAAGATACACAAAATAACAGACATCAGAGACGGGCAGAAACACGGTCATCCGTTTAAAGGGAATAAATTGGGAAGAAATCAACATGCCGTAGCAAAAAAATGGAACTCCAGCTCGGAGAAATGCACGTCTGTCAAGATTACAACTGGGAATTCATTCATTTTCATTATTTGTGAACAGTTAGCGTCATCTTGGAACGTGAATTAATTTCATACGTACATTTCAGATGAAAAATAAAACGCAAATGAGATTTCTTGTAAGAAGTATAAGTTAGCCAGTGGGTACGGGTGGATTCTGAAATAGTTCTATATGGTCATAGTAACGCGAGAAAAGTGAAAAGCTCGAGGAAAAACAACAGCTGAGTAAGAAATTAAGTTACGTTGTTCACTTTTTGAAAATAACTTGGATTAAATGTCCCCCATTACAATTTAAACACTTGTGTAACCTTCCACGTGAGTTATGCATTACACGAACCATTCTGGATGACTTTGACTTCAAATAGCCCCATACACCCAGATCCGGAGATCATGCTGGCCAAGTGATGACTCAAAATCTTTAAATCAGTCTTCCAGAAAATATGATTCTGAGGGTAGTCAAGCTTTCTGTTGCGGTACGAGTATGTGTCGTTGCAACATCTTGTAGAAAAGGATAATTATTTATCCCAAGTCTTCTAAGAGTCGTTCTTGGAATATTCAATGGCAGTTTACATTTTGTTTATTAGGATTGTATGCATTTATTCACACTGCGAATGGGTAAATGCCCGGTGGCAGTGGTAACTCATTACACTCAATAATGGAAATTAAAAATAAATTACAATTACTACTACTGCTACTACTACTACTACTACTACTACTACTACTACTACTACTACTACTACTACTACTACTACTACTACTACTACTACTACTACTACTAGTAATAATAATAATAATAATAATAATAATAATAGATAATAATAATAATAATAATAATAATAATAATTTAATAAAGCATAATACAGCATTTACTTACTTACAAACGGCTTTTAAGGAACTCGCAGGTTCATTGCCGCCCTCACATAAGCCCGCCATTGGTCCCTATCCTGTACAAGATTAATCCAGTCCCTATCATCATATCCCACCTCCCTCAAATCCATTTTAATATTATTCTCCCATCTACGTCTCGGCCTCCCCAAAGGTCTTTTTCCATTCAGCCTCCCAATTAACACTCTATATGTATTTCTGAATTCCCCCACACGTGCTACATGTCCTGCCCATCTCAAACGTGTGGATTTAATATTCCTAACTATGTCAGGTGAAGAATTTACACAATACGTGCAGCTCTGCGTTGTGTAACTTTCTCCATTCTCCTGTAACTTCATCCCTCTTAGCCCCAGATATTTTCCTAAGAAACTTATTCTCAAAAACCCTTAATCTCTGTTCCTCTCTCAAAGTGAGAGTCCAAGTTTCACAACCATACAGAACAACCGGTAATATAACTGTTTTATAAATTGTAACTTTCAGATTACTTCACAGCAGACTAGATGACAAAAGCTTCTCAACCGAATAATAACACGCATTTCCCATATTTATTCTGTTTTTAATTTCCTCCCGAGTTTTATTTATATTCCTTACTGTTGCTCCAAGATATTTTAATTTTTCCACCTCTTCGAATGATAAATGTCCAATTTTTATATTTCTATTTCGTACAATATTCTGGTCACGAGACATAATCATATATTTTGTCTTTCGAGATTTACTTCAAAACCTATGGCTTTACTTGTAGCATAGCATAGCAAACATAATAATAGTAATAATAATAATAATAATAATAATAATAATAATAATAATAATAATAATATAAATGGGTTTTACAGAACCCGAAGGTTCATTGGCGCCCTCACATAAGCACTCCATCGGTCCCTATCCTGAGGGAGATTAATCCAGTCTCTAACATCATATCCCACCTCCCTCAAATGTATTCGAATTTATCTCACCAACTATGTCTCAGCCTCTCCAAAGGTATTTTTCCCTCAGGTCTTCCACCTAACAGTCTATACGCATTGCTGGATTCATCCATACGTGCTACATGTCCTACCCATCTAAACCGTCTGGATTTAATGTTCTTAATTGTGTCAGGTGAAGAATATAATGGTTACAGTTCTGCGCTGTGTAACTTTCTCCATTGTCCTGTAACTTCATACCTCTTAGCCCCAAATATTTTTCTAAGCACCTTATTCCCGAACAAGGACTCTCTGTTCCTCTCTCAAAGTGAGAGTCCAAGTTTCACAACCTTAAAGACTAACCGGTAATATAACCGTTTTCTAAATTCTAACTTTCAGTTTCTTTGAAAGCAGACTAGATGATAAATGCTTATCAACCGAATAATAATAATAATAATAATAATAATAATAATAATAATAATAATAATAATGATATTAATAATAACAACAAAAATAATTTCGGAATTAGGCATGACAACATAAAACGCTGATATACAAGCAAGGACTCTTGATCATACAAGAAACGGTAGCACTAAAAGCAAAACATAGGAACTCAATTATCGACCGTTTTTGCGGCACGAACAAGGCATAAAGAGGGTCTGCGGTGAGCTGCAGCGTTGTAGCCCGTGTACCGCGAGGGGAAATTATATTTAGCTGCGAAACGATCTCTGTGGTCCGGGTTTCAGCCTCCTCTTGCGGTTTCGTAATACTCAGGTTGTCCTTTGATCAGCGGCTCGTTCAGAACCTGATATGAGAATTTATATTATAACAATGTAGAAGCTGGTCTTGCTAAACTCCTAAATTACATAGCAGCGCGCACGTCTTTGAACACGGCACAACGAAAGCGACGTCCAAGGACGCTAACTCAAATAACACCGTCGGCCTTCCTTCTCTTGCAGTCGGTACGAATTCTGATTAATCCGAGTGGAGATCAGAATTACTGGAGAACTACTGTGCGTGCTAACGCTTCCTCAGAGGAATAGCACTATTTCTTGATAACAATTGAAGGGTTTAAAAAAAAGAATTGTAGTCCCAAAAATTCAAATTTGAGATATTACGCATATGGTGATGGTACTGTAGCGACCATCTATGGAAAAAACACCACAAACCTGTGTTATAGGAGTGGAAATTGTCAGTGGTTTTCATAAAAAAAGCCATAGTCCAAAGATTTTTTTTTTGTGAAAACTGTCATTGTCCAGGCTGGACGATGGTATACACAAATATCCCATTCATATCACCTTGTGGTCACTGGTTGAGAAGAAACTGCCTCCTGAAGGATGCACTGGAAGGAATGTTGAATGGGAGAAGAGTTCGGGGCAGAAGAAGACATCAGATGATAGACGATATTACGATATATGGATCGTATGAGGAGACTAAGAGGAAGGCAGAAAATAGGAAAGACTGGAGAATGTTGGGTTTGCAGTGAAAGACCTACCTTTAGTCAAAACACTATGAATGAATCACCTTAAAACATTCATCCATAAAATTTTAATCTGTAGTAGATTGGCAGTACTGCTTCTTACGTACGCGGCAAAAGGGATCTCAGAGAAAAATACTTTAGAGCGTGAATTTTATTTATTTAGTTATTTACGTATTTATTTATTTATTTATTTATTTATTCATTCATTTATTTATTTACTTGTTTATTTATTTATTTATTTATTTATTTTGATAATAATTGTAACATAAAATACAATATAAACAGAAAAACTTTAGCTCGCCCCTGAAAGAGTAGAACTCGTGCTCAGGAGCGGATTCCTGAATTGAAGTTAAGAAGTATATAATACAATTTGTCTTATGTCTACTACTCAATAAGAATATATAAATTGTTGTATTCGTTATGGCGTCATCTTTAGATGCAGAATTAACCCCGTGGAATAAGCGTAAGCAACGAAAGGAGAAGAAACAGGGTGTAATAAAGAAAAAGAAGATTAAAGGAGAGGCACACTTCAGCCACAACAGAGTATTTTTTTCTTAAAACAATCACTGTCCAAAATTACCTGCATTTACACATGTATTTCTATGAAGCAATTTAATTTATAAGTGTACTTCATTGAATTCTTTGTAAGTTCATGCATATGTAAGTTATATACACTTTTTGCTGGTTGGGTGGAAGAGAAGGCCTAACGGCCTTAACTCTGCCAGCTAAAATAAATCATTATTATTATTATTATTATTATTATTATTATTATTATTATTATTACTTTAGTTTTCTCAAGTTTCTATAAAATATTAAGAAATAGCATGATGAATTTCATACTTAAGTGTCAACAACACCCATGCCAGATAGTTTTTTGTTTTTACTAAAAATGTATGCTTTTGGACTATGGTTATTTATTCAAGAAACCCTTCAATTCTACAGGGTGTTTCAGAAATACTTTGACAAACCTTGAGGGCATTTTCCTCACACTAAAACAAGAAAAAAAGTTCATATAAACATATGTCAGAAAATCCTTAGTTTTTTAGTTATTAATGAATATTAAAATCTGTTAATATTGTCAGCTTGATAGCAAGTGTTGCAACTTTAATCAATTCAGAAAGTCATAACAATGAAAGTGGAAGCCAGAGGAGAACATTTTCAACATTTGTTATGAGTATGGGGTTATCGTGTGGGTAGCACGAATGAATTACTTAATGTATAACTCAACGAGTAAATAAATTCTGAATGAATGAGAGAACGGAATAATACGTGAACTAATGAAACAATACGAATGAATTAATGAATCCATGAGTTAATATGTCCATGAATCTATGACGGGACGAAATGAACGAAATTATTAAATTCATGAATGAAACAATGATCAAGCGATTTAATAAGTGAACGTACTAGAGAATAGTTTAATGAATTAATCAATCAATAAATCAATCTATCAATACGTTAATATATACATGTGTAACAATGATTAAATGAATATATAAACAATTGAGTAAATGAATATATTAGTGAATGAGTAAATGAATAGATCAATGAATGAGTAAATGAATAGATTAGTGAATGAGTAAATGAATAGATCAATGAATGAGTAAATGAATAGATTAGTGAATGAGTAAATGAATAGATTAATGAATGAGTAAATGAATAAATTAGTGAATGAGTAAATGAATAGATTAGTGAATGAGTAAATGAATAGATTAGTGAAGGAGTAAATGAATAGATTAGTGAATGAGTAAATGAATAGATTAGTGAATGAGTAAATGAATAGATTAGTGAATGAGTAAATGAATAGATTAATTAATGAGTAAATGAATATACTAGTGAATGAATAAAATAATAGATTAGTGAATGAGTAAATGAATAGATCAATGAATGAGTAAATGAATAGTTTAATGAATGAGTAAATGAAAAGATTATTGAATGAGTAAATGAATAGATTAGTGAATGGACAAATTAATACACTCAAGAATGAGTGAATAAATAAATAAAAATGTTAATGAGTGAATGAATAGAATCAATGAGTGACTATTCAAAAGGATTAATGAACTGAAAACTTAATTATTGAATGCATTAACAAGATAATGAAAAAAATGAATATATGTGTCAATGAATCATCAAATCAAGAAATTAATGAGAGTATACTTTACTAATTTATGAAATTAATAAACCCATGATAAAAATAAATAATCCATGGATAGTGAAGTGAATGAATGAATAAATGCATCAACCTAAGACTGAATAATCCACGAAAGGACCGATTTATGAATGAACTCAAGCATTGGCTAATTTAATTACTTTACGAACCCAGACAAAGTTAATCAATGAATCCATAGCTAAATGAATCAATGATTTAGTTGTTTAATTATAGCTTGTTTTTTATACAAAAGGAACTATCACGCAAAGAGTTTTAAACCGGTCGGATTTTCAGGCCAATGGCATTTAGGGGTTATTTGTGCCCTTCCTTGTACTACCTGCAACTCATATATGTCATTGATTGGCTTGCTAATCCGACCGGTTTAAAAGTCTCCGTGGGACGATTCGTTCTGTATAAAAACATTCTATGACTATACAGGTGAGAGAATCAATTTAAAGAAGTACCGAGTGAATATACTGGGGCATTAATGAATAAAATCAGGAATGAATCAGTTAATGACAAAGAATTAATTATATATTCATATTAAACTACTTAGTTTACAAATAGTCTATATGAAAGAGTGAAGATTGAAAGAATGGTGAATTGCACAAGAAAAATATTATTTTCTTTATACAGAGTGTTTCCAGGCTAGTGTTAAAAACTTTCAGGGATGATAGGGAAGGGTACATGTATCAATTTGAGATCAGGAACACTGGTCCGGAAAAGACAGAGTCGAAAGTTATAAGCAGAAATAGTTCTTTGGAAATGAAATAATTTTATTCTTCTGTACACCTTATTTATGTGTATTTATCTGTACATCTTACATATACTGTATTCATCTGACTTTTTTACGTTGTCTACTTACAGTATTCCATTCAGTGCGCTGTCTGAGGGGTGGGGACAGGAAACTACACTAAAGCAATGCAGATAGCGTAATGTGTAACGGGCATGGTCGGTCCTGATATGCACGTCTGTAGACAGCAGTGTATGTGTACAAGTTGCAGTGTCCAGTCGATCAGTCCTAGTGAAATGGAGGAGTACACGAGAGCGAAATATGCAGATATGATTTTTGAATACGGATGAGTCAATGGGAACAGTAGACAAGCTCACAGATTGTATCGGGGAAAGTACCCAATATTTTCTGCATGGAGAAACTTTGAGACATACATTTCAAATAAATATCATTGAATTAAAGAACGGTTCTGAAAGCTTTTCCTCCGCCTAGCTTTTAAGGGGAATTGGACGTTATCGCATGCAAAGTAATGGTAAAAATAGCTTATCTTCAAGCAGTCATAAATGTAATACTATTTATCAAGCTATTTCATTTTTTTGGTGATATATGTATACACATTAAACTTTAAAATGAAAAAAGAATGGTTAATCTAGTGTAAATCTTACCCTTAAATTAATTTTTGAATTTAAACATATGTTTTATATAAATTCACTACATACCTGTGATTAGGTACACTCTATTCACTTATCATAACACACATTGAATTAAAATTTTGGCCACTTACTGCTAATAGATACTAAAACATACCCTACTAAAATTATTAAAATATCTGTAATATTATGGGCATAGGGCTTATACTAATCTTCAATTTTTGTTAATTTATTGACGGTGATGATTACTATAAGCCCTATGCCCATAATATTGCAGATATATGAATAATTTTAGTAGGGTATGTTTTAGTATCTTATTTAGTAGGTTATTTTACGACGCTTTATCAACATCTAAGGTTATTTAGCGTCTGAATGAGATGAAGGTGATAATGCCGGTGAAATGAGTCCAGGGTCCAACACCGAAAGTTACCCAGCATTTGCTCATATTGGGTTGAGGGAAAACCCCGGAAAAAAACCTCAACCAGGTAACTTGCCCCGACCGGGAATCGAACCCGGGCCACCTGGTTTCGCAGCCAGACGCGCTGACCGTTACTCCACAGGTGTGGACGTTTTAGTATCTATTAGCAGTTAGTGGTCAAATTTTCAATTCTATACGTGTTATAATAAGTGAATAGAGTGTACCTAATCACAGGCATGTAGTGAATTTATAAAAAAAATTGTGCTTAATTAAAAAAATTAATTTAAGGATACAGATTTACTCTAGAGTCACCATTCTTTTTCATTTTAAAGCTTAATATGTATACACACATAGCTAACAAAAATGAAAAACCACTGATAAATAGTAGACTATTATATTTATGACTGCTAGAAGATAGGCTATTTTTACCATTATTTTGCATGCGATAATGACCAACTACCCTTAACTTTAAAGTGAGCCAGTAAATGCTTGAGTTAGCTCTGAAATTAAGTGAATTTATTATGAAGCTAATGCACAGCAACGTGTCAATATGTTATCATCCATTAAAAAAAAAACAAATCAAAGTTCTAAATCTGTAAACCTTCAATAACTGTTTACCAGTGTGACTTCTCTTTTGTTCCTATTGTATTAAATCTAAACACTTTGTGCGTCTCTGTATGCAGCCAAGTACCATTCCTATTCATCCGGGGTCACAGAGAGTCTCTATTCTAGCGGTGCTGGGCTTGAATCGCGACCTTTCAGCTCCTAGCTCGTCGTTTTATAGTCTAACATAAATTATAGGAAGCAATATTGCCTTGCTAGGTCGACTTGATCCTAGTGTAGATGGGTAAAATATTCATTACCAACTCTTCTATTAGCCTCCTACACATGTCGTTAAATCTTACAATTTGCAATGTGGTTTGTTTCACTACATCCAGAACGTCCGTCTGTCTGTAATGAAAGGTATTTTATTTCATAACACTATAGCCTACATATTTTGTAAATAATGTATTAAGGGGCGTCAGACATTGACTATTTTCAAAACCCGATTGTGAAAAAGACTGTTTTTCGTCTCTAGAATATGATATTTCTTCAATGATAAATTTTGTGCAATATGGTTTTTATTTCTTATAACAATTTGTCCTTCGTTATGAAATATTTCTTTGACACACATTGCCTTATCTAATACTAAATCAAGGGTTCAGAGCTATAGTGGGCCAAACGCCATTTATTAAGAACGGAGAAAGGAAGATTTAAAGTTTATTGAATGCCATAGTTTAATGAAGTTTGACATATCATTTAGTTTTTAATGTGCATACTTTATATTACTTGCTATATGTTTTATTGAATTATGGTAATAAATTTTAGCCCTTGTTTTATTCGTTTTTAATATATGGCGCTTGGCCCACTATGGCTCTGAGCCCTTCAAATGTAACTGACTCTTGGAATTACATGTAACTAAACACATGTATATTTATATTTATTATTATTATTATTATTATTATTATTATTATTATTATTATTATTATTATTATTATTATTATTATTATACCATTCTTTTCTGCGTTGCTGTTATTTATATTTGCTATGCCTTTATATACTGGTTGAGTAGAAGAGAAGGCCTTATAGTCTTAACTCTGCCAGTAAAAATGAATTAAATAGACTATTACACTTTTACTACGTCATACTACTTTTGACCAATAAAACGGTACGAAAGGACGTCTTTCAACCAATAATGGTTGCTTATCGCATAATTTTATCGGGTCCCTAGCATTTGTTAAATTTATCGCGTCCCTAGCATTTGTTTATTTTTATCGCTACCCTAGCATTTGTTTCTTTGTTTGCCAACATTTCAAACTGCACTGGTCTGGACGTCAAAAAACAGAAAATTACAAACCACTCCAGTCGATGCACAGCAGTTTCAAATATGACTCGCATTGGCATTCAAGTCAAGAACAAGAATTAATAAATATCACTGTTCATAGCTATGCATCTTCCCTGAAATCCTACTTACAAATAAATGAAGAGCATCATTCGGAAATCCTGAATAAGTTGAGGAATACACCATGTACATCAACGAGTTCCACTTCTTTTTTTACGCACACGTCTAATAGGCTATAACATCAACTGAACCACCAGCCAATAAAACATTAAGGGCAGTATTCATAGACATTCTTAGCGCGGGCTTTCGGTGGATGATCAGCGAACTAACGTTTTTCGTATTTATAAACCAGAGTCAGCTTTATGATATATGAATCCTGTTTAGCAAGCTCGTAGCCCGGGCTAGCGAAATGTCTACGAATAGCACCCTAAAATTTGAAAATTGTACTGTACTTTCAATAATTGTTCCTTTTAAAATTATTCATGTTTACTTTTTATTTTAACATCGTTAATTAAATCTTTTCTTGTTTATTTCATCATCCCTAATTAAAACTTTTGTAACATTTGTTTATAATAGGTTATGTTATAGATTCTGCTATATGATATTGTGGATAGTCACTTATCAGAGATTGTTTAATACTAAGATTTATTGAAAATCATCTATTAAGTGACGTTGATTACTAGGATCCGGATAATTGAAGTGGAATGCAACTGTTTTAATAAACATGAAACTGAATCAACAAAGCCTTCTTGACTAGTAACCGTCCACAGAGTTCAATGAAGATACCATAGTTGGCACAACTGATAACAAAAAAACAGCTAAACATAACACACTACTGCCATCTAGCGTAATATTTGTAATTTAGAGATAGTACAATAATACATTTGAAGACAGTTGTATTTTCGTAAGTCAATTAATATTTTATTGTATTGGAGTACTTTGTTACTTTTGATCTTTATATACTTTCTTCTAATCGTGTAATAGCCAATTAAATCCTACAAGAGTTTTGATTTTCTCTAGATAAATCAAAACCTCTGGTGAGATTACTGTTGATAAAAAAAATTTAAATTGTAGGAAACATCTTCGTTGTAACAGTCTTTATCACTATAAAGCATCGTAAACAGTTTATGAGGTCTACTTTAGAATCATGAATAGAACGTCAATTTCAGCACTTACAAAATGTTGTGGCACACGTCAAATATGACGTCACGTCAATATAGTCTATGAACAGCTAACCTTATTTCCGTACGAGCTGGAACAAAATACGGTCCCTACTTATTATCTTAATGAATGAAAAACCGAAAAATTGACAATAATAAATATTAAATACAATGAAATAATTAAGAAATGGATACTACCATCTCTAAATGAATGAAAGAAAAGAAATAAACGTGAGTGAGTGAGTGAGTGAGTGAGTGAGTGAGTGAGTGAGTGAGTCAGAGAGTTAAAAGTTAAATTAATTAATTAATTCATTCATTCATTTAGTGCTCTGCCAAAGCGTAGGTCTTTCACTGCAAACCCAGCTTTCTCCAATATTTCCTATTTTCTGCCTTCCTCTTTGTTTCCGCATATGATCCATATTTTAATGTATATTATCTGAAGTCCTCTTTTACCTCGAACTCTTCTCCAGTTCACCATTCCTTCCAGTGCATCCTTCAGTAGGCATTTTCTTCTCAGTCAGTGACCCAACCAATTCCTTTTCCTCTTTCTGATCAGTTTCAGCATCATTCTTTCTTCACCCACTCTTTCCAACACAGCTTCATTTCTTATTCTATGCTCCATTCTTCTCCAAATCCGCATTTCAAATCCTTCTATTCGCTTCTCTTCGCTTCGTCGTAATGTCCATGTTTCTGCCCCATACAATGCCACACTCCATACAAAGCACTTAACTAGTCTCATCCTTAGTTATTTTTCCAGAGGTCCGCAGAAGGTGCTCCTTTTTCTATTAAAAGCTTCCTTTGCCATTGCTATCTTCCCAGTACCTTATTCTCAAACACCCTTAACCTATGTTCCTCTTTCAAAGTGAGAGTCCAAGTTTCACAGCCATACAGAACAACCGGTAATATAACTATTAACAGTGAACGAATATATTAAATAAATAGGTTAGTAAATTATTAATTGCTCGTAATAATGAATTGACTAAACGCCTGACCGAATAACTAAATTAAATTATCACTTCCATAGATTGATTAATCAGTGATGCCCTGATTAGTGTTGTAATCTGACTGGCTACAAACACACGGCTGCCAGGCTCAGATCGCTCGAATATCAGCCAGCTTCGTGACTTCCACTCAGTAATGAATTTGGAAACTGATAGGCGGGCCGCAAGACGTGATCCGCCGCGCGGGCTGCAATTAACCGCCAGGCCATCTGCTAGGATTCCCACGTGAACTTGGAGCAGCCAACGTCACCTGTTATGCAACACACCGAACGCCCGGCCTTCTCCCTGCTAATTAAAATAACATACCAGCGAGGAGTAGTATTTATTTTTGCATTAAGATTTAAAATAATGCTAGGAAGATTTCAACATCAACTTCAGGATAAACACAATATTATACATAATTATTAAGTATGTACGTACGAACTATGTATGTATGTACAGTATGTATGTATGTATGTATGTATGTATGTATGTATGTATGTATGTATGTATGTATGTATGTATGTATGTATGTATGTAATTATGTATGTATGTATTTTTTAATTTTATTGGGTTATTTTACGACGCTTTATCAACATCTTAGATATTTAGCGTCTGAATGAGATGAAGGTGATAATGCCAGTGAAATGAGTCCAGAGTCCAGCACCGAAAGTTACCCAGCATTTGCTCGTATTGGGTTGAGGGAAAACCCCGGAAAAAATCTCAACCAGGTTGCCCCGACCGGGATTCGAACCCGGGCCACTTGGTTTCACGCGCTGACCGTTACTCCACAGGTGTGGACGTATGTACGTATGTATGTATATATGTATGTATTTATTATTTTTAAGTAGGTTATTTTAAGACGCTTTATCAACATCTTAGGTTATTTAGCGTCTGAATGAGATGGTGATAATGCCGGTGAAATGAGTCCCTCATATTGGGTTGAGGAAAAACTCCGGAAAAACCTGAACCAGGTAACTTGCTCCGACCGGGATTCGAATCCTGGTCACCTCGTTTCGCGGCCAGACGTGTTAACCGTTACTCCACATGTGTGGACTTATGTGTGGACTTATGTATGTATGTATGTACGTACGTAAATATGTATAAACATTTTAATTGTTTTATTTAATGACGTTCGCAACTGCCGACGTTATATCAGCGTCGCCGGTGTGCCGGAATTTTGTCCCGCAGGAGTTCTTTCACATGCCAGTAAATCTACTGACATAAGCTTGTCTCATTTAAGCACACTTAAATGCCATTGACCTGGGCCGGGATCGAACCCGCAACCTTGATCACAGAAGCCTAGCGCTATACAGACTGCGCTATCCAGGCCGATAATTATGTATGTATTTTTTTATTTTACTAGGTTATTTTACGACGCTTTATCAACAGCTTAGGTTATATAGCGTCTGAATGAGATGAAGGTGATAATGCCGGTGAAATGAGTCCGGGGTCCAACACCGCAAGTTACCCAGCATTTGCTCATATTGGGTTGAGGGGAAACCCCAGAAAAAACCTCAACCAAGTAACTTGCCCCGACCGGGAATCGAACCCAGGCCATCTGGTTTTGCGGCTAGACGCACTAACCGTTACTCCACAGGTGTAGGTATGTATGTATGCATGCATATATTGGGTTGAGGAAAAAACCCGGAAAAACCTCAACCAGGTAACCTGCTCCGACCGAGATTCGAATCCTGGTCACCTGGTTTCGCGGCCAGACGTGTTAACCGTTACCCCACGGGTGTGGACTGTATGTATGTATGTATGTATGTATGTATGTATGTATGTATGTATGTATGTCCGTATGTCCTATGTAGAGTAAAGTGTAAGTAATGTCATGTTCTTTGAGATATTTGAAACAAAAAAGAGTTAATTACAATTTTCTTCGCTTTTGCTTGTTTTTCGAGATAAAAATTGTTTTGTACGAAACATTTCACAGCGTATTTAAGAGAGCAATGTATTATGATAATAAATGATTGAAAGAATTTTAGTTTTGTGCTTCAAATGTGCACAGATTTGATAGGAACAAAATCCCTTTTCAAAACGAAAAGTTACATTTGTTCGGATTAAATTCATGTTTAATTAAAGGTCAATATTACAATTATTTCAATCATTTATTATCATAATACAGCTCTTTCTTAAATTGACTGAGCATATTGGGAACTAAATAAATGGCTTTCCCAAAACATGCTATGAAATATTTCACATAAAACAATATTTATTTCGAAAAGAAAGCAAAAACGAGCAAGTATCTAAAATAATAACCCTCTGAATATAATGAGATTACGGTTCATTCTGTATATGTCCTATTTATGTACATACTTATATATGTATGATATTAATTTTAGAACCCATATCTATTACCTTTTCGATTTGCTTTGATTAATACTGCCAACTTTAAGATTATAATTTTTTTTTTTTTTTTTTTTTTTTTGGAAATTACATAGAGCATGTCCTACGATAAGGATAAAATATTTAGTCTATTTATATGTCGGAATATAATAATTTTAGATCCCGCCTTTATTAAAATTCTTTTTCTTGTTTTAATGAGTACTACATCTCCCATATTATTGTTTTCTAAACACTTTATACATATTATATACATATAGCAAATAAAGATATATTCATCCGTCTATCTGTGTCTTTGTTTTCCGTCCATCGTCCATTAATTTAGTCATTCACTTTGTCTCTTTTATTAGATAATTCTATCGTTTATTCATTATTTCAGTTCTCCTTTGTCGTTTTTCCTTCAAATAATACCTCTTTTTAAAAACTGCTGTAAGTAATGTATGTCTCACCGCTTAGTCTAATCGAATTCTGTACCATTTTGCATCACCCGGATCGTAGCACCGCCTCGGGTGGGCTTTGAAGTAGAAGCTGTCCCGCCGAGATGTTCCCGCTTCCTCGTGCTTTTTTGCCGGCCGCCTTGTAATGACTGATGTTATTGCTGCTTGCTCGATTGCCTTATTTGAAACTGAACTGAACTCGCCAAGTGACAAAGCAACTTCATCCCGATCAACGTGGCTAGTCCTGCCTCCCAGGTTCCATTACTGTGCTGTTTTAATAATTGGCGGAACAAAAACAGATGCAAACTTGCACCTTGCCCATGCAAACACTGCCAGCTATAATTATACTGTCTAAGAAGCAAGTGTATCGAGCTAGAGTGAGGTAGTCCTTATAGTGACTTGCATGTGGCGATATTGTTTTTTTATCTCTTGAGACGTCTTTTGTTTCTATAGTAACCATCGCATTATACTTCACTTACTTCTAGGATAACTTTCGTGTAATACATTACACTTTTTCCATAGCATGTCTCGAATGACATTTCGCTTGTTTCTACAACTCTCTTATGATACCTACGTCTATAAAAATCCTCAAGTGGTATGTGGCATGTCAATTGGTTTACAGGCCTTTATTTATACAGTGACATCATGTTATTTTTATTTCAATTTTTATTGTACCTCAATTTTTTAATGTATTTCACTCCCACCCCTTCTACTAGTAAACTTCCAACCGTTCTCAACACAGAACCAAGCGTATACAGTCAAAGTCGCCTTGTGGTATAGTAAACACAAACAGTACTGAGTTAGTGAGTATAGGACGTTCCAGAAATATGTTCGCGTTTTTCACTGACGAAAGAGCTTTCAATATTGACTCATATTCTCGCACAGGTACTGTCGTCCGTTTGTCTATGTCGCATCCCGGTTTTCCCCCATCCGTTTCTGCTCGCCCCTCTGTAAAGGCTAGTGGCTGGACTGTCTTAGTTCTTTCCTGAAAGCATTAATTTCTGTTAGGAATTGGACGTCTACGTAATATTATACAACTGTTTAAAAAAACTTAAATGAAAGGGCCTCGTTAATTAATTAACTTTCTACGACCCTGCGACAAGACCACTTGGATGGACAGTAGATAGCATGTCTGAGTAATTATATCTTTTCTGATCGGGCAGAAGTGAAGATTAAATTTACAGTACGTGAGGTATTCTTTTATAGAGTAGGTACAGAATTATTTAAACATGAGTTACTAGTACGAAGGACGAAACTGGTAATTGGAATTAGGTACAATAGTCTATAGCGCGATTATATGCAAAAAGGAACTGAAGCCTGTATCGAAATGAACGGCCACCTTTTTCAAAATTGTGTTTAAATATCCATATTATGATTACTTTTCAATTTAAATTCATTCTCTGTATTGTACGCTAATGTGCTGTTGACAATACAGTATAATGTACACTGCATAATGAATACGTCCCAATTGATAGCTCAGTTCGTGAGTGAAAACACTTATTGTTAATACAGTACTGTTTTTTGAATTAAAGAAAAACCTAATGAAAATTATCAAACTCAAAATCGCGATATTTCCTAGTTTACGTAAATGGATGAACTACATTTCTTCCCTCCTATACCTAGTAAAGTGATTTGTTTGTATTTTACGCCAGTATAATCGAACTCCAGTCGTGGAAGGGGGATAGCAAACAGTGTTTCCGGTTCCTAACCGTTAATTCAAAGGTATAGCCAGGTTAATATTAGAAATGTTGGTAAAAATATAATGAAGTCCTTGTATATTTATTTACTCTGGTGGAGTTTCTTTACAACGGTTTCCGATAAGTTTTATTCTATGAAATTTTTGATAGGGCTGATATTTAACGAGATATACGATTTTAAAAATAACAATACGTTTTATCAGTGCCGCCTTAGACTAACAGGTTATAATAAAGTGTAATATGATAATAAATGACTGAAAGAATGTTAGTTTTGTCCTTCAAATGTGCAGAAATTTTAATCAAAGGAATGTAACTTTTCGTTGTGCAAAGGAATTTTAAAAAGATACATTTGTTCAGATCAAATTTCTGCACATTTAAAGGACAAAACTAAAATTCTTTCAATCTTTTATTATCATGATACACTGCTATGTTAAATTGATTGAGCATATTGGGAATTTAAGCAATAGCTTTCCCAATGAAATATTTCATTTAAAGCAATTTTTGTCCCGAAAAGGAAGCCAAAACGAGCAAAATTGTATTATACTTTTTTGGTTGAAATATCTCAAAGAATAACCTCCTGAAATTAATGACATTACTTATGCTTCACCCTGTACAAGTCAACATTTTCAAAAGGATGGGGCGAGAAGTCAGTCGGTGGTTTGGTTTCTGAAAAGCAGTAGATGCACAGTTCTTAACTTATTGAGAACCAGTGATCTAAGCAATGTGGTGTTGCTTGCACTTATTTTATGTTCGTTATCCATTTCAGTATAAATGTAGCCTTTCACATAGCTAAAAGCTCTTAGCTAAGTTCTTGCTTAATTTCATCATCCTGTTTATGATCTCTTCTTGAATAGCCAGCTATTCTTCCAAGAAACATCGCTTCTATGGCCTGAATTCTTTTATCACATTTACTGCGGTATAAAAGGGTGTGTGCAAACATTACTTTGTAAATTACATGTCTGTAACCTTTTTCTTTTACAGCTATAACGTCGGTGCTATTTGTATACCTTTCTTTTCATTTTTTGTCTCCTTTAACATCCTCTTCTGATGTCGAATTAAAAGCCAATCCGGTGTACATTCATAGTTCTCTGACCAAGGGAGGGTTTTTCACTGCAAACTCAGCATTTAATCTTTACTATTTTCCGCCCTTCTTCTAATCCCCGCATATTATCTTAATGTTGTTCATCACCTGATATCTTCTTCTGCATCTGATTTTTCTCCCGTTCACTATTCCTTTCAGTGCATCCTTCAGTAAGCAGTTTCTTCTTAGCCAGTGACCTAGCCAACTTATTTTTCTCTTCCTGATCAGTTTCAGAATTATTTTTTATTTCTAGCACAGCTTAATTTCTTATTCTGTCTGTACATAACACACTATTATATCTTTGGAGCGATACCAAATGGAGAGACATGTGAATCTTCCTACTGTAGTGTAATTTATTTCAAAGCCGTTGTAATTAAAATTTTGAATATTTGTTTAGGTTTATAGAATTTTCAATATAATAACTTTAATGACAATAATTGAAGACCTCCCCGAAATAAGGATATAACCAACAAAACTGTAATTCATGTTTTAGGAGAAAGAAACTAATTTCAGAGCCATATTTCATTGGGCCTATATTTACTATCATAGCCATTTGACTAACGAAGGATACAAGTTAATTCAGCCATTAAATTTAATAATTTATACAGTATTATAAATAAATGCTTCAAAATTAAATTTTACACCTAAATAACATATTTCAAGAATTTTATGTTACTTTACCTTGTGAATACATTCTTTCCCTAATGATGCTGTATATTAAGAACCAAGATAAATTCAGTACTAATCAAGACATTCATCATTTTAATACAAGACATAAATCAGATCTTCATCTACCCTCTGTTAGTCTAAGCTGTTTTAAAAAAGGAGTTCGCTATTCATGTATAACAGTCTTCAATGCACTGCCTAATTATCTTAAAGATTTGAAGAACAACGAGAAAAGGTTCAGAAAAGAATTAACCAAATTTCTACATACTCATACCTTCTACACAATTGATGAATTGTTTATGCTTGTGAATTGAATTATTCTACTTAAATGACATGTACAATTTTATATAGCTCAACTAAAATATGTTTTTATAGTGACTTAATCTGTTTACTATGTATTGTATTTTTTGTTTAGCATAACTGATGAATTGTATGTACTGTAAATTGAATAGTATACTGTATAGGTCTACTGATGAATTGTTTAAGCTTATAAATTGAAATAATCTACTTCATATGAATTGTATAGCTTAACGAAAATACTAATTTGATTGTATATGTTTGTATAGTTTGGCTGATGAATTGTATATGTTCTTAAAATGATTACTAGTCTGTGTAGCTCTACTGATGAATTGTATATAGACCTACTGTAAATTGAATGGTAATATGTATAGCTCAACTGATGAATTGTTTATGATTATAAATTGAATTAATCTACTTGATATTAATTGCACAAATTTGTATAGCTTAATGAAAGTATGCTACTTTGTATTGTATATATTTGTATAGATTTGGCCGATGAATTGTATATGCTTTAAATTGAATAGTAATCTATATAGCTCTACTGATAAATTGTTTGTGTTTGAAATTTGAAGTAGTTTGCATGATATGTATTATCAATTTCTGTATATCACAACTGGTTGAATTGTTTATGCCTTAAATTTAATTAAATTGTTTTGTATTATAATATAGCTCAACTTATGAATGATCGTTTGCGTTTGTAAATTTAATAATCTGATTGGCTATGTATTGTATACTTTTAATAGAGCCATCGATGTTGCTCAGTCGACAGACTCGCTGGGCTGCTGATCCGGAGCTGCGTTCGGGCTTGGGTTGGATCCCCCTTTGGACTTTGGTTTCTTCGGAGGTTTTCCCCAGCCGTGGGACTGAAGCCGGATGGTCTATGGCGAGTCCTTGGCATCAACCCCTTTGATTTGATTACCTGGTTGGGTTTTTCCGAGGTTTCCCCCACCGAAAAGGCAAATGCCGGGTAATATTTTGGCGAATCCTCGGATCTCATCTCACTACATCTCGCCAAAAAAAAAAAAAAAAAAAATGTAAAAAAATTGTACAAAATTGTAAAAATTGTAGAAAATTACTAAATTGTAAAACTATAAAAATTTGTAAAAATTGTAATTGTAGTATTGTAAAATGTTGACATGTTCCACATCTTAAAGCTTCATTGCTCATGTAAGATCTATATATAAAAAAAAAAATCCTTTTTCCTAGAGGTCTTCAATTAACATTTATTTAAATTTAAAAAATGAGTGTTTATTACTTTTATATTCTAAGTTTTTATGTTTTTAGTTAGTTTTATATCAACCACTAGGCTATTTAGCGTCGATGAGGTTGGTGATAGCGAGATGATATTTGGCGAGATGAGGCCGAGGATTCGCCATAGATTACAGTTGGGGAAAACCTCGGAAAAAACCCAACCATGTAATCAGCCCAAGAGGGGATCGAACCCGCGCCCGAGCGCAACTTCAGACCGGCAGGCAAGCGCCTTAACCGACTGAGTCACGCCGGAAGCTCTACGTTTTTATTAATTAGGTAGACCTGCATATCTAATCTCATGTGAAAACCTTGTAGTAATAACCATCAGTAAAAGCGTGCAAAAATAAAACAGTAAATCGAGGATGCTTTACAGAAAAATTTGAAGTAGGAAAATCTAGTTTCAACTGGTATTAACTTTCCTTGGTAATAAAATAAATGCAGAGTTGCCTATTTTGAATTACGGAATTACCCATCCTGGAGGTACAGAAATTTCACGCCTAACCTTACGTTGAAATCTCCTAGAAATAGGTACCGCAATTTCACGGGCATGCTATAAAATGCAAGGTTGCATAAAACTTAGTTGCGTTAGTTTTTTTTAACCAACGAAAAACCCTGGAAACTTTGTAAAACAAATATCACACCTTGTTTTATTTTTTGTTGCAGGTAAGAGTCGTCAGATTGGATCGATTGCTTGCCTATCGTGAATACTGCGAGAAAATGAGAATGTAAGTCAGAACTACCCCATTGTATAGGAAATGTGAATTCCAGGAAATAGTAATATGCGTTACAAGAGCGGTATGTTGAAGTTTTCATGTTCGAGGAAAAGTTTGAAAAAGCGAAACGTAGTTGAGCTTTTTTAATTTCCGAGAATTGAAAGAAAACATACAGCTCGTGTATCGTACATTATTTTGTGCGAGATCGTGCGTATTTGCTTGTTTTCCGCACAGAACCAATACGCGGTAAGTGTGAAATACCAATTCAGTATTCCCAACGTAACACACATAACTATTTCCCTCTTCTTACTGCTTAAGCGCCATATTCATTTTACTGCTTTAGGCTTTTATTATTTTTAGAGACGTTTAACATAGTAATAATTATAAATTGGAAACTTACCACTGCAATTTCACTTAAATTGCAACGTTAATTATTGTTTCTAAATATTTGCAAAAATTAAGTAAAGTCTACTACTCCACCAAACTTATTGCATTCCTGATACAAGTAACATTAAGGAAGCCGTGAAAAAGTCAACAAGATTCCAGATGCCGATGTTATTACTGCAATATGTTATATAAATAATATTGTTAAAATATTAAAATGAAAAATAAATCATTACATAACCTTACCGTTTGTTTTAAGTTCGCATTTATAGACTGGGGGAAAAAAAAGACAGACGTATATCACGGCCTGCTGGAGTATAGTAAACACAGAAAACATTTTATAGCAACAATGTAGAAGAAAGATATTTTGGTTTTCCGAACAGAAACCAACATGGAGATTTCATTGCAACTAATTATAAATTCGTCTTTCAGGTACAGTACGTAATAAACGATCTTCGCACAAAATAATGTACGATACACGAGCGGTATGTTTGTTTTCTTGTTCTCGAAAATTGAATAAGCTCAACTACGTTTCGCTTTTTCAATCTTTTCCTCGACCATGAAAACGTCAACATACCGCTCTTGTAACGCATATTACTATTGTGCGAAGATCGTTTATTACATACCTGAAAGAGGAATTTCTAATTAGATTGCAATGAAATCTCAATCTTGGTTTCTGTTCAATGACGGCAAATTTGCAAAACAAAATATCTATCTTCAAAATTGTTGCTTTAAAATGTTTTCTGTGTTTACTATACTCCAGCAGGCCGTGATATACGTCTGTCTTTCCCCCCCCCCCCAGTCTATGATGAGTCTGGAATCTTGTTGATTTTTTCATGGCTTCCTTAATGTTACTTGCATCACGAATGCAGTTATTTTAGTGGAGTTGTAGAGTTTACTTAATTTTTGCAAATATTTAAAAACAATAATTAACAGTGCAATTTAGGTGAAATTGCAGTGGTAAGTTTTCAATTTATAATTATTACTATATTGAACGTCTCTAAAAATGATATGTTAAAAGCCTAAAGCAGTAAAATGAATATGTCACTTAAGCGGTAAGAAGGGGGAAATTGTTATGTGTGTTCGGTTGGGAATACTGAATGTGGAATTTTAGACTTTCCGCGGATTGGTTTTGTGCGGAAACCAAGCAAATACGCACGATCTCGCACAAATGTTCAATGTGGCAGTGGTGTATACATGAACATGTCTCAAAGCGAAATAGTTACGGGCTTATAAGATAAAGGTATCTAACAGGCTTTTGAAAGCGTGGCAGGACTTCAAATCCCTTGGAGATAAAGAGTACAAATACTTCTCCTTATTAAAAAGTAAATTTAACTTCAAACTGAAACACTTCCAATTGAATAACTTTTAACATTTTTGGAACGGCCAACACTTTTCACTTCCTTGAGGTAACAGCTCTGGTAACCTCAACGTAGAGTCTTCATCCATCAGATCTGTGTATTAGAGATGATACTTCATGTGAAAGAATATACAGTATGTTCCATTTAAAATGAGAAAAATAATGCCATTTCCGTTTAAAGCGTAGGCCTACCAGAATCAAGTTACACCAGGTATACTGAACTTTCATACAGGATCCGGCAAAATGATCTCTTCGATTAGAAACATAAATAACAAGATCAACATGGGTGGTAGTAGTAGTAGTAGTAGTAGTAGTAGTAGTAGTAGTAGTAGTAGTAGTAGTAGTACTGGTGGTGGTGGTAGTAGTAATGGTGGTGGTGTTGGTGGTGGTAGTAGTGGTAGTAATAGTGGTGGTGGTAGTAGTAGTAATGGTGGTGGTGTTGGTGGTGGTAGTAATAGTGGTGGTGGTGGTAGTAGGGATAGTGGTGCTGGTAATGGTGGTAGTAGTGGTAGTAATAGTGGTGGTGGTGGTAGTAGTAGGGGTAGTAGTAGTGGTGGTGGTAGTAGTAGTAATGATGGTGGTGTTGGTGGTGGTAGTAGTAGGGATAGTAGTGGTGGTGGTGGTAGTATTGGTGGTGGTGGTAGTAGTGGTAGTAATAGTGGTGATGGTGGTAGTAGCAGGGGTAGTAGTGGTGGTAGTATTGCTGGTAATAGTAGGGGTAGTAGTAGTGGTGGTAGTAGTGGTGGTGGTGGTGGTAGTAGTGGTGGTGGTGGTGGTAGTAATAGTGGTGTTGGTAGTAGTAGGGATAGTAGTGGTGGTGGTAGTATTGGTTGTAGTAGTGGTAGTAATAGTGGTGGTGGTAGTAGTAGTAATGGTGATGGTGTTGGTGGTGGTAGTAATAGTGGTGGTGGTGGTAGTAGTAGGGATAGTAGTGGTGGTGGTGGTGGTGGTGGTGGTAGTATTGGTGGTGGTAGTAGTGGTAGTAATAGTGGTGGTGGTGGTAGTAGTAGGGGTAGTAGTAGTGGTGGTAGTAGTAGTGGTGGTGGTGGTGGTAGTAGTAGTAATGGTGGTGGTGTTGGTGGTGGTAGTAATAGTGGTGGTGGTAGTAGTAGGGATAGTAGTGGTGGTGGTGGTGGTAGTATTGGTGGTGGTAGTAGTGGTAGTAATAGTGGTGGTGGTGGTGGTAGTAGTAGGGGTAGTAGTAGTGGTGATAGTAGTAGTGGTGGTGGTAGTAGTAGTAATGGTGGTGGTGGTGGTAGTAGTAGTAATGGAGGTGGTGGTGTTGGTGGTAGTATTGGTGGTGGTAGTAGTGGTATTAAAATGGTGGTGGTGGTGGTAGTAGTAGGGGTAGTAGTGGTGGTGGTGCTGGTAGTAGTAGGGGTAGTAGTGGGGTAGTAGTGGTGATAGTAGTAGGGGTAGTAATGGTGGTAGTATTGCTGGTAATAGTAGGGGTAGTAGTACTTGTGGTAGTAGTGTTGGTGGTGGTGGTGGTGGTGGTGGTAGTAGTAGTAGTAGTAGTAGTAGTAGTAGTAGTAGTAGTAGTAGCCGAAATTTGGTGCGAGGGAAAATGGTATAAAAAAATGTTGCTAGATGCCCTCTAGAAGGGGGAGAATTTGTTCACTTGCCTTAAATCTGTAGCATAGGACCCACAGCTTGATATTCCTGTCTGTAGAAGCTATGCTACAAGTTTTATCGTCCTTAAAAATCCGTAAGATGGAAAGATAAAAAAAAAACAAAAGAAGGTAATGAATAGAAACGAAAAAATACAAAGGGAGAATAAGAATAAAAATGAATTGGAAAGCATAATAGATCGAAAGAACAAATATTAGCTTCACTATTTGATCGCCCGTCCCTTTTCAATGAATGTCTGATGAGTTCAATTCCCCTGAAATGCGCTGAGACAGCATGACTGCAACTGTAATGCTCCCTGACGGATGCGGCACTAAATTAGCTTGAATCAGGCGATCAGATCTAATGCCGCCCCTCCTAATAGAGACCATTCAGCACGGCTATTCAAGAGCAGCAATTAAGCTCAGTCACACAATCCCTGCTGTCCCTCAGCGCGTGCTGAACTTCAAACAAGCCACGACCTTTGTTCACACCGTCCTGTGTTATACAGTGTGCGCCAAAACAAATCGTACCGAAATTACATCACGGATACTGCGCATTTTCCCTAGCAACCAAGCATTTATTTGCCAGAATAGTTACTTATCGGACAAGTTCGTAAAGATTCTCTTTTTGGCACGATACACGAAGGTCAAAAAGATAATTTTACCACTGTGTATCATACAATGTTTTTCTCTACGATTTACATTAAATAAATATATCAAGTTGGGAAGCTTATAAGATCACGACTTCATAGCCGTCTAAATTCAGAACCATTAAGAATCACAGCTAAACCTGCTATAATCAACAAAAGGGACGTTCACAATGAAAAGTAACGTAATGATTTTCGTAAACGTTTTAGAAGTGAACGACAATGTTAACACATATGTCTGCAAACTCGAAGCGTTTTGTTTCTAGTGATATAAGCGATGAAACAAAAACACTATCTAAACTATGCATAAAAAAGAGCGCTATAGAGCGCTGTCTGAGAACGCTGGAAGGAATAAAATAAAATGGCATCTTTTGACGAAAGATTAATCCTTCTCCAATCATATCGCTGTCTGTATGACAAAATACATCATTCATACAGGGTGTAAGGGGTATAAGTGAGACGTGACAACGTGTTCAGCAGGCAGTACTCTGCACAGACGTACTTACATGTCAGCTGAGTTCAAGCTCCCTGTCCATAGCTCTACTGCCGAGCGGATGACAGTTCAGTACAGGGTATTCGATAAACAACTTACAATGCCATTCACAGTTTAGGAATATCGTATGTTATTAATTTATGGAGAAAATCGTCGTAATTCGAATGAGGCAAGAAGGATGTACCGTCAAGGTTTTCCGTAATGAAGGTTACCTAATCGGCGAAATTTTGTAGCGGTTTCTCAACGATTATTAGAAACTAGGAGTCTCTTACCCCGTTTCGAAAATCACACAAACAGAAATTTCTTTAAAAATGGTACTGCTTTATGGAAGCGGTAGAGATTAAAATGTTGCAGAAAAAGTTCGTGTGATTTTGTGCAGTAAACCATTATTGTTTATTTCTTAAACGTACAATAAAGAATGGACCAATATTGCCAATATTGTTAAATAAAATGGAAATTTACCATAAAGTTCTATTAATGAGATTGAAAGTTTGTATTTGCTGTTTGTTTTATGTAAACAACGGTCCGCCCCTGCATTAGAACAGAGCATCTGTTTTCTACCGGTATGTCTGTATCCGCTTGAGCTGTACTGTGTACTTGTAAACTCACTTCTCACCATCCAGCAACGTTTCCAAACGCCTAATATTGTAAACTTTAATAATTAGTTACGACCGAGCACGAGCGCCGCTCATTCGGTCTCAAATTTTGTTAATACTACAGTATCTTCTTTTTATATTGCTTGTATTATTTTATTTGTATTTCTCTTTGTTTGTTTTGTAATTATATTTCTTTATTCTGTATATTTGAATTTAAATAAAAAAATTAAATTAAATTAAATATTGCAATTAGAAAAAAATTGTGAGGACATTTTTTCTTACTTATGACATGAACAATCATCAGTTAAAATAATGGCACTCAAATCCCTTACACTCTGTACAAAGATAATATGCTGAAATAAAATAGGTATACGAAAGATAATCGCCATTAACATGAACAGAAAAGGTATGTATTTTGTTAATTTATTTTATAATATTCACAACATTATAGATCACCTATAATATTAACCACATTTAGGCTAAATAGTAATTTGTATGCTCAGCCGTATGTTCTACTATGTGGAACAAATATACGAACATCAAATATTCGACTGCGCTTTCATGTAATTTTGCTCTGTGATTGCAGTCATCTGTTTATGGATATATTTCATGGTCTTGTGGTAACGTGAATTGTAGTAGCAGCAGCAGCAGTAGTAGTAGTAGTAGTAGTAGTAGTAGTAGTAGTAGTAGTAGTAGTAGTAGTAGTAGTAGTAGTAGTAGTAGTAGTAGTAGTAGTAGTAGTAGTAGAGGATGACAAAATAATAATACTTGCTTACAAATGGCTTTTAAGGAACCCGGAGGTTCATTGCCGCCCTCACATAAGCCCGCCATCAGTCCCTATGCTGTGCAAGATTAATCCAGTCTCTATCATATCCCACCTGCCTCAAATCCATTTTAATATTATCCTCCCATCTACGTCTAGGCCTCCCCAAAGGTCTTTTTCCCTTGCCTCCCAACTAACACTCTATATGCATTTCTGGATTCGCCCATACGTGCTACATTCCCTGCCCATCTCAAACGTCTGGATTTAATGTTCCTAATTATGTCAGGTGAAGAATACAATGCGTGCAATTCTGCGCTGTGTAACTTTCTCCATTCTCTTGTAACTTCATCCTTCTTAGCCCCAAATAGTTTCCTAAGCACCTTATTCTCAAAGACCCATAATCTCTGTTTCTCAAAGTGAGAGTGACCAAATAATAATAGCGAGAGACTAGAAAGGAAATTCATGACAGAAGAAAGAAAAGGTAGAAAGAAGGGAAGAAAGAGAAAAAAAAGGGAAATGGAAAGTAAAAGACAGTATTTAAGGATGCGACAAAGAAATAATAGAGGGGCAATAAAGAGAGGAAAAGAGGGTATGACATGGCAAGAAAATTAAAATAAAGTATTGGAAGATACGAAGAAAAAATATTTGCTTTGAAAACACATTCAGCTGCCAATTTCATAAATTATAATTGGATGACTTGCAAATAATTTGAAGGTGAATCGAAGCCAGGAGGCTACTTCACGTGATCCTCAAATTGTAGGAAGCAGGTCGACCTCAAGAACCGTTACAGAATTTATTTTGTTTTCGTCTCTTTTTAAATATTCTATTGATTCTTTCTTTCCCGTTAATTATTGCTCTTTTTACAAGTTTCTTCCTGCAAGTCTTTCATCTCCTATCATAGTACTACATTCGTATTTTTCTCTCCTTTTCCTATCATTTTCTTTCTTATTACACAATTTGTATTCTTTTATTCTCTATATTAAGTACCAATCCTATTTCGATATCCCCAGATTTCTCATTATTTATTTTTTCTGTTATATATTCTTCCGTTCTTTCATGTCTCTACCTCCCATCCTCTCTTTCTTTCGCGTCTCTCGTTTATTTTTCCCTATTCTCTCTTTCTTAACTTCAGTAATTTTTCTTCCTTTCATTCTTTTTAATTTTTACACTTTTTTCCTCTTCTTTTCTCTTTTCTTTCACTCTTTTTCCTTTTCTTCCTTTTTCCATTCTTCCTTTTCCCTTTCTTTTCCCTTTTCTTCCTTTTTCTATTCTTCCTCTTTCCTTTCATTCTTTTTCCTTTTCTTCGTTTTTCCACTCTTTCTTTTTCCTTTCTTTTCCCTTTTCTTCCTTTTTCCATTCTTTCTGTTTCTTTTCTTTTCCCTTTTCTTCCTTTTTCCATTCTTCCTTTTTCCTTTCATTCTTTTCCCTTTTCTTTCTTTTTCCATTCTTCCTTTTTCCTTTCATTCTTTTTCCTTTTCTTCGTTTTTCCATTCTTTTCCCTTTTCTTCCTTTTTCCATTCTTTCTTTTTCTTTTCTTTTCCCTATTCTTTCTTTTTCCATTCTTCCTTTTCCTTTCATTCTTTTCCCTTTTCTTTCTTTTCCATTCTTTCTTTTTCCTTTCCTTTCCTTTTCCCGTTTCACTCAAAGTTGGGTTCTGGCGTCTTGTCAGCCCAGTTGAGTTGTGTGGATTTAAAGGAAAAATTGTGACGGTATCGTATATAGTTCCTGGGGTAGCTCAGTCGGGAGAGCATTCGTGCGCTAAGCGAAGGGTCCCGAGATCGATACCCGGCCCCGGAACAATTTTTCCTTGAAATTATTCAATACCGGCACAGTATATTGTTCCTAGTACTCTCATCACCTCAAGCTTCGTGACTACATATCCTAGACTGTGCTACGAGTGCGGTCAGTTGCGACTTTCCCAGCCACCGAATAGCAAAACATTGCGTCAGTACAAATTATACAGGGACATCATTTTAGTTTTACTAACATTTTTAATATTAACCTTGCTATACCTTTGGATCAATGATTGAGACCTGGAAACACCGTTTGCTATCTCCTTCCACGACTGGAGTTCGATGATACTGGTGTAAAATCCAAAAAAATCACTTTACTAGGTATAGGAGGGACGAAAAGTAGTTCATCCATTTACGTAAGCTAGGAAATATCACACTTTGAGTTTGATAATTTTCATTAGGTTTTTGTTTAATCAAAATACAGTACTGTATTAACAATGAGTGTTTTTACTCACGAAATGAGCTGTCCATGCGGACGTATTCATTATGCAGTGCATATTATACTGTCTACAGCACATTAATGTACACTATAGAGACTGAAGTTAAATTGAAAAATAATCATAATATAGATATTTAAATACATTTTTGAAAACGGTGGCCATTCCTTTCGACACAGGATTCAGTTCTAATGTGCATATTATCGCACTATAGACTATTTTACGTAATTCCAATTACCAGTTTCGCCCTTCGTACTAGTAACTCATGTTGAAATAATTCTGTACCTTACGTACTGTAAATTCAATCTTCACTTCTGCTCGATCCGAAAAGATAAAATTACTCAGACACGCTATCTACTTCCGTCCAAGTAGTTATGTCGCAGTGTCGTAGAAAGGGAGGAAATCACGTGACAGTAAATTACTTAACGAGTCCCTTTTATTTAAATTATTTTAAACAATTGTATGGGTATAATATTACGTAGACGTCCAATTCCTAACAGAAATTAATGTTCTCAGAAAAGAGCTAAGACATCCCAACCACTAGCCTTTACAGAGAGGCTAATAGAAGCGGGTGGGGGAATCGGGATGCGACGTAGGCAAATGGACGACAGTACCTGTGCGAAAATGATTCAATATTGAAAGCTCTTTCGTCACTGGAAAACGCGAACATATTTTTGGTACGTACTGTTTACTATGACCGTAAGGCTACTGTGACTGTATATGCGGTCTTGAATCTGTGTGGAAGAGGTTGAACTTCATTAGTAGAAGGGGTGGGAGTGAAGTACATTAAAAAACTCAGGTACAATAAAAATTGAAGTAAAAATAAAATGATGTCCCTGTAGAAGCTCTATAGCAGGCCTGCACAAGGTTTGCGCTCTCCGAGCCGGCTCACAGCTCATGAGCGGAATGCAGATATTAGCTGCGCTCTGTATAAGGGTGGACTGGAAGAAGGGGTGATCTCGTACAAAATATACACAAAAAGAAGTACTACTACGAGTGTTTATGAAATGAATTCCCGTTCAGTGTTTGCAAAACTATCTTGGACTATTATTAATTAATAAAGAAATATTTATTTTACAGAAATAATAGAAATTCTATAGCTACATAATGTACAATATCATTTTGTTATAATTTTATTTATCAGTACATCAAAACTAGGTTTTATGCTGTTGGCAGCTGAAAGGAACAGTAGCCTAGTGATCGTAATGAAACATCAGTTACAGATGTTCGATTTCTGCCTTTGTTAAAGTTGATTGTAGAAGACAGTTGCTCACAAATATAAATGTTGAGCAAAACATAGCAATTATTTTCACAGCCAGCCTGTGTAGTCGTGGATATTATTACTAATGTTTAGTCTTGTAAAACTCAACCAGGCTATTAGTATTATTCAAACGATCTTTAGCCCTTAGGTCAGATTGAAGATCAATAAGGTCGAGCTGTAAATCGTTAAATGTTATGTTCCGTCTTTTAGATTCCTCCATACTGTACTGTAGCAGTAGGTAAGCAACGTGAAAGTTACTGAGAATAGGCCTACACACTGCACTCCACTAGATAACTGAGTGGTCGTTTCCCTCTCCTCTACCTATAGCGAGTCTATGTCATTCTGACGTATCTTCCTCTCCGTTTCGGCGAGCGGGAAACACGGCTCTCCCGCTCCGAAGGAGCGCGCGCGCTCGTTGAGCGCTGTTTGCACAGGTATGCCCTATAGTTTGAAGTACAAGAAATGGTGTTTAAGTAGGCCTAATATTTCTTGTTATTTTCGTACCATATACTTCTATTTTGGTCGTTCGTTAGGTATTAATGCGCTGGTTCCCAGTAAAATTATCACTGTTTTCGAGATTTCAAATTAATTCGTAATTTTCTAATAGGGTACCCGTACAGTGGTGGGGGCCGCAAACTCAAGTCTCCCTCAAAACTGGATCTCGTATTGGGAACCACTGTTATAAGATATTCTTTCGTAGCTCTTTTTTTGGACATCGTTACCAAGCTGATGGCGAACTGTCTAGTTGAAAAAGAGACGTACTGTAGTAACTACTTCAAAATCTTCTGCAACGCTTGTTTTGTCAACCTCAAATACCGCCAGGAACAGACACAGGATCGAACCTTTGTCGCCTGGTTAGAGCAGCAGACAAACGAGGCTTGTAAATTGTTTTATAATTGTATTGGCAGGTTGCTATGGACTGATACGAAATTTAATCATGAAGTATCGTGCACACACGCGAGCTACTGCCCAAAACCTGACCATGTCGTGTAAATTACCAGCCAGTGTTGGGCTATTAGTGATGTATTGTGCTGCACCAAGTGGTTCTCCTTCGCTCTTTTTATATCTGACTACCTTGAAGTGTGTCAGGCACGTAAACAGAGTACACCTGGCTCTCTCTCTAAATTTTACAACGGACGCAATATACATTATCGCTTTTTTTATTCCTTTTATTGTATATATTTATCCTCTCCATTTATTCCTTACTCATTTCTTCAATTTTTCTCTACCACATTTTCTTTCCTTCTTCAGTACCTTCCTTCAATATTCTTTGTTGATGTGTGCATGGAACTATAGTCCCGTCGCTCTAATTTACGGCAGCCAATCGCGTTGCAGGTCGGCTACATTTAAACGTGTGCGTCTTGTGATTCGCTTATGAAGACGTCATGCATTTCTTAAAGCTCGATAAATACTTAATATAATCGCCCACCATTTTGGCTCTTTCGTTGGCGTTCGCAGAAAGAACACGAAGACGTTATTTGCCGCTCAATTATTTGCTGAATTACAGTGCGTTTCATTTATTATCATAGGAGCTACGACATGATAATGTTTAACGGTGTGGGAAATAGATTCCTCATCTGGTAGCTCGGAAACGAAAGAACAAAAATGGCGTACGATACTACCTACCTAGACTTTATAGAGCCTTCACTTCCTAAGACGTAAGCAAAGAGGAGGAGTCACCCCGGTAATAACAGCGTCGCGACTATAGGTACTCCAACTACAACCATAAAAACATATCGTCGTCCTAATTTCAATACAACGTACAACCTAAAAAAAAAAACACAACTTTTTAACAGAAAGAAAAGAATGTTTATTTCGTTTCCTAATATGAACGGTAGCGTATTGCAATATGAATCTTACAAAAAATTAACAAAATAATTATCCCAATTATTGGTTACAAAACTGAATATAATTATGGTGACTATTACACTCTTACTACGTCATACTACTTTTGACCAATAAAACGGTACGAAAGTACGTATTTCAACCAATCATGGCTGCTTATCACACAATTTTATTGCGTCCCTAGCATTTGTTTAATTTTATCGCGTCCCTAGCATTTGTTTAATTTTATCGCGTCCCTAGCCTTTGTTTCTTTGTTTGCCAACATTCGAAACTGCGCTGGTCTGGACGTCAAAAAAATATATATATATATAAAATTACAAACCACTCCAGTCGATGCACAGCAGTTTCAAATATGACTCGCATTGGCATTCAAGAACAAGAATTAATAAAAATCACTGATCATACCTATGTACCTTCTGAAATCCGATTTACAAATAAATGAATAGCACCATTCGGAAATCCTGAATAGGTTGAATACACCATGTAGGCCTAAATCAACGAGTTCCACTTCTATTACGCACACGTCCAATATAACATCAATTGAACCACCAACCACATTCAAATTTGAAAATTGTACATTCAATAATTATTCCTTTTAAAATTATTCATGTTTATTTTTTATGTCATCGTCATTAATTAAAACTTTTCTAACACTTGTGTATATTACTTAGGTTATGTTATGGCTTCTGCTATATGATATTATGGATAGTCACGTATCAGAGATTGTTTAATATTAAGATTTATTGAAAAATCATCTGTCAAGTGACGTTGATTACTGGGATTCGGATAATTGAAGTGGACTGCAACTGTCTTAATAAAAATGAAACTGAATCAACAAAGCCTTCTTGACTAGTAACCGCCTACAGAGTTCAATGAAGATTCTATAGTTGGCACAACTGCCATCTAGCGTAATGGTGCAATAATACATTTGAAGACAGGTTTATTTTCGTAAGTAAATTAATATTTTATTGTATTGGAGTACTTCGTTACTTCTAATCTTTATATAATTTCTTCTAATCGTGTAATAGTCAATTAAATCCCACTCGAGTTTTGATTTTCTCTAGATAAATCAAAACCTCTAGTGAGATTACAGTTGATAATATTTATTTATTTATTCATATATTTATTTATTCATATATTCATTTATTCATTTATTCATTTATGCATTTATTTATTCATTCATTCATTCATTCATTCATTCATTCATTCATTCATTCATTCATTCATTCATTCATTCACTTATTCATTCATTCCTTCATTCATTCATTCCTTCATTCATTCCTTCATTCATTCCTTCATTCATTCCTTCATTCATTCGTTCATTCCTTCATTCATTCATTCATTCCTTCATTCATTCATTCCTTCATTCATTCATTCATTCATTCATTCATTCCTTCCTTCATTCATTCATTCATCCCTTCATTCATTCATTCTTCCTTCATTCATTCATTCTTCCTTCATTCATTCATTTATTCATTCCTTCATTCATTCATTCCTTCATTCATTCCTTCATCCATTCATTCATTCCTTCATTCATTCATTCATTCATTCATTCCTTCATTCATTCATTCATTCCTTCATTCCTTCATTCATTCCTTCATTCATTCCTTCATCCATTCCTTCATTCATTCATTTATTCCTTCATTCATTCATTCATTCATTCCTTCATTCATTCCTTCATTCATTCATTCATTCATTCATTCATTCATTCATTCATTCATTCATTCATTCCTTCCTTCATTCCTTCATTCATTCCTTCATTCATTCCTTCATTCATTCATTCCTTCATTCATTCATTCCTTCATTCATTCATTCCTTCATTCATTCATTCCTTCATTCATTCCTTCATTCATTCCTTCATTCATTCATTCCTTCATTCATTCCTTCATTCATTCATTCCTTCATTCATTCCTTCATTCATTCCTTCATTCATTCATTCATTCCTTCATTCATTCATTCATTCATTCATTCATTCATTCATTCATTTATTCATTCCTTCATTCATTCATTCCTTCATTCATTCATTCATTCATTCATTCATTCGTTCATTCATTCATTCATTCCTTCATTCATTCCTTCATTCATTCATTCATTCATTCATTCATTTATTTATTTATTTATTTATTTATTTTGCAAATAATTGTATCATAAAATATAATATAAACAGAAAAACTTTAACTCGCCCCTCAAAGAGTAGAACACGTCTTAGGGGCGGATTCCTGTGACAAACGGAATACAAAACAAAAATGCCATGTAATGAATTTGGTGTAAATATTCAGATACGTAGTATTTTAATTAGACAATATCAATATTAGGTTTTAAGACAGATTCTCTAAATATTTTAAAAAGTTATTTATGCTGTAACTAGAAAACCATTTTCTACCCTCCGAAAATGTTTATTATAATATATATATATATATATATATATATATATATATATATATATATATTATAATAAACATATACAATAAATATATACAGTATATATAAAACATCTTATCTTCCTCAACTTGGTGAGGATGCCAAAGACAAAGAATGTTAAACAGTGGGCTTAAAATTTAAGGTGTGACATTAAAAATGTCTTACAAGAAATTTGTTTAAAATAAACTGAAATTTACAGTAGATAATATTTTACAATAATGACAATTTGCAGTAAAATAAAAAAATACAGATAAAAAAAATAGAATAAGAAATTCAACTGTAATTTGAATTAAAGTACAAGTGTCGCCGTCAAAATCTGCAGAGTACCCTTTAAGGCTATAATAGAAATTTCCTTAATTGTTGTTATTGGGACTCCAAATTTATGCCAGAATGACACGAATTGTTTTGTTATGGTCCCTCTAGCGCCCACCATTAATCCGATGACTTCTATATCCCTGAGTTTATGTCCCTCGGGTTGATTCTGATGCGTCTCGAATCTGATGCTCGGATCCAGAATATAACCTTTCGTCTCTCCAGGTTTAAATGTTATAATATCAATATGAAGACGACTTCCGGTATACGCTATTCCATGGACTTCTTCGTAGGTAGTGTAGTATTGTTTTCTATAACATTTTCGCTTATTCAAATAATCTTTACCGTTATACCACAGTCTAGTATATACAGTCACGAAGCTTGAGTAGATGAGAGTACTAGGAACAATAGACTGTGCCAGTACTATATCGCATTGTCTGTGATGAGGCGATAGTACTGTCTTCGCGCTACGAGTTGGCGCGGGGAGTAGATAGGCGGGACGGGGGAACTGTACGCTACACTCTGACCTGAAAACTTCGTCCTCTTACTTGGCTACACGGGAACGGAGTCAGACATAAAAGATTCCGCATCTTCAGTGCTGTCGCTATGACTATCATTATCACATTTTTCAAAATTTCTGGAGTATGATCTGTCCATGATAATCGTCTGTTTATGTTCCAGCCGTGTATATTAATTCGAATCTCTCAACAAAGCCATTAGCCCCACCGCCCCCATCCTGATGAACAACAATGAGTGTTCTGGACACATTTGTGGTAGTCAAAACTCCCGTAACATTTTTATCGTGCCAGAACTTGGGAAACGTTAAATTGGTAGGCCTATCTATCCGCATTTCGTCCAGATACAAAATCGGTTTTTCCACTTTCCTAAGCTTTCATATTTGCTGTAGATATCTTCACGTATTCTAATTTACAGTGTTTTCCTCAATTTTTTTTTGCTGCACACTTCTTCCACCTGAAATCCTTTTTCTTCAGTATTCGTCTTAATGTTGTCTTTCATTTCAAATCAATTTTCTCTTGTAAAAGGGTAGACGTTTGTTGCAGCTTGGTACTATTTTTTTACTTGTTATTTAACGACACTGTAATAACTACTAGCTTCTTCAGTGTCGATTGAATTGATGATGGCGCGATGGTATTTGGCGAAATGAAACCAAGGATTCGCCATAGATTACCTGACATTCACCTTCCGCTTGGGAAAACCTCGGAAAAAACCCAACCAGGTAGTCAGCGCAAACGGGAATCGAACTCACTCCCGAGCACAACTGCAGATCAGCAGGCAAACGCGCTACCTCCAGAGCTACGCCGGTGGCTCTCTTTCTTTTTCAAATAAAAATTCTCAATTATATCTTTTTTGTCAATCTCCCGTCGAAGTCATCTACATTTGCGTTTCGGTAGTCTGGACGTTTACATTTTTTTTCTTCCTCAGGTGTCGACAACGCACTTTCTTCTGTGCAGTCTTTCATTTCATTCCTTATACGCTGTATTGTTCTTGTGGATAGATTAGAGTACTTTTCTACCTTTGCTGTAGGTTTCGTAAGAGGAATGCAAAGGCACTGTTGTTCTTTTTCTTCATCACAGAATTATTTTGCACTTCTAATAATATTCCTTTCTTCGCTATAGATTGTCAATCCTTGTTTCCTCTTTGTAGACATATTTACAATAAACAAAAAACTGCTATAAACCTAAATAACAGTATACAATAACATAAATTCTATTAACTATATTATTATCAACACTATTAACACGAAAAGCAAAGGATAACTAAAGCAATACGAGATTTGTGGTATACTGAAAACAATTGTCTTGTTGAAACTAATAAAACACTACAGTAAAAACCCCACTATTATTTTCACAAAGTCGCAAAGACTCATAGACACGTGCAGTAGATGTTTGTGAAACAGGAATATTGCAGTGAACAGCGCGGTGCGCATGCGCGACTGTTTCCCCTCCGCCCCGTCTAAGTACTTCAGCCGCCTTCTCCTGGCGTGACAACAGTAGCGATCCTAGTGGTTAGCATCTATCTATGGATGCGTATTCCTACGTATTGAGCTTCGTGACTGTATATACTAGACTATGGTTATACCTTTGTTATTGATATAAATCACAGTTTGGTATGTACCTAATTTTATAAATTAAATTGAATGTTAAGTTTGTCATGAGACAGCCTTGAATTTCGAGGGGGGAATATGCCTCTAATCCTAATTACTTCTAATCCTAAAATTGGAAGCGCTCTGTCTCATACTTGTATTTCTCAAACCGTGACGGACCGTAAAGAAAACAACTAACAGAATGTTGTTATTGTTCTATAATTTTGCTTAAATGTATGTACAATCTGTTCTGTTTGGGTATGGATAATATTGATTTATTATTATAAAGCTATTGTGATATTAGGAAAAATTTCTTGCTCTTCAAAGATGAAAGTTTCCATATATTACAATCAACAAAACATAATCTGAAAGGACAAATAAAAATCGTAGATGATTAAAATGGCTATTACGAATCAACAGCGGGTACAATGTGTTCTTTGGTATACTAAATTTGAGAGTGTTACAAGAGGTCAAGCAGAATTTCGACGTGAGTATGGTGTTCGTAATGTACCTAAATACGATTCCATAATGTTGTGGTATCAAACATTTGTAGAAACAGGTTCTGTTAAATATGCAGGAGGTCGCAGGCGAAAACCCAGTACGAGAAGCAGCTATCTCTTGGCTTGGCCCTCAAACTTCCCATATCTAACCCCTTCTGACTTCTTCGTGTGGGGCTTTGTTAATGCCATTGTCTGTTCACAGAAACCCAGGAGCATTGATGATCTGAGAGTAAAAATTACTCAAGCTTTTCAACAAATCACACCTCTTATGTTACAACGGACATGGGCTGAATTGCATCACCGTTGACATTCTGTACAAAAGAAAATTAAGAAAGAAGAGAAGCAAAGAATGAATGGAAGAAACAAATGTAAAAACAAAGAATGAAAGAAATAAAGGAAAAGCTTCAGTAATTTTTACTCAATTCGCTAAGGAAATATCTGAGAGGTTATGATTGCTGTTACCTTGTTTGACCTTCCTTAAAACACTTAATTTACATTACGTTGGAGAAAGTGTGTCACTTAATGGCACCGTTTATTTCGCCTTAAAGTGGTATGTACTGGAATATTTATCTGCAAATTATTGGTTAAATTTGTCATGTACCAAGTCCATGTTGTTCAAGTTACCAAGGTACAATTGTTTGGCGTTTCAGAGGTCAGGCAATGTCATGGTCAGGAATTCCTATATAATCTATAAACAATGACTGTGAGTACGGTCCTTCGAAAGTATCGTTCCTGGGCGATCAGTAAGAAGTCAAGGTTTCAGTTCCATAGCACAAGTTCGCCTACACGATTCACGAGATGCATTTATGTTGCCAAAATTGCAATGAATATCCACTCTTTTGTTTTCTATTCTAGAGATTTTAATAGTTCCAGTATAAAAGTCATTATTTGCTTATTCAGGACACCCGAAGCAAGAATCATTACGAGTTGTCGTTTGTGATATACAGGGTTATCCAATAAAAGCATGCAAAAATTAAACAATAAATAACGGATGCTCTGCAGAATATTTTGAGATATGGAACCTGGGATATGCGAAGTCAGATTAAGGAGTTGTGACTTTAAACACGTCTAACGTTTTCGTTTACTGTTTCCGTATTGTCTACATTATTTATATATATTTACATCTATTTACACTTTTAAATTATTCCCTTGCCATTTACAAATTTTAGTTAACAATGTACCATTTTGTACCTCACAACAGATGTTCGAAATCAAGACCATCAACATTTAGGATTTATATTTATTAGTTATACTTAATAATCACGTTTAAATTTCAATTTAATGGAGCGTGTGAAATGGACAGATAGTGTAAGAAATGAAGCTGTGCTTGAATGACTGGTTGTAGAAACAATGATGCTGAAACTGATCAGAAAGAGAAAAAGAATTGGTTAGGTCACTGACTAAGAAGAAACTGCCCAATGAAGGATGCATTGTTGAATAATTTAAGGGAAAACTTGTTCCAGAGCTGGGTATCAAACCCGGAACATTTGGCTGGGCGCGCCAACCTCTACCGACTGAGCTACCTAGCAACTATACCAAACCCCTGAACAATTTTTCCCCTTACATCCATATACCATATACCCTTGAAGTTATTCAAGTCAGTTTTAGAGGGAGCTATATCTGAAAAAGTCAGATTTTATGCATTATTATTATTTACAAGTAAGAAATCCGTAATGCTTTATTTGTTGACATATAGTCCCCAAGGTTATTTTATATATTTACAATATCAAATTAAAAACATGACATGAGTCAACGACAGACTCTTTCAAACCCTTCGAAGAGTTAAAGAGAGTACGTTGGTAAGTCAGTTCTGTAAACGACATGTAAATAATGTGTGTAAATAAATGTAAATAATATTGAAAACAATAAGCGACTGCGATGAACATAGGTAAGTTCATATCTCCTTGATTTGATTTGCGAACCTCAAGTTTCAATTTCAAACTTTTTTGTAGAGAATGTCCCATTTCCTGTTTAATTTTAGCACCCTTTTAGTGAATCACCCTGTAGAATACAGGTTACATCAATCCGTACCCAAATATTTATTTCTGTTTTAAGGCTTCTCTCGTTCACCCAGACAGAGAAATATGACAAAAGTAGTTGTGATATCAAATGTAGCAGAATTTAAGAACTTCAGAAAATACCGCCCGTCAATCTCCTTCCACGCACCACAATAATTTTGAACGATTCCTACTTCCACAGTTATTCATTTTACTTTCATCTGTTTCTGTGTACGTCTTCTGTCACCAAATTTTATCGTCATCAGAATCTAAATTCTCTCATTTTCTTTTAAGAACATCTTGTTTGATGTTCATTTCATCAATAAAACTGTTTTCATAATGTAAAGTCTAACAAAATATGCCAACATTAAATTGTCACCATAGTAACCATAACCATAGAGCTTCTACACAAAACAAATGAAGCAGAAGAGAACATAGCGATTCAGAAGGTTTTTTAAGGTGATAATAAAAGAAACTACAGCGTGTTAAAAATGTTTTTATGACTCCCACAACAAATAATCGGAAAAATATTTTATTTCCATAAAATCATTTCCTTCTAAATATAAGTTTTGACGTGTCTGATCTTTTGTCAAAAATCTTCTCATCCAATTTTAGTAGCAATTATGCTTTAGGCCTATTTTGAAAAACCGCAGGATAGCTATACAGGGTGTTTCAAAGATTCCGTATTTTCCCATTTTCTCGAAAACTACACGACACTGGGTTTTCTCGAAAAATTACGTTACTCAGACCTATATAATAAATCGATTGGTGGTACTTCAATTTTCCGGGAAGTAGGTGTAACCGGGTCATATTCGCTCTGAAAAACTGCAGGCTTATTTCACTTTCAACCTGTATATGAAATAGCGAACAATATGCTGTGTTGCGATGTTGTCACATGTATTTCTGTGATCTTAGTTCAGTACTAAACCAAGTTAACTTAATCTAAGATCAATATTATACAACAGAAGTAGTTACATTACTGTTCATTTCTTCATCTTCGACCAAAAGTTACCTGCACTTAGCGTTGTTGATGCAACTGGGACTAAAAGTACTTAATGCACAGACTGTTACATATAGCAATGAAGTCCACACCTGTGGAGTAACGGTTAGCGCGTCTGGCCGCGAAACCAGGTGGCCCGGGTTCGATTCCCGGTCGGGGCAAGTTACCTGGTTGAGGTTTTTCCGGGGTTTTTCCTCAACCTAATATGAGCAAACGCTGGGTAATTTTCGGTGCTGGACCCCGGATTCATTTCACCGGCATTATCACCTTCATCTCATTCAGACGCTAAATAACCTAAGATATTGATAAAGCGTCGAAAAATAACCCAGTAAAATAAAAATATATATAGCAATGAATGTACAGAGCTTCAAACCGGAGCACATTTTGTTAGAATTCTTGAGTTGGCCAGCTCTTGTAGGACTTGAATATAATGTGACAGCGACGTGAGAATCGAACTCACGACCAGCGTCCCGCAAGAAAGCAGATCGCACAGGCTCCACGGAACATTGAGTGACGTCGCGCGGTGGAGAGAAGAGAGAGGGTGTATTACGTCAACGCAACGAGTCTGCGCGCGCAGCTGCTACTTAACGCAGTGAATGTGGAACGACCTTCTCGACTATTCCAGAAGTCTGTCGATGTAGAGATATCGAGATAATTCTCTACACACCTGTAGAAGGTTCTCGCAACTATGATTTTGCTATAAAAGAGCAGGCGCCAGCGAACTAGAGTTTGAGAGTTTTCAGTTATTCTGTCAGTGAGTAAGCCACAGCGAGCAAGCCAGTCAAGCCAACCGGAGTTCGACTCGAGTGTGCGTCCGCATCTGCGTCAGCATCCGAAGGCCTGAGTTCGAGTGCAGTGGACCGCAGTTGGAGGGACCTGAGTTCGAGTGCAGTGGACCGCAGTTGGAGGGACCCGAGTTCGAGATACCGTGAACTCGAGTGACTGAGATAGAAGAACTGTGAACTGAGAACTGGTAGTTCTGATTTGTAAATAGTGCTTTGTAAATATTAGTTAAGATTAACAGTTCATTGTTGTGCGTAATAGTCCAAGTAAATTGTCATTGTCGTCGGTGGAGTGCTATAACGAATACTGTGTTGAGTGAAGATCCAATTGTTGACGAGAGCGTTGAAGGTGAATTGTAGAAAGGAATTATTGTTGTGGCGAATAAATTACATTGTTGTTACTAATAAAAAAGTCACAATAATTTTTCTGATCTGATACACGGCAGAAATAAACAAATCAGCTTAAATGTGTAGAAGAAAGCTTTATGTCTCACGAATTTAACACGGATATTATGTAGCAACGGTTTTCGGATGCCAAACACAAGTTCAAGAGTTAAAAGATGTCCACTACACGGGCAAACTGGAAATACAGGGGAAGTGCTGGCCGTTACTCAGAAGCCAAAAGTCGGCAATAAATCCTAGACCACACACAACAGCTCGATAATGCAATTACAGGAATCACGCAGTTCGAATTAATCACCATGGAAACAATAACCGAACAACGCCTCGCATAAAGACAAATTCCAATTCGCATTTCTTTTCTGTTTTTTTTTTATCGCAGCTTTGACGCAGATGGCATTCTCAAACGGAATTCCAAGAATCTATAGCAGCATCTAAGGTTATGTTCTAACAGTTGAAACTCGTGTTATCGATCTTCCAATTATAAATCGCCATAGCAACGATAAGAATTCTTGAAATGAAGGCTACTAAATTCGACAAACAATGCAATGCAAATGACCTGTACGTTTTTCCTAGCATTCCAATACCCAAAATTCAATAAACATTGCAGACTACAAAACTATATGTGAAAACCAGTTGCTCTAAAAGTGCACTAATGCCATCTGTTGCCATAATTATTTTTCTGTGGATAAATGTGTGTATTTTGAGGTTTAAGTTCTATTATTTTTTAATATTTAATTGTATTTCACATCACTGTGCTATGTATAGGTCATGGCCTTCTTCCATTATATAAAAAATCTTGAACATTCAAGGAAAATATATAGCCTTATATTAAAGAATCCGAAAAACATCCAAGGTTAGGTTGAGACAGCTGAAAGTAGTGTTATCGATCTTCCACTTATAAATCGCTATGGCAACGATTAGAGTGCTTTAAATGAGGACTACTAAATTAGATAAACAGTGGAATGCGGGCTTCTCATTCTTTCTTCTTTGAATACCAATGCCTACATTTCGCGAAATATTACATCCTACAGAAACAACATACATAAAACTAGTTGTCACGTTGACACGGGCACGTAACGCTCACATATTTTTTATGTTTTGAATATTTATGGATAAATTAATAGATTTTGAGAAATTCCTTACATGTCGTAACACTATCTTAAGTCCATTGCATTACATTTGTCAACAGCCGAGAAAAGTGCACGCATTTACGAAAAAGAGACATCTAAAAGCCAACCTCTTAATTTATTAGTCGCCATAGCAACGATAAGAATGCTTCGAAAAATGCTGTGAAATAAAATAATGTAATGCAAATTTCACGAAATGTTTCATTTAGATGTTAAAAATGTTACATATTTCATGCATGCATGCTCCGTATTACCATGTACGGTTACCAGTTTTAACTAGTGTGTTAACGCAATTTGTTGCCATTGTATTACAGTTCTTCTTTCTCTCCTCCTTAAAGTATTGTACTTATTTACTTACAAATGGCTTTTAAGGAACCCGAAGGTTCATTACCGCCCTCACATAAGCCCGCCATCGGTCCCTATCCTGTGCAAGATTAATCCAGTCTCTATCATCATACCCCACCTCCCTCAAATCCACTTTAATATTATCCTCCCATCTACGTCTCGGCCTCCCTAAAGGTATTTTTCCTTCCGGTCTCCCAACTGTACTTTGACTCAAAAACCAAAAATTTATTCAAATGTTGCATACTTCAGAAATAACATACATAAATATACAGGGTGTATCAAATCATGTGAGAAAGCTCCGAGGGATTTATTGATACAGGACCTGAAAACAAGGAAAAAAGTTCATATAAACATATCGTTAATTTCGCTTACAGCAAAGTGGAGTTACATGGATATCTTTTTAGCACATTTTTCGATGTAAAATATGGAGTTTTTATATTAAAAAATATACACTGCATCTACTTGGCCTGCAAGATTACATCGATATAAAAAGTCTACATATCTGCAACAGTGATATAGAGGAAACTGTGAGATTCTTCGATTTATTGTTACTAATGACCACTACCATCAATTCCAAACATGGAATAAGAAAGAATCGCAGCTTTAGAAAACACAAAACGACTCATTTCTGACAAATCGCTTTCTGCGATTAAGTGGTCTTCACGTTTAACATTGCATTCGATTTCTGCGCTTTTACACCGACAGTGAAAATTTTTAGCATTGTTTTGTTAAAAAAAGAAACAAACATTGTTACCGCCAACTTACAAACATATGGTTGATTCTTAGAAACTGAAGAGAGATGTCGAAAGAAACGTTCAATCACTGCTAAACTAGCAGAGTATAGAGCACTGAAGTATTAAACTTTATTTATTTATTTATTTATTTATGTATTTATTTATTTATTTATTCCGGTGTAGTTAAGGCCATCAGGCCTTCTCTTCCACAACACCAGGAATACAAATACACCTTATACTTATCACCTCCATGATAGGATGTTTGGAGAGGATTTTGATTTTAGTACAGGGTGAACCGTAAATATAGTCAGTTTACAATGTCTTTTAACATTTTCTGACACCCAAATATTAATTTCTAGTCACTGATAACTGTATCGCACTGCAAGACACCACTTCCCTCTATCTCTCCATAGGTCTTCTCCTAATTTTCTTCTTTCCATAGCTTCCAGAATGCCCTTTTTTCATGTTGTCATAGCTCTTCCTCTTTTTCTTCTTCCTGATGGGGTACAATCATATGCCAACCTTGGTGATCTTCCCGTATTCATTCCCATCATATGCCCATACCATATTAGTAGTTCTGTGAAAATATCCTCTACAATATCATCCTTAACTTGCATTTTCTCTCTGATTATATCGTTTCTAATTTTAAATGCCTGCTGATCGTCTCCAATAATCCATTTCTAAGGCCAAAAATTTATTTTTAATGCGTTATGTAATTATCAAGTTTCTCCCCCATATAAAGTTGTACTTCTCACAATTGATTTATAAATTTTGTGTTTAGTTTCACTTCTGATTTTATTGTCCCATAATACTTTATTAAGAGTGGATATTGCATATTTTACTTTCTTCAAACGTTCTTTCATTTCTACATGGTTCCTTCCATCATCTGTGATTATAACACCTAAATATTTGTAGCCATTACTATATTTAATAACATCTTTATTTTCAAGTATCAGATTTTGTTTCTTTCCCCCAATAACCATATAATGAGATTCTTCAAAATTAAATTTTAATCCAGATTTTTCATATTCTTCAATGAGTTTTCTGCTCATGTATTCAATATCATCATAGTCTTCTGCTAGTATAATTTGATCATCAACAAATTGTAGAGTAGATATATTTTTGTCACCAACCAAAACACCCATATGCCTACATTTCTTCTTCCATCCTTTCAGAACTTCTTCCAGGTAAATTTTAAACAGTGTTGGAGACAGGCAGAATACCTGGCGTAATCCTTTAGTAATACGAAATTCAGTTGATACCTTATATTTTATTTCTGTTCTTGCCAAAGAATGTTTGTATACTTTTTAAATTGCTTTAATTAAACTTTCTGAAATATCAACTCTTTCCAAGTATTCCCAATGTTTAATGTGTGGGACCATACCATATGCTTTTTCCAAATCCACAAATAATATATGTAATTCTTGATTGTAAATTAATGGCATTAATTTCAGGGAGGGGGGGGTATTTTTTAAATATTTTAAACGGAACAGTTTAATACAATTTTACTCGATTTGCTTTCTTTTCGAGATAAAAATTGTTTTATGTGTAACTTTTCATAGCGGGTTTTTAAAAAGCCATTGATTTAATTCCCAATATGCTCAATCAATTTAAAAAAGCAGTGTATTATGATAATAAATTATTGAAAGAATTTTAGGGCCGTATTCATAGATATTTTTAGCGAGGGCTTTCGGTGGATTATTAGCGTTTTTCGTATTCATAAACCAGTGTTAGAGATAGGATATGATTTGAATACTGTACTAGTAACCAATTGATAGCCGGGGCTAGCTTAGTACGCTAGTAGCGCGTGCTGCGAAATGTCTATGAATACCACCCTTAGTTTCGTCCTTTAAATATGCAGAAATTTTATCCGAAGAAATGTAATATTTTTTCATTTCTTTGGAGAACGAAAAGTTACAGTAAAATAATACAAATATTGTAGATTGTGATTAACCCTTAAATTGAAAATGTATCCTATAGGATACAACATATTAATATACTATAAGCTATAAGCTATAAGCTATAAGCTATAATTAATAGAAAAAATGGTAGGAAAATTAAAATTTCACAATACTATAATATTGCACAACATATGAAAATATGGACATTGCGATAGTTGTTTTCTTTACGGTCCGACAAGGTTTAATAAACTAGTGTGAGAAATGAAGCTTTGCCAAGTTAAGGGTTAATGTCCATGATACTGGTGATTGAGGCGGTGATGAGTCATGGTATGTAAATTTCCAATCAGGCATTTGCCTTTGTGATTGAGGGAAACCATAAAAATCTCCAGTCAGATTGGTCGGCCACGGGGTTTGAAACCGGGACCTCCCGAATTCGAGTGTCAAACATTATCCTCTGAGCCAACTCCCTCGGTAAGTTTTAAAATCTTTAATAATGATGAAACAATTTTTTGACAAATCTTATTCAGTGTTCATCAATCTTTGACAAGTTTCCTTGTAAAATAAGTATTGAATTGGAAGAGAAACTCTATCATATTCAAGCAGCTTAAGGTCAGTACATCCGACACACGTAAATATCTATCTAGTGTTAAATTAACTCATTAAATTGCATTGCATATGGAAAGAAGTTTCAACATTTCTAGCACATCAGCGCCATTACAAACTCACTTGTTTCGCAGCTTGATGTTTGTAGTTGCATCGCACCTCCACGCTAATTGCTCTCGCCTGAGATGCAATAAATCCAATGCTGAAACAATCGAAGCGAGATCTCTCATCTGCCTAATATATCCGTGAAACACGGCCCCCTGCTGTGGCAGATCTCGCAGTCAAAGGCTCCAGTGGAGCATGGTGTTAATTTTGCATGTATGGCAAATAGAATTTCTTCTCCGTATCTTTACAAGACCGCAATACACAGAAGGTATTCATAACATTGCTTTCTCTCTTATCCAGCGTATTTACTTATTTATTTATTATTTATTTACTTGTTTGTTTATTTATTTACTTATTTACTTATATATTTACTAATTCATGCATTTATTCAATTAGTTTTTTATTTATTTACTTATTTTTTTGTTTATTTATTTATTTATTACATATTTAGTTATTCATAACTTACATACTTATTTATTTATTTACTTATTTGTTCACTTATTTAATTATTTATTTACTTATTTATTTATTCATTCATTCATCCATTGATTAATTAATTTATTCATTTAGTTATGTATTTATATATTTCCTTTCTATTTATCTATTTATTTATTACTTACAAATTTAGTTATTTATTTATTTACTTATTTATTCATTTAATTATTTATTTACTTATTTATTTATCCATTCATTCATCCATTAATAATTAATTTATTTTTATATTTCTTTTCTATTTATCTATTTATTTATTACTTACATATTTATTTATTTATTTATCCATTAATTTATTTATTCTTTCATCCATTTATTTACTTATGTACTATTTATTTATTTACTTATTTACTTATTTATATATTTATTCATTCATTCACTTATTCAATTAGTTATTATTTACTTATTTATTACATATTTAGTTATTTATAACTTACATATCTAGTTGTTTACTTATTTATTTATTAATTCATTCATTCAGTAATGTAATCATTTATTTATTCGCTTATTTATTTATTTACTTATTTATTCATTATTTAATTATTAATTTACTTATTTATTTTTTCATTCATTCATCCATTGTTTATTAATTTATTCGTGTAGTTATTTATTTATATATTTCCTTTCCATTTATTTATTTATTTATTACTTACACATTTAGTTATTTATTTATTTACTCATGTACTATTTATTTATATAATTATATATTTATTTATTCATTCATTTATTATGTATTTATTTACTTATTAATGACTTAATTCATTAATTTATTCAGTAATGCATTCATTTATTTATCTGCTGATTTATTTATTTACTTAGTTATTCATTTATTTAATTATTTATTGACTTATTTATTCATTCATTCATCCATTGATTATTTGATTTATTCATTTTGTTATTTATTTATTTATATATTTCCTCTCTATTTATTTATTTATTTATTTATTTATTACATATTTATTTATTTACTAATTTATTTATTTATTCATTAATTCATTCATTCATTCTTAACGAAAGTGGGAGGGAAATAATGTAAAAGAAATAAAAAATAAGAAGAGACAAACAAAGAAACTAAGAAACAAATAAAGGAGTAAGAGATAGATAAATAAAATAAGAGATATGTAAAAATCTAAGACAGAGATTTAGAAACGGAGAGAGATAAATAAACTATCAAAGTAATAAGGAAACTAAGGGAAAAATAAGCAAAGCTAAAAGTAAAGAACTAAAACAAAATTTAAGAAACTGAGAGGAAATTGAAGAAATAACGGGGAAAAAACGAGAGCGAAATGGAAGAAATTTAATTGGAAAAGATAGAAACATATTAAAACAGGGAGAAATAATAAAAGCATGAGAGAATCAGAGATCCTAGACAAACAGAAAGACGAAAATCAAAGAGAGATTCAATTATTTTGTACGGATAAAATAAACAAATTATATAAGCGAGAAAATAAGGAAAAAGCCAGGAAGAAAATCGATAAAGAGAATTGATAATATGTAGAAAAGGCAGAAATAGTAAATAAATAAAGGACACACTAAAGAAGTCACTGCAAGTCCTTTCCCTGTAGCTTTTTTCGAATAACACCACAATGTCCGGAATGAACGCCAGATAAATAAACGCTTTGTTCCTAGTTATTACACGAAGTCGTGAGAGGAGAACTGTTAGACACGGAGGTGCAATTTGTCTGCTTCACCTGCGATTATAGGTCGAATTCACTGTTAACGCTTCAGTTGCTGCGTTCTTCCGAGGTCTCCCTCCAGGACTTGGTTATGATTTAGGAATGCCGACGGTTGGTACAACGGTTTCCTCTGGATCGAACTAGCTATCCGTTTAATAACGAAGCCTCCGTCTTCACACGAATACATAGTATAGGTTCGGCTTTCTCATGGCCTTCGTGAGACGGTAAACAGCATGCTACAAGACAACTAACTTGTCTTCCAACATGCGAGAAAGTCTTCTTCAGGAGAGGAAGGTGCCGATAGGAGAGGAGATTTGCTATAGTAACTTTTATGCCAGGCTTTCTTTTCAAATCTTCGAAGTCTAAGCAACTATTTATTTCAATTGAATCGGTTATTGTTGAAAGGAACTAAGTCCACTTTTTAAAGTTTTCAGATAATCGAAAAGAACTGTTTTGTGGATCATTTATCGAAGATTAAACCAACATATATTGTACAATATATGTTGGTTTAATCTTCGATGGATTATCCACAAAACAGTTTTTTTCGATTATCTCAAAACTTTAAAAAGTGGACTTAGTTCCTTTCAACAATAGGCGATTCAATTAAATTTAATTTTAGTGCATATGGTTGCGTGTATGAGTAAAGAAATTTTGCTATTACTCTTTAACTTTTGAATCTTTCAATTTACTACAAATTTTTACAGCATGCACACAATATTAGCAGGTGTATTTTGGTTCTAGAACGTGATGCTGAGAAATGAGCGCTGTGTGCTTAAAGAGCGGGTATTGCGAGCGCTGTGACGTATGCATACCGTATGTCATTCAATGTCAGTGCAGTGGTGACTCTGCAGTGTGATGGCGAACTTTGAAGACGCAGCTTCCGCTCATACACTAAAGCGTCCCGCTACTCCCAATGCTTTTAATGTATCATGGGAGGAGGAGTTCTTTTTCGTAGAGAGCAGTGGATTAGCAAAGTGTTTAATTTGTCATAAATCACTCCAACTGATTAAGAAGTTCAATATCCAGCAGCATTATCCTTTACAACATGCTACTGAATATGACAAATATGTTGGTAATGAACGCCATAAATTAATACAACTTAAAGAAAATGTTTCTCAGGTACATTATATTAGAGTATCTATTTGATATTTATATTGCATTATAAGTTTTTATACATTTAGTAATATATAATTTTAAAATTATACAAGTATTATGATATATCACAGTATAGTACATTACAGTTCATGATATATCACATATTATATTACATTACATTATATTATATTATATTATATTATATTATATTATATTATATTATATTATATTATATTATATTATATTATATTATATTATATTATATTATATTATATTATATTATATATTAAGAGGATGACAATAATGCACTTAGTGAATCGGCTATGAGAATTAGCTACAAAATTTGCCACGAAATTGCAAAGGAATTGAAAACATTCAACGAAGGTGAATTCATCAAGCGATGTTTAATTATATTGGCAGATGAACTCTGTCCACAGCAAGTAGGGGAAGTGGAAGTCATGCGCCTGTCTCGTAGAACCGTGGTGAGGAGATTGCAGTATGTGCGTATGGGTTATGTAAATAAGCCTAATGATTTGTGTGTGCATAGAGCGAAGTTTATTTCATCTATACTAATCATAAATCTGTAGCCGAAATTTTTCTGGTAATTTTCGATTTTCCAAAAATAATTGGTCCTAACATATATAATTAATCACCCTGAAACCGAAAATCGCTTTTTTGAAATTTTTGTTTGTATGTCTGTCTGTCTGTCTGTCTGTCTGTCTGTCTGTCTGTCTGTCTGTCTGCCTGTCTGCCTGTCTGTCTGTATGTTTGTTACCTTTTCACGCGATAATGACTGAACGGATTTCGATGAAAATTGGAATATAAATTAAGTTCGTTGTAACTTAGATTTTAGGCTATATGGCATTCAAAATACATTTAAAAGGGGGGTTATAAGGGGGCCTGAATTAAATAAATCGAAAATCTCGCTTATTAATGATTTTTGTGAAAAATGTTACATAAAAAGTTTCTTTAAAAATAATTTTCGATAAATTTTATTCCTTGAAAAATTTTGATAGGACTGATATTTAATAAGATAAATGAGTTTTAAAATTAAAATAACTGCCATCTAAGGCCGTGTAATGAATTAAAAAACAAATGACTTCGTCTATAAGGGGCCTTGGACAGCAACAATCGAAAGCTATGAAAGATAGCCTACAGATATTGTTTCTGTGTTTGTATGAAGTAATATCGGAAGCTAAATTAACCGATTTGTATAATTAATTATTATTTCACCATTGGAAAGTGTAGTTTCTCTAGACGGACATAATGCTATAATGTTATTACAGTAACTTCTGAGTGAATCGAGGACAGGTAAGATTAAAATAGCTTCTTATGCACAGAAAACTTGATAGGCTATTCTGTACATTCGTTTCCTGTATTTCCTAAAATAATTTTTATGACCAATTGAGTGGTCTCTGGATCAAAATGGCCGCATTTTAATTGTGCAAATACAATTTAAATTAAGTAACATAATAAACGATTTATCCTTATATCAAACACGAATGTTCCCTGGATCAAATGTCCTATTTTAATTATGTAATTACTTTATATTTATTTCTAACGGGTGCAGCGGAGCGCACGGGTACGGCTAGTTAAATTAATAAGAATGTTATAAATTCTGTAATGTACAATGGATTGAATTAATATCCTTATAAACTATTATGCACTGACAGACTGAATGACTAGAACAACCGTGGCTCTTGTTACATTAATGCAGGAAAGGTAGCTGTAAAGGCCCATTCACAATGAAAATTAAACATAAGCATTGACATAAACATTACCGTAAGACGTTAACGTGAAAGTTTGCAAACTCCAAACTTTCATGCTTATGCTTACGTGATTTGCAAACAGAACACAATCGTGGAGCGCTGAAGTATACGACAGAATATGAGGAATTGGCGTCGTTGTTATGTTTCCATGGTTACCAATATGTTTGCGGTTATGTTTATGTCCCCATCGTGAATGATGGTATGACTTCTTGATTTTACCGTAACGTTTACATTCTTAAGGTAGCGATTACGTTATGTTTAATTTTCATTGTGAATGAGCCTTAATGTGAGTCAGCCACTGCGTGAGCGTTCTGCTCTGGCTTGCCTTGCGGAGCGAGAGCAGCTCTGGCCGGCTAAATGGAGCCGTTCTCATGCCCGACCCTGTTACATTATCTTTTTTGCCTCATTTAGGCCTATTTGATTTTACACAAATTTTTAAATGTGAAAAATATTAATTGAATTTAAGTTAAAACATACATATTTTAGGAACATATTTCTCAGAAACTACTGAGTCTACGAGGCTGAAATTTTGCACACCCATATTTCATATTGTATTAAAGAAGCGTGACCATTTTCACAAGTTATAAAAATTATTATGGATTTTAGAGCCAGAAAAATATGAACATTTTAAAATATTTTTTCAGGATGAAAAATTATTTTTTTCTGTACAACAGATATTCATAGATAGAGGAGGCGGCCTCCAGATATGGAGGGTGTCTGCGAATATATTGAATAAGCAGTAGCGGATAGCCGATAAGGGGTAGTCCTCCAGCTTGGGGGTTGGGCGAAGAGTTAACAACCCATCACCGTGAAAAACAGCTTGTTATGAATGGGACTGATTCTCTGGCACGACCACAGCAAAGTGTTAGTTGGGACACACAAAATCGACGTCTTTTTTTCCTTCAAAAATCTTGCCTCTTAAATCGACGTGGTTTTCATCAAAATCGTCTGATTGAGGTTCTGTCTGATATGAACATTTGTTATCAGGAAGTACATCTCGCTTGACGATATGTGTCAGAGGAAGAAGTCTGATTAGTGTAACATGTAGCTAATCGTCGATGTATGCAATGGAGAGGAAAAGGAACTGGCCACCCTATCCCATTATCTCCTGACTTAATTAACTCATCAGTGATGCCTTATTGGTGCCACTTATGAGGTTCAAACCTGTCTTCGAACAGTTGACTAAACAACGTATCTCTCGCAATCTAAAAATTATTCAAGGTGTGAAGTTTTGAAATGAACACACTGTATATCTTTGCTCTGAATTATAGTAATGATTGTTGTATGATATTTGACCTTTTCCTTAGACGTCTCACTTCTCTATTTCGTGCAGACTTGTGTTCAATAACTTACATATATTTTTATTGTAGACAATAAGCTGTAGTAATTCCTCGATGCAATAACTGACCATGGCATAAGCAATAGCTTCAATTCTGTCCCTGAAATCAGTCGTTTCACACTTTGTTTACACCTGTAACTGGTCTCGCCAAGCAGGTACGAGGTACGAGGATGTTTCCATCGTAATTTTCCCCTCAAGTAATTTCTGTTGGAATAGTCAACAGGATTAACCTATGTAATTAACAAGTATGTCCAGCCCTGTTTAGAAAGTTCCACTACGCATATGTGATGTATTGACTCGTTAACTTCCTGATCAACGTTGTTTCGCTTAATTTTAATTAACCTCAGAGTTCATCACGGATTGTGGGGACACCGGAGGCCTCTCGTCGGCTTAATTGCTGGGTTATTTTCATCCTCAGAGGTTGCCATGGAGTTAATGCGAACAAATGACGACGGGAGAGCTAATTAATATTTGTACGTAAATAGGAACTCAGGAACTCCTTCGTTACCAAGTTCATTATTAGGGCTATAGTAGAAGTTGCTTCGAGCGCTCAACGCCTTCAGGTATGAAAGACGCTGGCCGAAACTCGCTCGTGGCTCCGAATTTCTCCTAGGAGCTTGGATATCTTCACGTTTTAAAGAGATGTTCAGCTTTCCTTTCTCGAATATTATTATTATTATTATTATTATTATTATTATTATTATTATTACTACTACTATTATTTTCAGATATAATTTTGTTAAATTGGCGTGGATTGAAAAGAGAGATTATTCAATAATATCCCTATATGTAACAACGTGTCAATATCAAGATAGGAGAAGAAAAATATCAAAGGAAATTAGAATAGGGAGAGGTTACGAGAAGGATGTCCTTTATAACCTATACTGTTCAGCATGTTACTTGCAGTATTTAGTAAGAAAACTGTTTTCAGAACATTAGAGGGGTGATAGTAGGAGGAAGAAGAATAAAATGCATAACATTTGCTGATGATATGGCGTTGTTAACAGAAGAAGAGACGATACTAAGGGATTTGCTAGTGGAGCTAAAGACAAATGTGAGCAGTATGAAATAAAGATCAATGCAAACAAGACGAAGAAAAATAAAGAAGGTAAACGTGAGATACGCAATGAGGCAGTAGAGCAAGTGGACAGCTTCAAATACTTGTGCCAAGAAGTCAAAAGGAGGATAGCAATGGCCAAGGAAGCTTTTAATAGAAAAAGGAGCATCTTCTGCGAACCTCTGGAAAAAGAACTAACGAACAGACTAGTGAAGTGCTTTGTGTGGAGTGTGGCATTGTATGGAGCAGAAACATGGATATTACGACGAAGTGAAGAGAAGCAAATAGAAGCATTTGAAATGTGGATATGGGGAGGGCTGAAGCGTGTGAAATGGGCAGACAGAATAAGAACTTAGGCTGTACTAGAAAGAGTAGTTGAAGAAAGAATGATGCTGAAACTAATCAGAAGGAGAAAAAGAAATTGGTTGTGTAATTGTAATTGCCTACTGAAGGATGTACTGGAAGGAATGGTGAACGGGGAGAAGAGTTCGGGGCAGAAGAAGATATCAGATAATGGACGACATTAAGATCTATGGATCATATGGGGAGACGCGGAAAATAGGGAAGATTGGAGAATGATGGGTTAGCAGCGAAAGAAAGAAAGAAAAAATAAATGAATGTCATTTTTGTCCCTTGAAGGGCTAAGGTCTCCAAAAAGGGAGAACTTCAATAAAAATTAAATTAGCATTAAACATAATAGCATTGTAAGAATATCACAATCACTTTCTGTTTTTATTAATTTTGCAGTAGGCCTAAACAAAATAACATCACTATTTATTTCTATTATTGTTTTCCATGTATCATACAGGCATTTCATCTGAAGGATAAAATTTTAATGGCGATATTTTGTTAACTACTTGCATTAGAAACCTGCGGTAAACGACTTTATTATTATTATTATTATTATTATTATTATTATTATTATTATTATTATTGTGATTCTATTTAGCTTAATTTCTGCTATAGGTGAGGCAATTGTTCCATCAAAAAGAAAATAAATAAAGATTTTGTACTAAAAATATGTTTTTTATGATTAATTTTCATTCATATACATCAGTAGTAATGTAATAGGTACTTAAGGTGGTAGTTTTAAGTGGCTCATCTCTTGGCCGGTTCCTCCAAGTATTGTTAGAACATTTAACGAATGTCAAACTCTAAACAGTTTGTTAAATATAGTTTTTTCATGTCTTCAACAATAGTTTGGCTTAACAGATTGTTAAATATTTGTTAACTTTGAATGTAGGAATTTAGGCAGATAACTCATTTGACAGATAGCTAAATATGGCAGAAGACACCACAGCTTTAAAACAGAAGTTGTGAAAATAATATTTTATTTCTCTCTTCAAGGAATGTTTCGTAAATGACTGATAACATAACATTCAAAAGACACTTTGGAAAGCTAATATAGCGAAGATAATCTTCAAAAGTGAACTGATTATCATATTGGCTGCTTATTTTGATACTGAGCTATTATTGAATATTTAGAAAATGTGGGGTCTCAACGTGGCAAGGTAACTAGGAATGATGCTTTATATACTATGCATGATACTCAATTGGTGACAATATAGATTTTGAAACAAGTAGCCTCAAAATTTTACAAGAAATTTAAATTAGATTTTAATGTCCTACAAACAGAAATAGACCACATACTCCCATTCAGCATCTACTATTTACTCTTGATTCTATGATACTGGCTCTTTGCAACTAATTATAGCCAATGTCAATAGTGTTTGAAAATACACAATGTGTATTAGGCCTATATTAAAAAGGTTTAAACAAAAATTGCTTCTTTGAGAAGTCATATGTTAGTATTAGTACTATAACCTTACTTTGTAATAATATTATTATTAATAGTAGTCACCTACAACAACTTTCATTTGTCTTATTCTTTATCGTTCATGGCCTACTGTATCAGGTTATAATTTTACACATGTTTCATGACTTATTCTATAATACAGAATTTAGAGAATAATATCAGCCAATAAAAAATTGCCTTACATGTACCAACTGCTATTGAGTGGTTAAAATAGTGTTAACGACTGTTATAGTTAAGTGTTGGTTGTTTTAAACAAAATGATGTCGAAGAAATGGAAAATACATTAACAAAAAGTTAAAAATAAACAGGCTGTTAATTTAACACTAGTTAAGCTAATTTCTTGGCGAAACTTGTCATGTGTGTCATATCTAAACGAATAACCATGTACGTTCTTATAGTCAGGGTCCTAGCACAGTCTACTACATACAGTCACGAAGCTTGAGTTTTGAGGGTGCCAGAAACAATAGACTGTGACGGTACTATTTTGCATTGCCTGTAATGAGGCGATATTAGCGATCCTAGTGGTGAGCAACTATCTAATGTTTGCATATTTACTACGTATTGAGCTTCGCGACTGTATATACTAGACTGTGGTCCTAGTTCGAATTTATCTATTTACACTTTGCAAACATATGAATGTGTATTATTCAATAATTCTCTACGCTACTATGATATCTTTTATTGAATAGCGAATTATTCCATGACCTTCTGTAATAACAGAAGGCACGATTTACTATGTGCGAGACGTTTCAAACCAAAAGTTGGCCTTGATTGCCCACGATGCAGACCGCTAATAACACAGATCGTCGCTGTGTATTTATTCCATTCGCTATACCTTTTTTTAACGTAGCTGCAAATTAACAGCAGCTTCTAAGCGAATACAAAGTAACACATTGTGTAACTTCTTAAGTGCAAGGTCTTGGATTCCAAGAAAAAGACAAAATAAAATTTCAGATTATTATAATAACGTTACAGCATACAAAACTGTATGATTACTACATGTAAGAAACTCCGTAATATACGGTCTTTGGTACGCTATAAAGTCACAAAATTGAAATGTTTTTCTTTTCACGAAAGGACAGCACTTTTCCTTGTATGCATTCCATGATATGTTAGGTTAAGAAGAACAAAAGATGCAGTCTGAGTGCTAATCATTGTATTATACAGTGTGCTCGTTTATTTTCTTACAGACAAGCGGCGCTAAATCCTCACAGCAATACTGTTTTAATGGGTTATTTTACGACGCTGCGGTTATCTAGCGTCTGAATGATATGAAGATGATGATTAGGGGGCGGATGTTGATGACCTAAAAATCTACTTAAAATGATCATTAAAATGCTCTTAAACCAATTGAAAATATGACATAAAATTAAAATAAAATGACATTTAAATATTATTCACCGTACTCGCACCACAACTTCTTAAAAATTAGTCACCTTGTTTCAATGACTGCCCTGCAAATCTCGGAGAGAGGCTAAAATAAAGAAAAAGAACATGCTACAAAATGATGGTTTCAAGGGAAAAATATAGATTTTAATGAGGGTTTACAATGTGTTTCAATCAGGGGTGGTCCATGTCAGTGCCTTCATTCTCCATCTTCTCCTCCTCCCGCGCTTCACTTTTGTTACCAGATCTTCCAGACGAGGGAGTGTGAATGACAAAACAAATTGTGGTCGTAGCGTGCATTCTTGCAATCTTTGTGTTAAAAATACTGTCGACTACAGTAGACATCCCTACAGTCGACTACAGTAGACTACATTAGACACTACGTCCTGTCCAGGACATGGTGAAAGTTTCCAAACATAAATTCTAAAGACACCCTCTTACCGACAAAAGAACAGTGTCAAAGCCCTCACTTAAACTAAGCTGCAGTCAAGCATTTTATATTACTTCTGTTGCGTGAAGTGAAGCCTTCAGTGGAGTGAGGGATGGACTTTAGAGTCTGTTCCAAACTATAAAACTCAAACTTCACTGTTATTCACTTAGGCCCAATTGTATAAAACTCCCTGACTAAAGATCAACTTTGATCGAAGATCGGAAAGTGAACCGAGTTCAGACACGTCTTCTATTGTATAAAACTTTTCTGCGATCAAATTACCTTGGTTCAAATGCAATCTAAGTTGACGTGAAAAGGATTTGGCAACATCGCATGAACAGGTGAAGTATGTGATGCGCGGACCACGTTGCACAGGTTTGTTCAGTGTTGCCAATCTAGCGACTTTAACTCTTTTTCAACGATAATTTCTTTTAACTTATATATTGCTTAAATTGGGATTTAGCGACCTTTTTAGTACGGTACCCCATAGTGACAAAGTTTAATCTTTCTTTGTTGATAATGAGAAATCTAGCGACTTTCCAATTCTTTTTGGCTACTTTCCGTACACTCTGTGGGAGACACTGGTTTGTTTTGTGCATTGTAAATAATGGCGGACAATAAGAATGTTGACCGTTCTCCAAATTGTTATCATGTTATGGTGTTTGATACTGCTAAAGCTTCATAAAACGACAAATTTTCGTTTAATAATACAGTTAATTGAAAATTTATGAATGTACCTATCATATCCATGAGTAATTAATGATTGTTATAAACATAATATAATTATAGGTTATGTTATTTGATACTGCTGAACACGATAAAGCCTTATAAAATATAAGAAAGTTTGTGTATTAAGGCAAGAAATTGAATATATATATATATATAAGTACCTACCATATCTATTATTAATAATAATGGTTATTCTTTTTGCACAATCTGCCACTCGTATATTTCAAACAGAAAAGAAATAACTGAACTTAGATCATCTAACGTAATCGGAGAAATTTCTTCAGTCAAAGTTGACTTTAGTTTAAGGCAAATTAATCTGAGATTAGACTTTATACAACACAAAATTCGAAGTTCAGCTAGAACGAGGATCAATTTAACCTCTGATCTAAGATTAAATGGTTTATACAATCGGCTCTTATTCAAGGTAATTACTACTAACCTATTTGGTTAGAAAATGATATAACACACCTATCGGTAAAGAAGAAAGTAAAATGAATTCCAAATGATCTATAACTTCTTCAAAGTATTAAAAATAACCAAAAAATGCCGAAAAAATATAGAAATGACTATTAGTTCAAAAACGTCAAAAAATGCAAAAAAAAAAAAAAAGCAATATAAGAAATTACTTTTTTACGTTGATATAAACATAGAAAGGATTTCTATATTAATAGGCATAGTCCTAATGTGAAAATAAGAAGATGATGTTTCATCAACGTCCTCCCCCTAATGATGATTATGCAAACGAAATGAGGTCAGGGCCTAGCTCCGAAAGTTATCCAGCATTTCCTCGAAAGAGGGAAAACCCCAGAAAAACATCAGCCAGGAAACTTTTCCCACCCAGGATTTGAACTCGGACTCGCTCGTTTCACAGTCAGGCACGCTAACCGTTACTCCACAACGGTTGACAGCAGTATTGTTATGACTAAGATAGCACAGGATAAATAAAAGATAACTTGACTCGCCCATACCCTACTGAATAAAATTAAGTTATCTTATAGCTATGACAGTTTCTACACTAGATGCCATTAATGCAGTCTCATTCCTTAGTCGTAAACTGACAACGAAACTCAGTATTCCACCCCACCCTACCCTACAGAGTACATGCGGCTGAATCGTCCTATCTGTGTGTCTCTTTAGGTCATTCGTTATCTGGTCAAAACAAAATACATACGTGCGTCGTAGCTCGTAGCCTAGATCATATATGTAACAGATAGGTCATAGCTATGTTAAAATCGTTTGCACTTTGAAGAGAAGAACCGCCAGGATCGCCACCCGTCCGCTGTAAACGAACACGAGATGGCAGTACAGTCGCTAATTGCAATTCAAATGGGAATTATGACGTGATTCCTTAAGTAACAACTAGATGGCAGAGTAGTAAACCTGACAAAAGTTGTTAACGTCAAAGCCTATAAGGCCGACCTATCTGGGGTATATATGATCTACGCTCGTAGTAAGAAACTTATGGTGGGGATGAGTGAGCTAGCTAGCTGCAAGTGGAAGCAAAGGGAGGGAAGGAAGCTTTCCAATCCACTTTCTCCTTCCCCTCACGTGCTAGTAGGTTTCACGAGATAATGAATTACCTATATATACTTATTAGCATAACAGTGGAAAGGGAATGGAGTTCTGACTGTAAACACAATTTCAAATGTGATGGTTTTATTGGGATTGATAGATAAATAAATTAGAAGACCTCGAACTGAATATATACGATCGAAAGACTATTGTGACAATGCAAGTAAAATTCAGTTACATAGCGTGGTCGGTATTAAAGATATATACTAACAATATTATTATTATTATTATTATTATTATTATTATTATTATTAGTAGTAGTAGTAGTAGTAGTAGTAGTAGTAGTAGTAGTAGTAGTAGTAGTAGTCTGTAGGAGAGAAGTCCTACCATACTGAACTATTACAAGTTGGATGGAAGAGAGGCATTTCATCGTTGTTCCTGCAATAACTCCTATGTGACATATTTATCGATTTTCAGATTTTTGCTCTATTAAATAGCTTAAATAGTGATACAGCAAATAATGAAATCTCCTACATGTAATTATATTTCTTTGTTTCGAAAATGTAAGAATTCACAGTCTCCTATGTACGGTTGCGATAGGAGATGAATAAATGTGTTTTTTCCTCCTACTGAAAAATTTTATACTTTGCACATAGGAGTTATTGCAGGAACAATGACGATTTGCTTTCAATCAAGAGTTGACATCCCAAGAGCTTTAGATTGATTAGTGAGAGATATATCCAGAAATGCTGCTGCAGATGGAGTCCGCCGTATTCCAAAAATTTGGCAACGTATTGTTCACATAGCAGGAGACTATAGGGGAGACTCGGCTAATTCCGCAATATTAAAAACTAAATATATCATATTTTTATCAAAATGTTTATTGAAAAATATTATCAACGTATGTAGACATGGACGAAAATTTTCATTACCAAATGAGATAAAGAGACCTATTAAAATGCAAATATATTTAGTTGTACATACACTACAGTTAAAAAAGAACAACTCGGGTAATTCCGCTACAGTGCGGATAAATCCGCAATAGGACTTGGCTAATTCCACAGTAGTAAATAATTATGAAATACATTATGAAAGTAACATAAAAGGAACAATTTATATGTAACAATGCTCACTTTCTTCACAGCTGTGTAACAAAACACGAAAAACAGCCAACTTTCGATGTTTCACTGTATTGCCGACAGAGATGTCGACCAATATCCTTGATTTTTTTCTATAGTACTGCAGAGGACATGCCTCCTGTTGACAGCCTCTCAAAACTTACGTTCACGCTATTGTAAAGCCGCAGTAAAATCATATATGCACTACTGCAGAATTAGCAGTACTGCGAAATTAGCCGAGTTTCCCCTATTTGAAGTACGTAATGTGAAAAATAACCTAAATGAATTTAATTTGAAACTAACTATGTTGCATTGTTTTTCGAATGTCCTAATAGGTGTGGTCAAGTTACTCTCTTTTATGAAACTGGATTTGTGCGGGAATACAAGTAGGCCTAACCAACTTTGCAAAAGCGCACAGCAAACTGTTCTTCCGTCGTCATTCGCATAGCCTGCATTTTCTGAGCATAGTTCACAGTCTGGTGTACAGCATCTTCAAAGCAGTTCACCTCCCTCTCAACCTGTTGGGAGAGGCACTTGATTCCCTGTAGGTGCTGTGTCTTCTTGGGTTGACCTTCCCATTGACAATAATTGTGCAACAAAGTGTACAAGAATTTTCATATTTGTAGACCTTCTCAACCCGCCGCATGTCTTCACCAGATAGACCGGTTCTTCGTCACACATAGACCTGTCGGTCACCACGGCGCGCTGACGCCTCTGTGTGTATGCACAACGGTGCAGACAGAAACAAAGCACTTCATTCTCTTGCATACGTCCATCATATCTTCTTTCTTGCCACAGTTTAGTCAGCAGCCTTACAGTTCCCCAGCAAAGGAGTTCCAGTTAAGAGTTCAATCATATAATATGACTAGAGCCCGGATGTTTGACAAAATGCCTATTTTACTGGGTGGATGTAAATCATTATTTGCATAGTTATAAATATGATTTGGAGTAAATCACAGTTATAGGGCCAATTTTTATTTTGCCTATTTTACCTATGAAGCTGTTACTGCCTACTTAAAGAGAAAATGTATTTTTCTTTTAAGAAATAATTGAAAGTTTCTTTATGCTCGACCATGCCGAAATGTAGTAATTATACACCTGGTAGCAGTACTTTAATGCATGCCATTAAAGTACACCTATTCATTAAAGTTCAGGTTTTCGATTATTCTCGGATATGCAATCGAAAGACAACGAGGGAAACGTCACGGAGGCTGGAAATTCAATAATGTCGCAGAAGGTTATGTTCTGTTACTATAATAATTAGCGTTAATTGTAAATAATATTCAAATAAATTCAATTTGTCATCTCGTTTTTCAATTCTAAATCAATTTCCAGGTTATATCAAAATTAGTTCATGTTATTCTCTAGATTACATCAAGGTCAATGACATTATTGTTCCTCGGAAAAAATCAATACTTTCGCGTCTGCGCACATTTCACAATTTACGAGCTATGCACAAGGTCATTTCCGATCTTCAGTCAGATACGAATAAAATGAATACTTCTGAATAATTTCAAGTTAGAAATATGGTCGAGCATAAAAAGTCGTATGAAACTTGCCTATAATGGTAATTAAGACGCTCGTATGAAAATTATGAAACTCGCGTCTTAATTACTATCATTATAGGCTCGTTGCATAATGTACCATTATTTGCTATTTCATGTTATTTTAATAACCAACATTTTATTACCTTCAATTTGCCTTTCTCACTGACTTAAGAGGAAACAAAATTTTTCAAATAATGAATAGTGATATTAAAGTGTGGTAGACAAAAAAGACCACCTACATTAACCACCTTCAAACATGTTTCAGTTACGTCAGTTGATATAGAAAACGTAAATCTCAGTTCATCACCTGTTGGATGCATATGAAATGATTCGATTTATCCATATTTTTTAAATAAATATTTTAAGAAAACAGACTGTTAAAAGTACCTTAATATCATCTACAACACGGTCAAAAGACGAAATTGTTGCGGAGAGCTCAAAACATGAAGAGAAAATACTACTGTATAATTGTGACCCATTGCGCGAAAAAGGACCTAAAGTCGTAAAAAGGAAATTTTACAGGAGAACAAAATAACGAATTTGCGGTGTAAAAACTGCATTTCTATGTTTTGACATCTTGCTCTACTTGTAGGCTTTTTTACAAACTAAACTAGGATGTAGTTTTATACGGTGCTTCCTAAATACCTAAATCTTTCTTACAGTTGCTGAGAAAACAAATGAAAATTTTAATTGCATTTTTCTCGAAAAGTACATAATGTAATATCAACATTCAATAAGTAATATATTAAAAACTGTAGCACCTAGAACCATTTTTTTTTAAATGCTCTGTGTTTCATTGTCTTTTTGAAACCACACAAAAAAAATTATAATAATGAAAAATCCGACTTTAGGTCCCATTTCCTGCAAGTAGTCATGGTTAGCAATCTTAGTGGTATTCGCCCTTATAAGGTTTCGTCTAGAGCATACCTGCACAAACAGCGCTCGCCGAAATGGAGAGGAAGATACGTCAGAATGACATAGACTTGCTATAGGTAGAGGAGAGGGAAACGACCACTCAGTTATCTAGTGGAATGCAATATGTAGGCCTATTCTCAGTAACTGTTTGACGTTGCTTACCTACTGCTACAGTACAGTATGGAGGAATTTAAAAGACGGAACATAACATTTAACATTTAACAATTTACAGTTCGAACTTACTGACCTTCAGTGTGGCCTAAGGGCTAAAGATCGTTTGAATAATACTACTAGCCTGGTTGAGTTTTACAAGACTAAACATTAGCAATAATATCCACGACTACACAGGCTGGCAGTGAAAATGATTGTTATGTTTGGCTCAACATTTATATTTGTGAGCAACTGTTTTCTATAATCAACTTTAATAAAGGCAGACATCGAACATCTGTAACTGATGTTTCATTACGATCAGTAGGCTATTGTTCCTTTCAGCTGCCAACAGCATAAAATCTCGCTTTGATGTACTGATAAATAATAATTTTACAAAATGATATTGTACAGTTAAGTAGCTATAGAATTTCTATTATTTCTGTAAAATAAATATTTCTTTATTAATTAATAATAATGCAAGATAGTTTTGCAAACACTGAACGGGAATTCATTTCATAAACACTCGTAATAGTACTCCCTTTAGTGTATATTTTGTACGAAATCACCCCGTCTTCCAGACCACCCTTATACAGAGCGCAGCTAATATCTGCATTCCGCTCATGAGCTGTGAGCCGGCTCGGAGAGCGCAAACGTTGTGCAGGCCTGGTCTAGAGTGAAATATATATCCTTAATTTATTTTATGTTATCAATAATTTATAATATCTCTATCTGCATTGCAACGCTTAGAATGTAGTTTCTTGTAGCGTAAAAAGGTACAGTCGAGGGTGCGATTCCCTCCCAAAGCATGGATCACTACTAATAGCTGATATGATGACCTGTGTTGCCTGCCACATCACACAAAGTTGATCAAGTGTTCGTCTAGCGGGGAGTATAGGCCTATTTACAGTCCATATTCACACAAATTCCTATAAGGCCCCGAAATTCATCCGCGTACAGAAACTCGTGAAAAGCGATAGGAACGTTAGTGTAACGGCAATATGTTTTGTCTCAAGAAATATTACTGATTTCAGTTTAAAGGAATAAAACAGTTAAAGACAGAAAAATGACAACAACGTACAGAATTAGTTTGCAGCACTTCCGCGAAGCCGGCGTTTCCAGTAAATTGCGACACACAATTGCGAGTCAGGGAACGGCCATAAACTTGTATTAGCTGCGGACCACAATTATGTACGCTCTGTGTAATTACCCGATATTTAAAATACCTCACATGTTTACTTTTACATGGTAGGGATCTGAGGAGAGTCTGGAATGACGGTACTGCTGAAGGAAAGCAGTGAAGGATGTAGGAAAGAGTGCGACACAAGATGTAGAAAATAAACAGAAGAAAACGTTATCGAGTGTTGCCTTGGTAACTCAGTTATCAAAGCGCTAAATTATGTGTAATTTATGTAATACCCATGTTGTCTTATGAAAACAGAACTATCCCCGAATGCGAGCTTTGCTCTTTCGGGGTACATTTATATATATATTGAATTATTATTATTAAATTAATTCCAAAAGTACAATAGAAAAAAATATTTATAACAGAAAAGAGTTGAAAGAAAATTATTACAAACAAGCCTTATCCATGCGCTTCGCTGTACTTGTTACAAAAAAAAATATCATTTTTTGCAAATCTAGCTTTCAAGTAAAGCTCCCTATGAAGCAGACATGAATAATTGCAAGGGAGAAATTGTTGCGGGACCGGGTATCGATCCCGGGACCTTTGGCTTAGTGCACTAACACTCTACCTACTGAGCTACCCAGGAACTTCACCCGACACCGTCTCAATTTTTCGAGAAACTTCAGCCGACACCGTCTCAAAGAAAAAAATTGGGACGATGTTGGGTGAAGTTCCTGGGTAGCTCAGTCGTTATAGCGTTGGTGCGCTAAGCCAAAAGTCTCGTGATCGATATCTGCCTCCGGAACAATTTTTCCCTTGCAATTATTCAAATATAATTTGTTTCTCAGCATCGCTCAGTAACTTAGAGTACGAAAATTAAGCATTTTCAATAACTTATAATCAACTTCCATTAGAATACAAAGCTTTACTAAATTCCCGGCGTTTTAAGAAATGTTTAAGAAAAAACGTTTTTGTCAAGATTAATTCCCTTAATTCTCGGTTGGTTTATTTATATGATTCTTTCAAACTTTTGCTTCTTTCTTCCTAAAACTTCAGTGATACCTTACTGTTCTTATTTATTTTCAATTTTTAATTCTTGTAATTTTTTATGTTTTTCACAAACTGTAGCTTTATGATTTATTATATTATGTTGCGCAACATACCCTCTGAATTAGACTTACTCATTCGGACATACTCGATAAATTATAAAAAAGAGTGTTAAATATCTTTCGTTTGTTATTCAAGGCCACTTTCAATAATCGTAGTCATTTATTTTAATTTTATTATATCTGCCTGATTGATGCGGCAGTGATATAAAACGCATTGTTATTTGAAAACTCATATCCCGTTAAATATCAATCCTATCAAAATTTTACTTAGAATAAAACTCGGAAACATTATTTAAAGCACCTTTTGTTATGTAAAAGTTCCTGACAGCACCTTGGACATGATATCCTCCACTGGTCTGAAGTCGTCGATTAGCATAATTAATCATCATTTATATTCTTTATAAAATGTAATTTGTCTTGTAGCCTAAATTGTTTGTTGAATTCCCAATAAATTTTTCAATGATAGCCTACCTAACTAGGGCTTCTATTAAAGAAAAAATTAAATTAAATATAAATATTCATTTAGAATTGATTAGGAGGCCGATTATTAAACCCTGGTTTGGACGGCTAAAAATGAATAATAAGCTAGATATTTCGATTATTTACTTCAGTCCACCTTATAAACCCCTTTTAAAAAAAGTAATTTGAATGTCAAATAGCCTAAAATCTAAGTGTCAAATAGCCTAAAATCTAATTTATTTTGCATACCAATTTTCGTAGAAATCGGTTCAGCCATTATCACGTGATAAGGTAACAAACATAGAGACATACAAACAAAAATGTAAAAAAAGCGATTTTCGGTCTCAGGACAGTTCATTATACATGTCAGCACTAATTAATATTTTATAAGCGAAAATTACTAGAAAAAAATATGTTACAGTTTTATTATTAGTATAGATAAATAAATTACAAACGAAGAAAAAACAAAAGGTGACGATAAAGAATACTCTGAACACTGTGTATAAAAAGAAATCAACATCGTCTAACAGCGATGCAGAGTTTTTGCTTTTCAATTTCTGCGGTCTAGGGGCGTGGCAGTTACGGTGGAAAAGTAAACAGAGCGGCGCTGCCAGTGGCTTCCAATGTAAATATCTGAAACACCAGCTATTGTCCAACACGTCAAGGTCCTGCCAGCATCTAATTCTGCATTTACTGAATTCAGTTTACAGTCCGCGCCTATATCATTAAGTTCACAACACATTATACAGCTCTTCTGGCTTATTTCGTTGTATCACCACATTTAAACCTGTCCTACAGTTAGAGCTGTGTTCTTGTCGGCTATAAATTCGAAAAACCCGTAATTTATTAACACTCCAACAAGGAGCATTTTGACAAAAAGGGGTTGGCATAGTATGTTAAAAAAAGATATGTAATGATACGAGGATGAGGAGGTGGGAAATGAAAAAGGGAAGGCTAGTAGGTAAAAAAAGAAAAGAGATGAGTAAGAAATATGAATAGCAGGTGGAGATGAATATAATTAAGATAACAGGGAGGGTAAAAGAGGAGGCATCTGGATTAGGAGGTGGGAAATGAAAAAGGGAAGGCGAGGAGTTAGAAAAAGAAAAGAAGAGTAAGAAATATGAAGAGCAGAGAGAAGAAGAAGAAGAAGGAGGAGGAGGAGGAGGAGGAGGGATGGTGACTAATATAATAAAGATGATAGGAGGGGGAAAATATTAAGCATCTCGATGAGGTGAGAAATAAAAAAAGAAGAAAGGATGGAGATGAATGTAATGAAGATAATAGGAAGGAAAAACTATGAGGTACCTGCATTAGGAGGTGGGAAATGAAAAGAGGAAAGGGGAGGAGGTAGGAAAAAGAAATGAAATTAATAATAAATGTGAAAAACGAATGAAGATGAATATAATAAAGATAATAAGAAGGGAAAACTATGAGGCATCTGGATTACGAGGTGCGAAATAAAAAAGAGAAGGCGAGGAGTTAGGAAAAGGAAAGAAAAAGATGGATAAGAAATATGAAGAGCAGAAGGAAGAAGAAGAAGGGATGGAGATTAATATAATAAAGATGACAGGAAGGGAAAACTATGAAACATCTGGATTAGGAGGTGGGAAAATAAAAAGAGGAAAGGCGAGGAGGTAGGAAAAATAAATGAAATTAATAAGAAATGTGAAGAAGGGATGGAGATAAATATAATAAAGGTAATAAGAAGGAAAAACTATAAGGCATCTGGATGAGGTGGGAAATAAAAAAAGGAAAGGCGAGGAAGTAGGAAAAAGAAGAGAGATGAGTAAGAAATATGGAGAGCAGGAGGAAGAAGAAGAAGAAGAAGAAGAAGGAGGAGGAGGAGGAGGAGGAGGAGGAATGGAGTTGGATGTCATGAAAATAATAGGAAGGGAAAACTAGGAGGCATCTGGATTAGGATGTGGGATATAAATCGTGGAAGGCGAGGAGGTGAGAAAAAGAATTGAAATGAATAAGAAATATGAAGAGCGGGAGTAGGAAGAAAAAGAAGAAGGATGGTGATGAATATCATAAAGATAATAGGAAGAGAAAACAGGAGGTGGGCGGAGTTGAACACAGTTGTAGGAAGAAGAGAAAGAAAAGTGTAAGCAACAGAAGTATAAAGATAACAAAAAGAACTAGAGATAGTGAATGAAAAAAGGAGTGGGCTACATAAAAGAAAAACAGAATATGAGGAAAAAGAGGTACAAAAATAGAAGAGAAAAGAAAAAAGTGAGTTATAAATATAAGAAGAAGGAACTAGAGTATTATGTGAAGCCTCGGATGTAGAGGAGAAAAATAAAAGTTGGACAATAGATGAAAAGGAGGTGAAGCTACAAGTTCCGAAGATGTATAAAGAATAAATGGAGGAAATTAATAAGAAAAAGAAACAAACTAATAAGAAAGGAAACCGGTAACGAGGAAGTGAAAGTAGCTCATAATCAAGAAGAGGTAAAGATAAATCAGGAGATCAGAACAGTAATAAAATTGAAGGAAGAGGATAACAAGGAGAAAGTGGAGATGTAGAATAGGAAAAAGTAGATGAAGGAAAAGGAGAATAATGACAAAGAAGTGAAACAAAAAGAGAATAGGTGGAGATACAGGTTACAAGAAGAATAGAAAAAGAAAGAAACGGAAGTCAATGACGTGAAGTGAGAAGGTATGAAGAGGTAGAGGAAGAAAGGATGCGGTGTATAAGGAGAACAGGAGAAAAAAATCAAATAAAGAAGCGGAAGACGAAGAGGTGGAAAGTAGTGCAGGAATAAATGGAACTAGATAACAAAATGAAGAACAAAAGAGACAGACAAAATAAGAAAAAGACGAGAGAATTGGAAGTCAAGTGGATAATGGAACATAAAAGGTTAAAATTCTACTCTTTCCTGTTAACACAACTAGTTAGTGTTTTTTACTCCTCCTCACACAAGCACGACCATAGATCAAACCTTCGACAAGTTTTTTTTTTATATCATTTCGGTATAGTGGCATATATCTTATCGACACACTATTATCCACTCAATTTGATGAATGCCATCAGGCAGGCCAAGCTTTAGAAGGCGCCTGGCTTGTCTTGCAATTTGACTAATGTTAATAACTAGCCTTGGGCTGTAATTAAAAGTTCGGCTGTTCGAAACTCTGCCTTGACATTTATGAAAATGTCACTGAATGTAATTATTATAAAAATAAGTTGGGAGACAGGTTCCCAGCATTTGTCGGCGGTATTGTAATCAGATGGATTTCAATTCCATTTCCAACCGAACTTTCTCAACAACAGAAGCTATTCAGAGAAGACGTGTTGTCAAATAATGATATTTTTCATTAACCTTTCCTTCGTTTACAACATATCTTTACATTTAACTTCATCACTATCATCTGTTTTTCTCAATCATTTTTATTGCTGCTTCTTCTCTTTATCACTACATCTACCACCGTTAATCATCTCCTTGTCTTTTCTCTACCTTCCCTTCCCTATTTCTAGTCATTACATTGATTTCATCCGTGATATTTAAAAGTAAATACATGGTACTACAGCCCATCGAGACCTACCAGCCGGCTGCTGGCCTGACATCCACATGTCGAAGCAGAGGTGGACGATCATCCAACCAGAATGGAGGTACCGTTTGGTTAGCACGGTGATCCCCCCAGCCGTTATAGCTGGTTTGCGAAACCGGATTTTCGTTACCTATCGTAGTTCCCAAAGTGCATCACGATGCTGACTGGGCACCGGTCTCATACACTGCACTGGCCGAAATTTCATGAGAAAATTTCTTCCCCCATGGGGATTCGAACCAGTGCGCATTCCGTAACGCGTGTCACAGGCAGTATGCCTTAGACCAAGACGCCATGGCGCGGGATTCATCCGTGATATGATGACGTGGAAATAAGGATGAAAATGAAGATAAATGAAGATGAAAGCACGGGATATAAAAAGATTAATATAGAATTGAAGAAAATATAATTACTAAAATATTTCAAAAAGAAAAGACGACTATGTGGGAGGTAAATGTGAAGAAATTGATAGTAATGAATTTGAATGTGAGGAAAATGGACGTCAGGAAAACGTTTATGCGAAAGATGAACGTGAGGAAGGTGATTCTGACAAAAACGAATATACAGGGTGTTTTCGGGCTAGTGTTACTAACTTTCAGAGATGATAGGAAATGGCACATGTATCAATTTGAGATAAGGAACCCTGGTCCGGAAATGACTGAGTCGAAAGTTATAAACAAAAATATTTGTGTGGAAATTAAATGATTTTATTCCTCTGTACACCTTATTTATGTGTATTTATCTGTACATCTTACACAAACTGTATTCATCTGACGTTGTTTACGTTGTCTACCTACAGTATTCCATTCAGTGCGCTGTCTGAGGGATGGGAACAGGAAACTACACTAAAGCAATGCAGATAGGGTAATGTGTAACGGATATGGTTATGCACGTCTGTAGACAGCAGTATATGTATACAAGTTGCAGTGTCCAGTCGATCAGTCCTAGTGAAATGGAGGAGTACACGAGAGTGGAATAGGTAGACCTGATTTTCGAATACGAATGAACCAATGGGAACAGTAGACAAGCTCACAGATTGTATCGGGCTAAGTACCCACGTAGGAGACATCCGGCCCTTACCATCTTTCCACGACTGTTCCAAAGGTTAAGGGAAGGAGAGCACGTGGTGCCAAATTACAATTCCATTTCCACAAAACTATTTTTTCTTAGAACTTTCGACACAGCCATTTCCGGGCCAGGGTTTCTTATCTCAAATTGATATACATGTGCCCTTCTCCATCATCCCTGAAAGTTAGTAACACCAGCCCGGAAACACCCTGTAGAATACATTTCTCAGAAAGATGAATTTGAGTAAGATGTTTCCGAGAAAGATGACTATAAGGAAGTTGATTCTGAAAAAGACAAGTGCGATGAAATTCATTTTTAGAAAAGTGAACGTAAGGAAGGTGATTCTGACAAAATGAATATAGAATACGTTTCTCAGAAAGATGAATTTGAGGAAGATGTTTCTGAGAAAGATGAATATAAGGAAGTTGATTCTGAAAAAGATAAGTGGGACGAAATTCATTTTTAGAAAAGTGAACGTGAGGAAGGTGATTCTGACAAAGACGAATATAGAATTCTTTTCTCAGAAAGATGAATATAAGTTGATTATGAAAAAGATAAGCGCAAGGAAAATAATTTTGAGAAAAATGAACATGAAGAATTTTGTGGATGTGAGAAAGATAATTCTCAAGAAAAATGAACGTGAGGAAGAGGTTTCTGAAAAATACCAATGTTAAGAATACATTTCTGAGAAAGACATTGTTATAAATTTGATGGATATCAAATACTTTAAACCGAGAAAATAACATTAAGGCTCATTAAGACATATAAATGATTGTATTAGTGAAATGGGTGAGGTCTTAAATTGTGAGACAGAAAACAAATTTATTACGAATTGCATTATAAAAATTATGATCCAGAAGTAAACGTTTATCTTGAAGACGATGACTGCAATAATTATGAAAATAATAAGAGTGAAGATGATTATGAAGTGGAATATTTGTGAAAGAGTAGTGGAATCAAATATTTAATAAGAAGATAAAAAGAACTGTGATGACAACTGCGATAACGATGAATTCCGACTACCGTTGAACACATCTGCCTTATAAAGTTTTAATTTATGTCCCCTATCTTGTCTACGTTTTACGTTCCTAAGATTTAAATGGCAACAAATCTGACACAAGAGCTGCAATAACAGGCCGCAAATTTTATACATTAAAAATCCTTAAAATATATCTCCGAACGATCAGACCTGCAGGAGTTTTACGGTTTGCAATAAATCCAAGGGAACCGGTTCGGTCGAATGTGACTGACGCGAGATTCACCCACCTAGTGAACGGAGCTGGGGTTAACGGTGATACACAATAAATACAGCACGCAACATCATTACGACCCTTCCATATAACATCCATGAGAAAAATCCATAAACCTGACGGCCTTCCGCTGTTTCCAGTCTTGTGTCGCACAACCTGGAGGTCAGCGATGTCACATCTCCGCTGAGTCCTGATATCCTTCACACTCACTCCGTCTTCAAGATCCACTTTCTTCTTTCTTCATTATGACTTATATACATTTTACAATGCCGTCCTCCTTAATAGATTTTTTTCATTATTTTCCTTTCTCTTTCTCATATTTAATTATTTAAATATTTTTTACTACTTCTATTTAACACTCATTTTCATCTATTTCTACTTTACTTAGTTTCATGTCTTCTCCACTTCTATTCTTCACGTCTCTCATATTTTCTTCTACATTTCTTTCTCTAAATATTTATTTACGCATATGTCCTTACGCAATTCCTTCTATTTCTTCTTTTTTCTATTTTCTTGTATTCACTCTCACTTCTATTCTTATCTTCTTTCTCTACATTCTTCCACATTTCTTCACCTTTCCTCTCTATATTCATTCCTCTTTCAATCCAATCTATTATTTTTCCATATTCTTCCTCTTCTCCTTCGTCCCCACTTCATTACCTGCTTCGTCCTCACTCCATCATCTAATTCGTCCTACATCATTCCCTGCTTTGTCCAAACTTCATTGCCTGCTTCATCCCCACTTCACCCCCTGTTTCGTCCCCATTTCATCCCCTGCCTCGTCCGACTTCAACCGCTGTTTCGTTCCCACTTAATACCTGCTTCGTCCCCACTTCATCCCCTGCTTCGTTCCAACTTCATTCCGTTTTGTTCACACTCCATCCCCTCTTCATCTCCTGATTTCTTATACTTCATCTCCTAATTCGTTCCACATAATTCCCTACTTCTTTCCACATCATCCCCTACTTCGTCCCACTTCATTCCCTGCTTTGTCCACACTTCATTTCCTGCTTCGTCCCTCTGCTTTTTCCTATTTAATCTCCTGTTTCGTCCACATTTCATCACCGCTAAGTACAAGATCTCATCACAACAATTTACTCATTATACCCTACCACAAGACATCTTTATATTCTTCATCTTATACAGTTTCAGTTGCTAGAAATTGGAAATCGCTACCGAGTGATGTAAGGGGTTGTTGGACAGTAACTTCATTTAGGTCAAAATTACATAAATTCTTACTTAACAAATTAATTGCTGATTGATATTTATTACATATAATGAAATTAACATCTGTCCATTCTTATTATTATCATTAATTTCTCTAAATAGATTTACAAAACCTCTAATGGCAATTACATTAATATTCTCATTATAGAAATATATTTTAGATTTATATATATATATTTTTTTTTTTCTCCTTGTAACATAGTTTTAGTAAGCTTATATTACATTAATTTTCATCATTTCACTAGCTATCTCAAATCTCAAATTAATTATAATTGATTGAATTAAATTAGCTCATAAATTAAGTTACTACTTTACCTTATAGGTTTATCTAAATTTAAATAAATAAGTAGTTTACTAGTCGTTAAAACTTAACTGAAGAATATTGCTGGAGAACCTTTTAAGTGTAGTGTAAATATTCGTAATTTAAATATGTATTGTATTAAGGCTGGTTGAGTGGAAGAGAAGGCCTTATGGCCTTAACTCTGCCAGCGAAAATAAAACATTATTATTATTATTATTATTATTATTATTATTATTATTATTATTATTATTATTATTATTATTATTATTCATCCGCTGTTACGTCTCCAATTCATTCACGGCTTCGTCCCTACTTCATCCCCTGCTTTGTCCTACTTCATCCCTGCTTCGTCCCCACTTCATCCCTGCTTCCTCCCGACTTCATCCCTTTTTGTCCACACTTCATCCCCTGCTTCGTCTCCACTTCATTTTCTGCTTCGTCCTCACTTAATTTCCTGCTTCGTTCCCACTTCATCCACTGCTTTCTCCCTCATTTCATCCACTGCTCCGTTCCCACTTCATTCCCTACTTAGTTTCTATTCCATCCCCTGCTTAGTGCCCACTTCATTTCCTGGTTCCGACTCACTTCATCCCTTTCTCCCTTCCCACTTCATTCTCTTCTTCGTTCTCCATTTGCTTCGTCTCCACATCTGATTCTGCTCCGTTCCCACTTTCCCTCCAACTTTGTCCCACTTCCCCTTGTGCTTCGTCCCCACTTTTCCTTCTGTTTTGTCCTCATTTTCTCTCCTGGTTTCATCTTCCCACTTTCTCTTTCACATCATTATTGTACTTCCTTTATTTCTTTGTCCTTTTTACCTCAATTCTTCTTCCTGTTATATTTTTCCTCTTTATTTCATTTGGTTCTCTTTCTATTTTTTCGTCCTCTTCTACTTAATTTCTTCTGGCTTCCATTTTTGGTCTTTTCTTCTCTTTTCCCTTCTCTACTTTGTTATTCTTTCTTCTATATCTCTGTGTCTATTTTGTGCTACTTCCTGCTTCATTACTCTATTTTTTTCCTCCTCAGCTTGTCTTTGTACTTCATAGTTGATATTTAATCCATATGTTTTTTATTATATTTATTTCTTCTCTACTTTCTACGCCCCCTAAATAATACAATTTCTTCGGTCTCTCCTGATTTCGCTTGTTCCACGTTTCTCTTACAGAACAGTTGCTAAGTTACAGACGTTTACAAATACAGGCTGAAACTATGATCAGCTTCGCTGTACGATGAAACCTTTCCAGTCATGTAACTTATAAGTTGTAAAATATTCATAGTAGTGAAGATGAGAAAAAAATTAATAAATATAAACGAATGTTTCTCGTTGGCAGAATTTCATTACTACTATGTTAAAGGATAATATGCGCGCACAGCTGTTTCTAAGTCATTATGTTGGACTTGTAATACTTACTCTCTTACTGTATCGATCACACGATGTACATAGGTAGAAATACGAGCACTCAAACAGCTTCAATACGAAAATATTCGCATTCTGAACGAGAGCATCTTGGTCACAGGCACAATAAAGAAGGCATCCTCAAGTTTATTCTATCGCTGGGAACTGGCTGGTTATATTATTAGCAAAATAAACACAATTTTACGACACACATAAAAGTAGAACTGTCGTTTTAACTCTTGAAGGCTTTTAAAAGCAGAAAATATTTCAATGGAAACACCGTACAGTTAATTACACAATCATTAAGGCAGTATATTCAATTTAGTAGTTAGTTCGCTTCTGTTAAGCGCGAATATTTTCTCCTATATAAATTTCATTTGTATAAACTATAATTTATATATTTGCTTTAATTTCATGTTTAATATTAAGTGTAGACTTTTATACCTATTTAAAAACGATTATTACTCATTCTTTCAGCATACTATTAACACTTCACTAATTATATGTTAAAACTTGTTAAATTATCTACCGTACTTTTAATCTACTGTGTTACCTCTTAAATTTCAATAATGTAACACAGTGTTAGGTTAGTCAACTTTGCCACATCAAAAAAATTAAGAATATACATTTCTCCATAAGAATATACATAAATATACTTAGACTTCTCCAGATAGATCATATCTTGATAGATAAACGGAGACATACTAGTATAGTAGACATTCTAACCTTCAGGGGGTCAGACTGAAATTCTGACCATTATTTGGTAATTGTAGAATTAAGAAAAAGACTATCAGTAGCCAAGCGAGTAGAAGAACAAGTTAATATTAATAGATTCAGTATTCCGAAATTGAAAAACGACAAAACTAATCAACATTATTAGATCTAAATTTCAAATAGTTTTGCCGTTTTAGGAAGTTCCGACGAAGTTGAAGAGGAGTTAGATGTTAATAGCGTGTGGGAAAATATCAGAAATAATATTATTCAACTATTATTAACCGTTTTGTTGATTATATCGCTGGTTTAGACGGCCATGAAATCGTGAACATGAATAAAACATGCTGTCATTCCACGGATACTTCTTAATGCTTCTGAGTTTAGACGGCCAACAATGTGATCTTATAACCTCTCCAACTTTAAATATTTATTTAATGTGAATTTGTGCTATCGTAGAAAAACATTGTACGACACAAATTAGTAATGTTTACTTTTGGCACGAGTGCCAAAAAGAGAATCTTTACGAACTTGTCTCAAATAATAATATCGAACCTATACATTAATTTCCTGTTACTAGAAAATGTACACCACGCAGAACTGCACGCATTGTGTTCTTCATCTAACATAACTTATTAGGAGAGACCGGAAGTTTAGGATTATGAATCATTAAAATAGACGGGCAAAAAGGCATTATAAATATCTAAAATACGCAATAAAAGGCAATTACAAAAATCTTGCACTAGACCCACAACCTTGCATTTTCCATAAAGGGATTCCGGCAGCAAGAAAAGCTTTACATAAGTCGAATGCAAATTGAGATTTTCGACACGATGTTGCAATTACTGTTGGAAGCAAAGAAATCTTCTTCCCAGTAGCCTTGGAAAGTGCATTTTTGTGTTTGGTTGTACTGATATGTTGCGGTATGAAATATTTAGCTAGTTACAACAACGTCGCAATGAAAACTGAAGAATAACGTTATACCCCGCACTCACTGTTGCCTTGTCAAATAAACACAAGCGATAATTAAAACGCTTACTGTTATACATTTTTGCACGGCAGCACTCATTGTTGCAAAGAGAATATGAACTGACTGAAAGACAATAATATACATTCGGTGAAGTCACTTTCATTGTAGCTGTTATAGAAATAAATTAAAATATACCTGTAGGCAATTTTTAGTAATAGATTAATAAATAATAGATAAGTAATAAAATAAAGGCAAAAAAGCATTTATTTTGTAAATTAGGCATTTATATTAAAAAAGGCAGAAAAGGGCAACATAAAACTGTGACGTTTCAATCACAAAGGTATAATTCGTACAGATTTACTTTCAAAATGAAGATAGATTTAACACATTTAAAAAGGCATTCTGCCAAGGTTCCGGTCTCTGCTTATTACCAACATTAAATCAAGACGTTTCAGATGGACAGGGAATGTAGCACGTATGGGTGAATCCAGAAATGAAAATGGAAGACCTGAGGGAAAAAAGACTTTCGGGGAGGTCGAGACGTAGATGGGAGGATAATATTAAAATGTATTTGAGGAAGTTGGGATATGGTGGTAGGGACTGGATTAATGTTGCTCAGGATAGGGATCAATGGCGGGCTTATGTGTGGGCGGCAATGAACCTCCGAGGTATCTAAAAGACATTTGTAAGTAAGGAAATGTGCTTTTCACTTATTAATTTCAACGGATCTTTGGCTAAGAGAAATGCATTTAAATGGATTTTCCGTTGCTGTGAAACTTGTTTTATCGGTTCAAATGGATTTTCTGCCGCTAGTAAGCGTGAACATTCCCCAGCTGACCTCGAAGACTCGTGTCAGATATTCTTTCCGTGGCGGATGCGTTATGACGCAAACTGCGGGCGTGAGAGCGGCTGTTATGCTAAACAAGACAAGTAATAGCGAATCTCCTAGTCTTGAAGGCTCCCACTAAATCACCTTGTAGACTGTCGGTCAGATTCCCGCAGTTAAGTGCTCGTTGCTTGTGATGGTTTCTGGTTTAAGAAGCTCTCCCTTGCTAATTACTCTGCAGAGCCCCGTTACAACGTGAACGAGAAAATACAAGCTCTGATATAGTACAAGTCGTACAAAAAATTGCGGATGGATTGACGTCATACCAAATGTCGATGGAAAAAATGGACATGCTAACTGAATCTCGAATTCAAATGTTTGTGCGAGGTAGCTACATTTTTCGTCCACAATTTGTTCATTTCTAATCGCAGTGGCGTTAGTATTATTCATGTTGTACACTACAAAAGAGTTAAGAAGTTACAAGTAAAAAATAATTCCTACAAGACGCATAAAATACTCGGAAAAATGCGTAATTTATGTTCTACATTAAAAAATTTCAATCAATGCAAAACTTGCTATAATATAGTCCACACCTGTGTAGTAGCGATTAGCGCGTCTAGCCGCGAAACCAGGTGGCCCGGGTTCGATTCCCGGTCGGGGCAAGTTACCTGGTTGAGATTTTTTCCGTGGTTTTCCCTCAACCCAATATGAGCAAATACTGGGTAACTTTCGGTGTTGGACCCCGGACTCATTTCACCAGCATTATCACCTTCATTTCATTCAGATACTAAATAACTTAAGATGTTGATAAAGCGTCGTAGAATAACCTACTAAAATAAAAAGAAGCTATAATATAGATTCTTCCAATCAGAATGTTCTACTTTTAACATAAGTTATAGGCTAATAGCTGCCGTATTTATAAAGCTTAGCAGTTATATTTTTCCCATGGTTGTTGACAAACAATCATGGAACGTTACACCATTCCACAAAGCGTAGAAATCGTTAAAATCTACTGTTTATATATATATATATATATATATATATATATAATTTGAACTGGCAATGGAAATTACGGGAAGACGGCTGAACGGATTTTAATAAATGACCCCTCATTTTGAAGCTTGGAACCCAAAGTTTTTCAGAAAAATAGTAGTTTTCGGTGAAATTTCAATTCTTCTACATTATTTTGTTATCTTCCAAAATCCATCTGTCGTCAGTTTTGAAGAATAATGGCTTTCAGAATAAAACAAAACACAAACGCACTACAATAAACAATATCACACGAAGGCTACGACCTGCAGGATTGCCGACATTTTCAGATGGCGAGTTCAGATGGCTCAGATTCTCTGGCATCATAATGCCAATATGTTGATCTTCATTTGTGTAACTTTCTCAGAACGTTTCTGTAATATTGGTTATTAAAAACTTAAACACTTACTAAAAAGAATTTATAGTCAGATTCTCTGGTGTGTAATTTTCTGAGTACAGCTGTCTGTGTATTGGATATTAAAACCTACAAAACTTAAGATGTATGATGACATTATTACCATTGGAAATGAAATATTATTATAGTGATTGAATGCCTTAATGTTAGTATTTTTCACTAATTATACAGATTAATGCTTTATTGACGATATGGAAGTGAAACCTTTTGGAGTTATATAAGTAGGGGTAGAGAATATATGAAGTTAGATCTTCATTTCTATAATATTTACTGAGTGACGGCTATACAAAACTTACGCAAGATAACAATATTGTTATTAAAAATGAAATATTTTTATAGTTATTAATCAAGTGGTATGGATCTTTTCCATATATTTAATAGCGGTGTGTTGTAGATATTTAAAGCTAAAAGTTAGAATTTATAAAACAGTTATGCTACCGGTTGTTCTTTATGGTCGTGAAACTTGGACTCTCACTGTGAGAGAGGAAGAGAGATTAAGGGTATTCTAAAATAAGATGCTTAGGAAAATATTTGGGACTAAGAGAGATGGAGTTACAGGAGAATGGAGAAAGTTACACAACGCAGAACTACAAGCATTGTATTCTTCACCTAATATAATTAGGAACATTAAATCCAGACGTTTGAGATGGCAGCGCATGTAGCACGTATGGATTAATCTAGAAATGGATATAGGGTGTTAGTTGGAAGACCTGAAGGGAAAATACATACCTTGAGGAGGGCAGACGTAGATGGAAGGATAATATTAAAATGAATTTGAGAGAGGTGGGGTATGATGATAGAGACTGGATTAATCTTGGTCAGGATAGGGACCGATAGTAGGCTTGTGTGAGGGCGGTAATGAACCTCCGGGTTCCTTAAAAGCCATTTATAGATATTTACATGTGTGATTCTCTTCAGTAATGTCTGGAGGACTCGCAAAAGTTATAATGACTAAGGAAAGACCAAAAGATATTACTTACTAACAAAATAAGAGGCCTACAAAAATGTTCTATAATAATTATAATTAAATAAATAAACCTCTTTCATTTATACAACTTATTTCATTTTATAAGTATGACACACTTATTGGAAGACCCTATACATAAGAAATTCGCGAAGTTCTAACAAAACTGAAAATAGCAACGAGCAAAACCTTACTCAACTTTCAGAGGAAACTGCAACAAATGGTTCAATCATTTATCTCTATGCACATATCTACATTCCAATACATTCGTTTATTTAATATTCCCTTTATTTCTTAATTCATTTCTTTGCAGTGTAATCACGCGATAATTTATTTACTTATTCATTTGTCAGGAATCAAACCCTGCAACACAGGAAGGGACCTCCAGTTGCTATGAGACTGGTTTCTGTCCTAGCATGACGCTGCAATCATGGACCTAACGAACAAATACCCTCGTCAGAAGACAAATGACTAAAATAATCACAGTTCTTGCCTTATCTCATGCAGAAATCTCAAAATAAATTATGATATTCTTAGTTGTTAGCTTGCGACTGGTAGCATACTGGTTTGGCTTCAGATTATCTTGTCTAAAGAATGTTATTTACTCGTACAGAAACACAGCGCCTCACCTTTCGGCATACAAACTACAGTTCGCTAAAATGGTAACCATAATTAACTTATCATTTCCTTATATACTACACATTTTTACGTATCTTTAAATTGATTTATTTATTTATTTGCAAACATTTTATTTTCTTAAGTTAATTTACGACAATATTCTTATTAAATTTGGTATTCCCAAGAAACTAGATCCATTAATTAAAATGTATCTCAGGGAAATATACAGCAGAGTCCGTATAGGTCAGTTTCTGTCTGACGTTTTTCCAATTCACTGTGTGCTAAAGCAAGGAGACACACTATCACCTTTACTTTTTAACTTTGTTCTAGAATTTGCCATTAGGAAAGTCCAGGATAACAGAGAGGGCTTGCAATTGAACAGGCTACATCAGCTGCTTGTTTATGCGGATGACGTAAATATGTCAGAAGAAAATCCATAAATTATTATGGAAAACACGGGAATTTTACTTTAAGCAAGTAAAGAGATAGATTTGGAAGTACATCCCCAAAAGACAAAGTATATTATTATTTCTCGTGACCAGAACATTGCAAGAAATGGATATATATAAAAATTGAAAATTTGTCCTTTGAAGAGGTGGAAAAATTAAAATATATTGCAGCAACAATAACATATATAAATGATACTCGGGAGGAAATCAAACTCAAAATAAATACGGGGAAATGCCTCGTATTGTTCGGTTGAGAAGCTTTTGTCTTCCAGTCTCCTATCAAAAAAACTGAAAGTTAGAATTTATAAAACACTTATATTACCGGTTGTTCTGTATAGTTGTGAAACTTGGACTCTCACTTTGAGAGAGGAACCGTGCTTAAGGAGTTTTGAGAATCAGGTGCTTAGGGAAATATTTGGGGCTATCAGGGATGAAGTTACAGGAGAATGAAGAAAGTTACAGAATGTAGAACTGCACTCATTGTATTCTTCACCTGACATAATTAGGAACATTAAATCCAGACGTTTGAGATGGGCAGGGCATGTAGCAGGTATGGGCGACATAGAGTGTTAGTTGGGAAGCCGGAGGGAAAAATACCTTTGGAAAGGCTGGGACTAGATGGGAGGAAAATATTAAAATTAATTTGAGGGAGGTGGGATGTGATGATAGGGACTGGATTAATCTTGCTCAGGATAGGGATCGATGGCGGTCTTATGTGAGGGCGGCAATGAACCTCCGAATTCTCTAAGAGCCATTTATAAGTAATTAAGGTTAATTAACGATGCTGTATCAACTACTAGTTGTCAAATCACTTTCAGGAAGCGTGAATTATCGTATGTCCTTAGGCTGAAAATTGGCGCATCGTACTCAACTGGAACATAATTATGCGAATCAATATTTACTTTGTGTCGTATTGCTAATCCTCCATTCACAATTCTTGCAGTGGAAACCAAAGGTTGAAGCTGTAAAAAATCTTTGAGTGCACTTAGATCGCCGTCTATCATGGAAACATCATATGAACAAACAAACCTAAACTTGCATATGCAGGAATCACTAAATTATCTCTTTTCTGAACAAGAAATCCTCTCTAAAGCTACAAAATTGCATGCTAACCTACACATCTCTATTACGACCTCTAGTGCTTTATGCCTGTCCTATCTGTTTAAAGCTGCAATAAGTGAAATCAAACGTATCCAGTCATTTCAAGATAAAGTTCTAAATGCTATAAACTCGGTGATCGATCAATAAAATATTTAAAAAACCACTATTTTATTCAGCGTCGATTGATTTGGTGATACAGTGATGATATTTGACAAGATTCGACAGAGACTGGACGTGGAATTTTACCTGACGCTCGCATTACAGTACGGGGAATGAAATGGTTAATCTAGATGGTGAATCACTGTTGAAATAGGCTTCGTATGTTTGCAAACCATTGCAGGGAACTGAAACGTCTCCATTCATATCGCTATGTTTTGTCTTTGCTCAAAGCTGAAACTTGTATCCATTTTTACAATAGAAATGAAAATAAATTCATTGTAACCATGGAAATATCATGATCTACCTCATTTTTTAAGAAATGAAAACAAGTTCTACCAAAGGTCCTATGCACCTATAAACACACAAACATAAACTGAATATAAGTGTTAACATTTTTTAGAGACACGGTGTATTGTAGAATTTTTGTTCACAAATTACACTGAAAAACAAATTTTTACTTTTTGTCTTACTCAGAAATAGAAATCGGTGAATATTACTAATAAGTGTGCCCTAAATCTGAAATTAAAATCCAAATTGCCCCATCACGTACCATTTTCCGGGGAAAATGAACAGAATTTTTTATGAAGAACCTTTTTTTTATTTTTTACTGTTACTGGTAAAATTACAACACACTAAGGATTCAAAATGCCTCATAATACTTTAAAAATGAGTACTGGATACAGGAATGATGTTACATAGTTTAAAATACAACAACAATAAAAATATTTAATGCGCATAATGAGAAAAATCACGGAACCTGAAGTTACATTTAAAAGAATTTTCTGGATAACTTCTGTTTATAACTAGATCCGGGACTGTCTTTTACAAGGAGCAAACAATAGTCTGCAAGCATGCTGGATAATGATCTTCCTTTATATCGCCTTTCCATTTCAGATATTTCTTGATGAAATCTTTCCCCATGCTCGTCACTTACAGCTCCAAGGTTAGGAGAAAAGAAATCCAAATGAGAATGTAAAAAGTGTACTTTGAGAGACATATTACACACCATTTTCCACACATGGTTTCCACAAAAAAGTTCTGTGTAGTTCCCTAGAATTTCCAAGGAATTTTGAACAAACATCTTTGAAAGTGCTCTATGACATTTTTTCTGTAACGGAAAGTTTTTCCTCAAACAAAGAGTCAGCCATAACTTTGTGAATTTGTGGACCGATGAAAATGCCTTCTTTTAATTTTAATAACAACTTGTGTAATCAAGGTGCATATATTTATATCTTGTGATCTGAAATTAATGTAGGCTATGTTAATATAATTTTCGATTCTTTGAAACCTAACAATATGCTGATTATCGTAAAATTACACATTCTATAATGTGTATTGTGTAGGCCTATTTATGGATGTATAAGCATGTTTTCTATAACTTGCTGCGTACGTATTTTCTTTCCTTTAATGCTCTGACGCATCAATGAAACTTAGAATACATTTACTTCGTCCCAATTCTACGTTAAACGTCGAAAATGGCCATAATCTGTCAATTTTTCATCATTACAGCGTTAAATTGCGTGATTTACGTACTACTATCACGCATCTGCCCTCCAACAATATGGCGGCAAGCTCAGCGTTCAATTTGCCCCGGTTTCCTCGTTCTGCGCAGCAGAGACTGTAGGGGCTTGAAAGGGACCAATATATATTTATTAGAAATACAAAAGAACATGCCATGCATCAGTTACTCGGTTAAGAGAGAAGTTTTATATGATATTCTTATTGAATTTGGTATTCCCAAGAAACTAGTTCGATTAATTAAAATGTGTCTCAGTGAAACGTCCAGCAGAGTTCGTATAGGTCAGTTTCTGTCAGATGCGTTACCAATTCACTGTGGGCTAAAGCAAGGAGATGCACTATCACCTTTACTTTTTAACTTTGCTCTAGAGTATGCCATTAGGAAAGTCCAGGATAACAGAGAGGGTTTGGAATTGAACGGGTTACATCAGCTGCTTGTCTATGCGGATGACGTGAATATGTTAGGAGAAAATCCACAAACGATTAGGGAAAACACGGGAATTTTACTGGAAGCAAGTACAGAGATAGGTTTGGAAGTAAGTCCCGAAAAGACTAAGTATATGATTATGTCTCGTGACTAGAATATTGTACGAAATGGAACTATAACAATTTGAAATTTATCTTTTGAAGAGGTGGAGAAGTTCAAATATCTGGGAGCAACAGTAAGAAAGATAAATGATACTCGGGAGGAAATTAAACACAGAATAAATATGGGAAATGCCTGTTATTATTCGGTTGAAAAACTTTTATCATCCAGTCTGCTGTCGAAAAATCTGAAAGTTAGAATTTATAAAACAGTTATATTACCGGTTGTTCTGTATGGCTGTGAAACTTGGACTCTCACTTTGAGAGAGGAACAGAGACTACGGGTGTTTGAGAATAAGATTCTTAGGAAAATATTTGGGGCTAAGAGGGATGAAGTTACAGGAGAATGGAGAAAGTTACACAACACAGAACTGCACGCATTGTATTCTTCACCTGACATAATTAGGAACATTAAATCCAGACGTTTGAGATGGTCAGGGCATGTAGCACGTATGGGCGAATCCAGAAATGCATATAGAGTGTTAGTTGGGAGGCCGGAGGGAAAAAGACCTTTAGGGAGGCCGAGACGTAGATGGGAGGATAATATTAAAATGGATTTGAGGGAGGTGGGATATGATGATAGAGAATGGATTAATTTTGCTCAGGATAGGGACCAATGGCGGGCTTATGTGAGGGCGGCAATGAACCTCCGGGTTCCTTAAAAGCCAGTAAGTAAGTACAAAAGAACATGCCAACAACCATAAGAAACTGGAAATAAGTTATGAACCCATAAAATGCATTAGCTTTTATTTTGATTTACAACGCCCAACCCGCGCCAGATGTTTCCTGGTAGAGCGCTTATAGAAAAGTGAAGTCAGAGTATATCCACAGTCTACTAGGCCTGTATACAGTCACGAAGCTTGAGGTTTGAGGGTGCTAGAAACAATAGACTGTCACGGTACTATTTTGTATTGCCTGTAATGAGGCGATATTAGCGATCCTAGTGGTGAGCAACTATCTAATGTTTGCATGTTTACTACGTATTGAGCTTCGCGACTGTATATACTAGACTGTGGTAATTATATCTTAAAAACCTTACGTGATACTAAGAAAATAGATGGATTTTCGGATTCAGCGCACACCAAACCCTAAGGAACACATTGTTTCAAATTGAAGTAAAATTCTTCTTGTTCAGTGTTGTTTAAGTTTTTCATGAATATCTCGAAATAGACTACGTTCATCACGACGGAACCTTGTCTATACTTTGTGAGACGATAAATTTGGTTGTTGTGATAGCTTCATCTCGATATGAAAGCGATGAGTGCCCTAGTTCCTGGTGTTTACGGCGCACTAACTCAAACTGAATGAACGCGTACTTAAAGTAGGGTTGACAGATATTGAATCGGCGGGGTGCTGTCATACAGGATCGTAAAGTGGCAGTGTGGATGCGTAAAGTTATAGGGATGGAACACTCTGAACATAATTCCTTCATTTTTATTTCATTCTAATAACTGTAGTTGCGAACTGGCATCTCCAGATGCATGTCGCAGAACCGGTTGTATATCTCGAAGATGATATGAATATTAATTCTATGCAAGCGTGATATTATACGCGTACATGCTATAAAACTGCGTAATTTATAACCCTTGCACATTCTGAATGCGAGGTTATAATTAATTTTATACAAACAGTACTTAGTTCTGAGCTCGGTCTGACAACCTCTGAATACAATATCTGTACTTACCCTCATCCGAGGTGCAGGCACCTGTCATGTTGTGTCGAAGTCGCGGTCGCGGGTTTGAATCCGACAGACGTCTGGAGACATTTCAGCCTCACATCGATGCACTTCTCCGTGTGTCTATACAAAGATTAAGAAAATACTATAGAACTAGGATAGCGAAAAAGAAAAAAATGGAAAAGTAAGAAAATGTAAAAAAGAAAATGACAAAAACAAGTAGAAAGATAAGAAGGAAGCACAGGGCAACCAAAGGATATAAGAAATATAAAAGAGACAAAATAGAGAAAACAAAAGACAGAAGGAAAAAGACAGATAGGCCTACGAAGATAGAATAAGACGCAATATTTATAGGACCAGAAGTAAAACATAAAGAAGTAAGGATAGAGAATAACAAAGAGAAGAAATAGGAAAGAAGTAAGATATGTGGGGAAAAAATTAAGGAAAAAGAATAGAAATCAAGGAAGAAGAAAATGAGAAAAAGATATAAAATTAAAAAGAACGAAATAATGCAATATATATATATATATATATATATATATATATATATATATATATACATACACACAGAGTTATTCACGAGAATTTACCGTCACTTACGGAGCTTATTTCCGAAGACATTCTGAGTAAAAGTTATCATATACACATGTATCCTAATCTCAATACTTTCTCTCGTGACCAGAATATTGTATGAAATGGAACTATAAAAATTGGAGATATCCTTCGAAGAGGTGGAAAAATTCAAATATCTTGGAGCAACAGTAGCAAATAGAAATGACTCTCGGGAGGAAATTAAACGCAAAATAAATATGGGAAATGCCTGTTATTATTCGGTTGAGAAGTTTTTGTCATCTAGTCTGCTGTCAAACAATCTGAAAGTTAGAATTTATAAAACAGTTATATGACTAGTTGTTCTGTATGGTTGTGAAACTTGGACTCTCACTTTGAGAGAGGAACAGAGATTAAGAGTGTTTGAGAATAAGGTTCTTAGGAAGATATTTGGGGCTAAGAGGGATGAAGTTACAGGAGAATGGAGAAAATTACATAACTCAGAACTGCACGCATTGTATTCTTCACCTGACATAATTAGGAACATTAAATCCAGACGTTTGAGATGGGCAGGGCATGTAGCACTTATGGGCGAATCCAGAAATGCATATAGAGTGTTAGTTGGGAGGCCGGAAGGAATAAGATCTGTGGGGAGACTGAGACGTAGATGGGAAGATAATATTAAAATAGATTTGAGGGAGGTGGGATATGATGGTAAGGACTAGATTAATCTTGCTCAGGGTAGGGACCAATGGCGAGCTTATGTGAGGGCGGCAATGAACTTCCGGGTTCCTTAAAAGTCATAAGTAAGTAAGTTAGTAACATTAATTTGAAATTGTTTGTAAAGTACCATTATTCTTGAGTTTTAAGAGTAAAAGAATATTACAGATAAAGAATGAACTAGTCAGGAGTATCATTTCTTTAATTAGCTAATATTCTGAAGCTAAAAATGTGATGTGAATTCCATAGTTGCTCCGTAAAGAATTTTTTTTCCGATTTTTAACTACAAAATTACATTTTCTTACGCATTTATCAAACAACTATTACAAATCACGTCGCTCTTGTAAATTCTTCAAGACTGTACATTAGAATGCATAATTAAACTGTAAACAATCAAGTTCCTAAAGTCGTATAATTTGTAAAAAAAAAAAAAAAAAATTGTTTGGTAAATGCGTAATAATGATGTAATTTTTAGTTAAAAATTAAAAAAACAAAAAAGGCAGAAAATAGGAAATATTGGAGAAAGCTGGGTTTGCAGTGAAAGATCTGCCTTGGGCAGAACACAATTGAATGTTGTCTTTTAATTCACAGATAGTGTGTGGGTGATTTCTATAGACTCTTTCATTGTCATGCGGCCGTAATTCTTGGAATACAGTAACTTTGAAAGGTTTCAATTTTAAAAGTTAAGTTAGTAGCCGTATGGGCTGAAGTTTTGGATATGCCTACTTCTTGTGCAATACGACGTAAAGATTTATTATGAGAACGTTCAAGTGATGCACCAATATCATCAAGCTTTGCTTCTGTTAGAACCCTTCGTTTTGGTCCACGAATTTTAGAGTTCAGCAATCCCGTTCTTTCAATCTAATGACAAGGTTTCGAACTGTACCTCGATTTGTAGGTCGAATATCGGGGAATTTCTCTACAAATTGCCTACAAACTTGTCGACATGAATCTGTTTTGACGTAAGTTTCGTACATAAACATTCGCTGTTGTAGAGTATACATTTCAGCCGGCATTTCAATTATCTAAACAACTAAGCACTCACGTCTTCTATCACTAACATCTCAGACTGTATTAATCTGTGGCAACGACCGGTAACATACAGGCCCGAACAGTCTTGAAGCATGAAGCAATCAGCAGTTGGGATCTTTTCGCGTTCTTCGGATCAAGCGTGACGCGAACGCACTGTATATACAGGGGGATTCACGAGAAAAGGTAAAAAATTTAGTGTACGATATTTTAGGCCATTTTTAGTGAATATTTTTGATTATTTTACGACGCTGTAACAACATCTCAGGTTATTTAGCGTCTGAATGATATGAAGGTGATAATGCCGGTGAAATGAGTCCGAGGTCCAACACCGAAAGTTATCCCAATATTTGCTCGTATTGGGTTGAGGGAAAACCATGGAAAAAACCTCAACAAGGTAACTCTCCCCGACCGAGATTCGAACCCGGCCACCTGGTTTCACGGCCAAACGCGCTGACCGTTACTCCACAGGTGTGGACATTATGAGTGAAAAAGTTCATATGAACATATGTCCGTTTTCGAACGATGGCGGAGCTAAATGCATTTTTTTTTTTTTTGGTAAAACGTCTCGTCCCAATGTGAATCAGACGTTACCATATGCTGCTGACGTGAGATGTGAGACAAGGTCACGGATCGCAATGAATGACGTAGGCCTAACATGTGGATAAGTTCATTCACCTCACAAACCGGGTGATGGGGCATTACAAATGTCTAATCGCCTGCCCTTGCCTGATGTAATGACACAGAACCCGCGCATAACATAAATACACTATCCCTTAGTTCACAGCGGTTCCATCAGCTACCTACAGTACAGTAGTTATACAGGTACAGTTATCGGAAGTGTTAAGTTGTGTTTTTCAAGATGCCTTATAAATCTGGACTACATAATACGCCGATATTGTGTATGTTTATGGTTTGTGCGATGGAAGTTCCTTGCATGCCGTCGCTGAATATGAACGGCGCTTTCCGAACAGAAGGGTACCATATCGAAGAGTATTTACTGTCTATGGGGTTGGATGAAAGACTTCGTACACCAAAGGAAGGTGGAAACGAGAGAGACGCTAATCGACCGTATTTTTGATGCTGCACGCCGCATAAAGAACAGCCACGTGCAACTTCACCGAGCGATGAGCGCGATTCACGCCCGAGCGCAACAGTGCATTGAAGCAAAAGGAGGTACCTTAGAAAATTTGCGAAAACATCGACCCTAACATCTTGAATATTAGATATGTATGCATACGTGAATATAAACTTTAAATTTGTGCGTCACCTGTCTCTAAATGCGAGTTAGTACAATGGAATCCCAGAAGTTTTTGTGAAATCAAAGAGCCATATCTTCATAACCGAAAACGGACCCATATTCATATGAACTTTTTGACTCAGATTGACTTCAGAATTCACATCCCAAATTTTTTTCCTTTCCTCGTGATTCACCCTGTATATGCCCTCCCTTAGAATGAATAAAATTGAATTCGAAAAATTGGCATTTAACCTTTTTGAAAAGACAGGTCTTCAGTAATTATTGGAACATAAAATTATCAAGTTTTCATCTATGATCATATGTAAAAACTTATATTTCTGCACTTCTATTCAATTTTCTCTGAACCTGGCTAGACTGTTAAAATGTTTGTAGGTCTACTATGTAAATTATGTAGATATCTCAATGGAATATTAACCCCTGTGGGTAGCACATCACAACCCTCAGTACGTGTGTCAAAACGTAAAGTGAACCGGTCTTAGGTCAGACGCCAAGAGGACGAAAGAGTTCTGTAAGCTAATCAATTTTAACACTCAGGACGGGTTCGCACCTCGCCAACTAGTTTGACGGCTCATCTTTAAATTCTGCGCTTAGTAATAACAAAACATAACGAATAAGCTAGAATCTCTTTTTACACGCAACTACAAATTTCTTGTTCCGTTTAAACAAATCACACATGCTTCATCAGACCGGGTCGGCGCTGCCAACCTTGTAATAAATTATCGCGATTCTTGTTCGTTGCGTTCCTGATGAATGATGATGTTCATGATCCAACACTCTCACGGTGTCCAGCATGCTTATAGATAATTTTAATTTTTACATAGTACCATGATTACGGATATATCCAACGTTTCAGGAGCCATGTATCATATCCAACAACCGAGAAGGTAAGGAAAACGAATCTTATCTCTTAGACCTGACACAAAGAGTTATTTAACGCAAGTAGGCATCAGTCCTTGGTAATTTATCCGAAAGATATGACTAGAACAGAGATATAAGTGGTGGTACATTCGTAGCACTGTTTACAGCTGAGTCATGAACAAACACTGTAGTAATGTGAAAAAATTTCTATGACTGCGTGACTTACATACAGAAATTACGATAAATCAACAAAGTTTTCTTAATACTGTATTTAAGTGTGCCGTAAAAAGCAGAATTAAATAAGTTAATAACATTATACTTATAAAAATAATCCCTGGCACTACAGGCCCATGAAGGGCCTAGACCGAGCAGCCGGCTGCTGGCCTCACGCCCACATGCCGAAGTAGAGGTGGACGATCATCCAACCAGAATGGAGGTATCGTGTGATTAGCACGATGATCCTCCAGCCGTTATAGCTGGCATTCGCAACTGGATTTCACTACTTATCGTAGCTCCCCAAGTGCATCACGATGCTGAGTGAGACAGGTCCCATACACTGGCCGAAATTTCATGAGAAAATGTCTTCCCCATGAGGACTCGAACCAGGGCGCATTCCGTAATGCGAGTCCTAGGCAGGATGCCTTAGACCACGACGCCACGGCGCGGGACATGAATAACATTAATTCTCCAATAATAATAATAATAATAATAATAATAATAATAATAATAAATGTACATAGGCCAAATAGAAATGATCGGGACGAAATTGAAATACAAACTGCTGAGCCATTTATACCCGAACCCACGCTTTCAGAAGTCGAAATTGCGATAGAAAATCTGAAAAAGTACAAGTCTCCAGGTATCGATCAAATTCCAGCAGAATTAATACAAGAGGGTGGGAGTGCATTATATAGCGAAATTTATAAACTTGTACTTGCTATTTGGGAAAATGAAATTGTACCAGAACAATGGAAGGAGTCCATAATTGTACCTATTTTTAAAAAGGGGGACAAAACCAACTGTGGTAACTTTCGAGGAATATCACTTTTGTTGACGTCGTACAAAATTTTGTCCAATATTCTTTTGAGAAGATTAACTCCGTACGTAGATGAAATTATTGGGGATCATCAGTGCGGTTTTCGGCGTAATAGATCGACTATTGATCAGATTTTTTGTATTCGACAGATAATGGAGAAAAAATGGGAGTATAAGGGTACAGTACATCAGTTATTCATAGATTTCAAAAAGGCTTATGACTCGGTTAAGAGGGAAGTATTATATGATATCCTTATTGAATTTGGTATTCCCAAGAAACTGGTTCGATTAATTAAAATGTGTCTCAGTGAAACATACAGCAGAGTCCGTATAGGTCAGTTTCTATCTGATGCTTTTCCAATTCACTGCGGGCTAAAGCAGGGAGATGCACTATCACCTTTACTTTTTAACTTTGCTCTAGAATATGCCATTAGGAAAGTTCAGGATAACAGGCAGGGTTTGGAATTGAACGGGTTACATCAGCTTCTTGTCTATGCGGATGACGTGAATATGTTAGGAGAAAATACACAAACGATTAGGGAAAACATGGAAATTTTACTTGAAGCAAGTAGAGCGATCGGTTTGGAAGTAAATCCCGAAAAGACAAAGTATATGATTATGTCTCGTGACCAGAATATTGTACGAAATGGAAATATAAAAATTGGAGATTTATCCTTCGAAGAGGTGGAAAAATTCAAATATCTTGGAGCAACAGTAACAAATATAAATGACACTCGGGAGGAAATTAAACGCAGAATAAATATGGGAAATGCGTGTTATTATTCGGTTGAGAAGCTCTTATCATCCAGTCTGCTGTCCAAAAATCTGAAAGTTAGAATTTATAAAACAGTTATATTACCGGTTCTTCTGTATGGTTGTGAAACTTGGACTCTCACTCTGAGAGAGGAACATAGGTTCAGGGTGTTTGAGAATAAGGTGCTAAGGAAAATATTTGGGGCTAAGCGGGATGAAGTTACAGGAGAATGGAGAAAGTTACACAACACAGAACTGCACGCATTGTATTCTTCACCTGACATAATTAGGAACATTAAATCCAGACGTTTGAGATGGGCAGGGCATGTAGCACGTATGGGCGAATCCAGAAATGCATATAGAGTGTTAGTTGGGAGACCGGAGGGAAAAAGACCTTTAGGGAGGCCGAGACGTAGATGGGAGGATAATATTAAAATGGATTTGAGGGAGGTGGGGTATGATGATAGAGACTGGACTAATCTTGCACAGGATAGGGACCGCTGGCGGGCTTATGTGAGGGCGGCAATGAACCTTCGGGTTCCTTAAAAGCCATTTGTAAGTAAGTAAGTAAGTAATAATAATAATAATAATAATAATAATAATAATAATAATAATAATATAGTGAGGGCGGCAATGAACCTGCGAGTTCCTGAAAAGCCACTTGTAAGTAATAATAATAATAATAATAATAATAATAATAATTATTATTATTATTATTATTATTATTATTAGGGCCTATTTTAATTTATTTATGCAGAGTGAGTAAAAAGCATGGAAATATGCTTGTAACTTTCTTATTTCTACTTCTATGAAGAAAATATTTATACAAAAGTTGAAGGGTATCAAAGAAGGAATACTTTGAACACAGTTTCAAATACTATGTTTTTAATTTATAAAGGGTATGCTAATGAGATTGTTTTTGTTTTTAATGGTAACGGAAAACAGATACTTTCGTACAAACATGACTGTAACTTTGAAGTTTAAAGTAATAGTTATGTTTATTCGTCGGTTTGAAGCAAGGCCAAATAGGATTAATGCTTATATGATATTGATTAAAGATTTAACATTCAAAGACAATATACTTATTACAGTATTAAAACAAACATTCAAAATCATGTTTGAACCATACATGTTTCAGGACGTGCGGTCCTCTCTTCAGTGGTCATCAGTAAGGAAAATAATCTCTTGATATAATGTTACTAAGAAATTACAATGCTGAAACTGAAGTTTAATAATGTGTTTAAAATTGAAAGCTGGCACAGTACAGAATGAATACTTACGATTAACCAGCTGGTGTTCGCTGAGATGCGACGCCGGTGTGGGTAGAGACTGAATGCGGCGTGTGTTATGACTACGCTGGTCAAATTGAAAAGCAATACACAGGTCAATGACAATGTTACTGTCAATTGGAGCTTTATCATTTAAATTACTTTTATTTGTAATTTTGTCCTTTATAAATCTCTATGTATTCTAGAATGTTTAAAATTTGACCTTTACTTCGTATATGCAGGATAGTCATATCTGATTCTATATTCGTGAAGAAATGTTGGTTGTTATAAATGTGTTCGTTGAACGCTGATTGAACCGTATTACTGTGTGAAATTTCAATTTCAACATTGTAATTTTTTAGTAACATTATATCAAGAAATTATTCTCCTTACAGATGACCACTAAAGATAGGATCACACGTCCTGAAACATGTATGGTTCAAATATGATTTTCAATGTGTGTTTTAATACTGCGATAATTATATTGTCTTTGTGTGTTAAATTTTTTAATCAATTGAAAGAAAACACTGTCGAATTAAGACTCGGTTTTAGCATATCTGTTACAAGCATGTCCAACCTTATATGATTTTTTTGTTTTTTTTTTTTTTTTATCTCCTGTGCACCGAAGAAGCGGTCCTACATGTTAGGAAACACTCTGCATAGCATTTTCACTTGTCATCTGATCTTATGCAACAAGGAACACAAAATAATATTCTATGAACCGATTTTAAATCAATCAATATTTTATGTAAAACGCGGAATAATTGTCTAGTAATTTTCGAGTTTTTATATAATCTTTCGCAGATCAATTAAGTAATAAATATTGTAGTAACTCTGAAGAAATATTTGTCCAATAGCTTATAAGAAATTTCAATGGACATGAGCAGACAGACAGATTGGCTACATGCTAGGATCGGATGTTAGGATCGGGGAATGCCAAAAACAGACACTTTCGTGAAGATCTGGAATTAGATTTTTCAGTATCATAATTCGTTGTCCAGATAATCCAGAAGGGATTAGTAAATTGCAGTCATGAAGTACAGAAACAAGAAATATATTATAAATTATCTATTTTGCAAAATAGTTTACTTCTAGACCAGTGGTCGTCAGCACTCGCTGCAATGGGTAAACGGTATTGAGAGCAACGGAAAATTGGAAAAATTGAAAAAAAAAAAATTAAATTGGAAAAATCATATTAAAGAAATTACCCCCACCTAAATTCAGTATGTTTTGCTATTAGATATATGCAAAAGACAGTAAATATCAATACCTTAAAACAATATACTTTTCATACTTCCACTCGGTAATGAGTTTTGGAATAATATTCTGGGGAAATTCTACAGATAGTAACAGTATAATCCTACTACAAAAAAGAGTAATTAGAATAATAGTAGGTGCCGAGTCTAGGGAATCGTGTAGGACTATTTAAAAAAAACTACAAATAATGCCCCTGGCTTGTTGGTATATTTTTTCATTAATAATCTTCCTCGTATGTAATCGTGAAAACTTTGTAACTAATTCAACAGTTCATAGCATAAATACACGTCAAAAAATGACTATCATACTCCATTGGCAAGTCTATCGTGCTACCAAAAAGGAGTCCGTTATATGGCAGTAACAATTTTTAATAGGCTCCCTATGGATATAAAAATGAAACTCAAAACATAAGATTATTTAGGGCCAAATTAAAGAAGTACCTAATTCTCACGCCTTCTATTCTGTAGGTGAATTCATGACATTCAACAACGCTCCATGAAATTGATACTAAAACTTTGTGTTGTACTAGTATACTATATTGTAAACCTCTTCTGTAAATATTTCATCTAGACTGTGGCTATAATTAAGACCTTATAGTAGTATTAAGTTTTTTGACATGTTCCATATTCTAGCTGTGAAACAATGTATGAATACCATGGACTGTTAATAAATACAATACAATACAATACAATACAATACAATACAATACAATACAACGTAATATGCCCCGTCGTGCAGCAAGCAGAGAGAAAAAGAGCATACCCGCCAACAGCCATGAATTCACATAATGCAGTCTCTTATCAGCAGGTAAGGGACGCTAGCCCGAGGGTGCACTGTGCTGATGACCGCAACGCATTTACCTTGACGACAAGTCCTGCTACAAGTTGTCTGTCAGAGATCTCGAACAAGTTCCTGTTGCTGCTGCGCTGCAATCAATAACCCCATTCCTGAACGTTGTTCAACAACTCACATTTTGTTTGTTTATTTTACACCAGAGAAACGCTAATGAAGAAATTCTTCTCTGTGAAGAGTCTGCGATAATTATTATGACCGTTGCTATAAAATAGATTACAGCCTGATTGAAAAGTAGAGGAACGATATCAGATCTAGACTAACTGCCTGATATCCTGTGACTAATGGCGTGATGGACGGAAATTTAAGTATGTTTGAAAAAAATTATCTGCAGTCACAAATTATGTTCCCACGGCAACTTCTGTCCTCAATCTTGTGAAGATTTTGATCCAATATTACACGGGTTACGACGTTTTTGATGAAAATGTGTTTATGTAGAAGGATCATTCGACAAAACCAGCGTTTAAATGTAATATTCAGCACCGATATACCTTCAACTGTTGATTATTCAGGAATGAATCAGAGACCGGATTTTAAAGGGAATCCCCGTTTTTATTTCAACACGAAACATGAAATAATTAATTACGATGTTTAAAACTATCTTCCACCGAACCAATTATATGGTTTTAACTTCCCTTTTTTTTAGTCCATATTCTCTTTTTCCACATTTTAAAAACATCTCTTATTTTGGTCCTTTTTTGACAGAATATCGCAAACATTTAGATAATTTTCCTATATTTTTTTCCGATAGGCCTATAACTTCCTGAGCAAGCGAAAATAAATGTAATTCGTCTTCTGATTCTAGACATTGAAAAACTAACTGTTTTATAAATTCTAACTTTCAGATTTTTTGACAGCAGACTAACTGTTTTATAAATTCTAACTTTCAGATTTTTTGACAGCAGACTAGATGACAAAAGCTTCACAACCGAATAACATGCATTTCCCATATTTATTCTGCGTTTAATATCCTACCGAGTGTCATTTATATTTTTTACTGTTGCTCCAAGATATTTGAATTTTTCCACCTCTTTGAACAATAAGTCTTCAATTTTTATAGTACCTTTTCGTACAATATTCTGATCACGAGACATAATCATATACTTCGTCTTTTCGGAATTTACTTCCAAACCTATCGCTTAACTTACTTCAAGTAAATTTCCGAGTTTTTCCTAACAGTTTGTGGATTTTCTTCTAACATATTCACGTCATCCACATAGACAAGAAGCTGATGTAACCCGTTCAATTCCAAACCCTCTCTGTTATCCTGAACTTTCCTAACGCCATATTATAGAGCAAAGTTAAAAAGTAAAGGTGATAGTGCATCTCCCTGCTTTAGCCCTCGCTGAATTGAAAAAAAAACATCAGACACAAGCTGGTCTATACAGACTCTGCTGTAAGTTTCACTGAGACACATTTTAATTAATCGAACTTGTTTCTTGGGAATACTAAATTCAATAAGAATATCATATAAAACTTATCTCTTAACCGAGTCATATGCCTTTTTGAAATCTATGAATAACTGTTGTACTGTACCCTTATACTCCCATTTTTTCTCCAGTACCTGTCGAATGCAAAAAAGCTGATCAATAGTCGATCTATTACGCCTAAATCCGCACTGATGATTTCTAATAATTTCATCTACATATGGAGTTAATCTTCTCAAAAGAATATTGGACAAAAGTTTGTACGACGTCAACAAAAGTGATATCCCTCGAAAGTTACTACAATTAGTCTTGTCTCTCTTCTTAAAAATAGGTACAATTATGGACTCTTTCCATTGTTCTGGTACAATTTCCTTTTCCCGAATAGCAAGTACAAGCTTACAAATTTCGCTAGATAATGCGCTTCCACCCTCTTGTATTAATTCTGCTGGAATTTGATCGATAGTCTACCTGTACTTTTTCTAATTTTCTATCGCAATTTCGACTTCAGGAATTTATTTAAAGTGTATCATTTATAAATTAATTTAATGCCTTAGTTTATAGATCATAATCTTTTTAATACAGGAAGGAAACTTCGTATTTTTATTTGGCTGTATAACAGATTGTTTTGTTTGCAAATATTATAAATAATAATTTAGAGACACAAATTATAAATATTATCGTAATTACATTCGAAACGTGATATAAGAAATGCATTTTATCTAAAATCGTGAAAAGTACAATAAAAAGTTGTATCATTTTCCTCACGTCCATGTTTTTCTAAAATAATACTTCTTGACCTTAAAAGAATTTCTACTTTTAGTTCCAAAGTTGTTCAAATTTAAATAAAACGAAATAGTGTATTCCTTTCCAAAAGAATACTCAAATTGCTTTGTAACGCCTTACAGTCCATTACCATGACAACTGAGTGCGGGCGGCATCATGGCCTTCTGTAAATAAGAAAAATACGAGAATTGAGTTTTTTTATATAGATACAATGAGAAGACACATAGGGCTATATCGAGCCTTCACCTCGACAAACGGACTGCATCAGTAGGCAAGTTGCTACAGCCATTGAAACGTCACTCATTCCTTAACGAGGACGTAAAGTGCACCATTAGGTACAGTACGTTTATTTTTTGGAATTGATTTAACCTCCATTTATCTCTGTATTCGTTGACTAGTTACAGGAAAAGAAAACTTGCCTTAAGTTATTTATGTCCTTCTTTTGTGTTTACAGCTAAAAAATCAAGCTGTCCTATGGCCACGTGCTGCAAATTCGGTTAATGTAACTGTATTTTAAATTTGCCATTTTATGACACAAGAATCTCCTTTAGGATTTAAACAGATTAACCACGTTTAACTTTAAGGAGGAGGTACATCATTGCCCTGCAAGGAATTTAGTGAAATTCATTTTTTTTTCCATATCTCAGCTACTATAAAAGCTAAATGAAGAAAACTTTTCATGCTTAATATACATACATTACACTTTACAAAACACTATTCAGAATATTAAGATAGCTAATAACTGCCTGTAAAAATAATATAAAATTTGCACAATTTTTTACAACCGTAAAGCATTTGCAATAAAATATACAATTAATTAAATATCTGCATGATTCTTTTACTGGAAAGTTTTAAAGACCTACATCAACAACATAGTCTAGGATCTTTTACCTATTCCTGGAAAACTTTTTTTTCTTAATCGTTACCTTCAATAGCGAATTTTCTGAAATTTTTTATAAAAAAAATATATATATATTTTCCGAAGGAACAGGTAGAAGATCCTAGACTATGTTGTTGATGTAGGTCTTTAAAATATTTCTGTAAAAGAATCATGCAGATATTTAATTAATTGTAGATTTTATTATTTAAATTCTTTACGGTTGTAAAAAATATGCAGGTTTGTTATTATTTTACAGGTAACTATTTTCAGAACATGGGAGGGGTAAAAGTAGGAGTAAGAAGAATAGAGTTCATAAGATTTGCTGATGATATGGCGTTGTTAGCAGATGAGGAGACGATACTAAGGTATATGCTACTGGAGCTAAATGACAGCTGTGAGCAGTATGGGATGAAGATAAATGCAAACAAGACGAAGACCATGGTTATCACAAGAAAAATAAAGAAGCTTAACTTGCGAATTCTAAATGAGGCAGTAGAGCAAGTGGTCAGCAAAAAATACTTGGGATGTACTATAAGTAGTAACATGAGCTGCTGCCTGGAAGTCAAAAGGAGGGTATCAATGACCAAAGAACCTTTTAATAGAAAAAGGAACATCTTCTGCGGATCTCTGGAGAAAGAACTAAGGAAGAGACTATGAAGTGCTTTGTGTGGAATGTGGCATTGTATAGGGCAGAAACATGGACATTACGACGAAGTGAAGAGAAGCGACTAGGAACATTTGAAATGTGGATTTGGAGAAGAATAGTGTGTGTGAAATGGGAATAAGAAATGAACCTGTGTTCGAAAGAGGACATGAAGAAAGAAAGAAACTGAAACTGATCAGAAAGAGGAAAAGGAATTGATTGGGTCACTCACTGAGAAGAAACTGCGAACTGAAGGATGCACGGGAGAAGAATTCGGGGCAGAAGAAGATATCATATTTGAGTAAAGATTATTATTTTATTGGTCCTACAGAATATATCTGTTATGGTTAATTGTCAGAGCTCAACATGACCCCCATCGCGTACCCTTCACAACTCATAACGGTGATGCAATTCAGCCCATATCCGTTGTAACATAAGAGGGGTAATTTGTTGAAAAGCTTGAATAATTTTTACTCTCAGATCATCAATGTTCTTGGGTTTCTGTGAATAGACAATGTCTTTAACAAAACCCCACACGAAGAAGTCAGGAGGGGTTAGATCTGGGGATTTTGGGGACCAAGCCAAGAGATAGCTGCTTCTGTACTGGGTTTCGTGTGCGACCTCCTGCATATTTTTTTAACACAGAAACTGTTTGTACAAATGTTTGATACCACAACATTATGGAATCGTATTTAGGTACATTACGCACACCATACTCACGTCAAAATTCCCTTTGAACTCTTTTAACACTCTCAAATTTAGCATACGAAGTAACACATTGTGCCCGCTGTTGATTTGTAGCAGCAATTTTAATTATCTACGATTTTCATTTGTCCTTTCAGATTATGCATAATATAACCAGCAAGAAATTTTTCCTACTATCATAATAGCTGTATAATAATAAATTAATATTATCCATACCCAAACGGATCAGACTGTATTTTTAAAGCACTACAATGAATTCTTTTTATACTTCACATACTGAAAGAGCAAAAATTAAAATCTCAGAACCTCATGGGATCACAGGGATACACAAAGGATTGGGCAACTTAGAATTAGCATTTCACCTGTGATTTCTTGCACGCATCTCTCTGCAAGACGATGAATAGGTCTGTTGTCAAACGTACGCGCAGTCATGATTTTTAACTATGTAAATTCGGTGCCGAAATCTGAAGGGGGGGACTGGATTTTCTGCTTCGTGTAGCATTACTTGAGATTATTTAATTAGCTAACTCCTCACAGCTGGCAGACAAAGGCTTTGCAGCGTAATCTAAACTTATCAGCTCCTACGCAGCAATAATTAAGATTTCGAGTCAGTCGGGATTCCTTTATGCAGCTTGCTGACGCTGGTGGCCTTACATATCCCTTAATGCCTCCTGCCATTGTCATTGCTTCATTGTCGTCAAATTTAAATCTCATTAATTATGAAGTTACGAAATTAATTCGTCAGCTTCTCATTCTTTTCCTCCTCTTGGTTAACAACTTTTTCTTCATTTTTTATCATTCTGCTCCTCTTCTACTGTTACTTCTCTTCCGATTCTAATATCTAGGGCAGCGGATTTCTATGACTTAAAAAAAACAGGATATGTGATGCATTTATGACCTGAAAAATATAAAAATGTGATCAATAAAATTCGAAATATGACTTTATCAGTAACACATGTATGTTACTTACTTACTTACTTACTTACTTACTTACTTACTTACTTACTTACTTACTGGCTTTTAAGGAACCCGGAGGTTCATTGCCGCCCTCACATAAGTCCGCCATTGGTCCCTATCCTGAGCAAGATTAATCCAGTCTCTACCATCATATCCCACCTCCCTCAAATCCATTTTAATATTATCTTCCCATCTACATCTCGGCCTCCCCAAAGGTCTTTTTCCCTCCGGCCTCCCAACTAACATTATATATGCATTTCTGGATTCGCCCATACGTGCTACATGTCCTGCCCATATACATGTATGTTAGAATTTTTAATTTTCGTCATTATACATTGATAAAAATACAGGATGAATCAAAAGTCTGGAACAATATAAATATCTCCCATGTACTTGATTTTCGATTACTATAGGTGTTATCAGTATTTGTAAGACCAAATGCTCTACCAGTGACACATTCGATTCTAGCCCTCAGCTATCTCAAAAGCCGCCATTTCGGATGTAACTTTGAAATCTTAAATGGAAAGAGGGTATGTAGGTACTCAAAACCGTGTGAAAGTTTCAGATACAATCAATGGTGCAATCCGATTTGAGATATCTGTAATCGATTTCAGGTTATTTAAAGATAACTGTCACAATGACATAAACATCAGTTTCTGCATCTACAGATATTTCGTAACATGGTACAGTACTAAGGAGGCTTTGGAAAAGGTAGTTTATGCAATTCTGGTAATTAACTTTTCCTGCTTTACTGTTTGGTTAAACTATGACAGTTTCAATGCATTATTGTGATTATTTGAAGCTTTCCTTTAACAAATTTCACGCAATTCTTTATTTTCGTGATGACATCGAAAGAGGATGGAATTTTGTTCCCCAGATGAACACACAAGTTAAATTATACAAGCGAATGTGTAAAAATCAAAAGAATACTAGCAGTTGATGTGTTTTATTTGTATACAAAATTATTTGCAATAAGATTTCCAAGTTTAATTTTTATTTATCTCCAAACTCATTTTTATGATTTTACCCAAACAACACGGATACTGTATAGGTATTTTATATCTATTCTGAAAAACTGTCGTAGTAATACATTTCTACGAAAATGTCGGTATTTCAGAGCTATCCTGAACAACTTTCGTAGTATTACATTGTACCACGGGTCGTTATGGTTTGAACCAGCGATGTCGACGAGAGCTCATAGCCCGTATGTACTGACCAGAGCACGTAAGACACGCAGGTACAAGTCGCTGGTGATCACAAAGGTTGTACATTACACAATGATGAAGAAGTCGTTCAGTAAGTTTCAGGCTGACTAGACTTTTAACTTCTTATGTAAGTGAAAGATGAGGTGATGCTCTTTGTTGGTTTGTGGAAATTATTTAGTTTCAAAGACAAGCACTGTCGAAGGTCTGAAATTATTAGTTCATCCACATAATGATGTAATATTCAAATTAGTTTGTTTTTATTGACATTAAATAGTATGTGAAGATGTATTGTACAGCTTCTTCCTCACAGCATTGTATTTATGTTTACAGAATAAAGTACAAACAAAAGTATGTGCTGCTAATGGCGTAGACTCGTTACATGTCAGTTACGAGTTGTGTCTATAAATTGTCCAGAATTTCGTACATAAATTCTCAGTTTGACGATGTTTCTTAACATTACGACATTGTTCTGTCCAGGTATTTTGAATTGCGTGAATATTTATCAGAATTTATAATACGAGCCGTAGAAAAATGGAGACAACCCAGAACTAGTTGACTCTACATGGACCGAGGAACGTAACTTTCTCAAGGATATATTCGAGCATCTCATCGTTTTGAATTTGAGATCGCAAGGAAAGGATCAATTAATTTGTGTCGACAGATATTGTTAAAAGCTTTCAGATGAAGATTTCATTGTGAATGTTACAGATCTCACAGCAGAATTTTTATAATTTCAAAGCCTTCAGTCACTGAACTTCTGGTCAACAGTATAAAATACTGCAATGTTATAAAAAAAATCTCTGGGAAGATTTCCATAGATGATTTAAAGATATAGACCTACTCCAGCCCAAGTTGGATTTGTTTTGTGATCCTTACTCAACAAACCCAGGAAATAAACCAACACAGTTACAATTGAATACCTGAATTGACAAACATCCCAAGTCCAAAATTTACCGAATTCGACTTTTTACCTAACAAGTTGTGTTTCACGTAGGCTATCACTCTGTAAAAAAGAATATCCTAAGTCCGACTCTAAGCCTGCGTTTTTGGATCATACAAATATTTATTTCAATACTCATAATGCAAGCCTATTTAGTTTCCTTGCGATCCTGAAAAATTTACTTCAATGGACTTGGAATGTTAGCCAATTCAGCTCTTCCATTAGAAATTATTTAGCTGCAGGAAACAACATTTCACCGGATATAAGAAGGCTGGTGTCGGCAAAAATCAGAAAAAGCATTTCTGAATTACGCGAGAAGTCAGGAATTTAAATTTGTTTCTAGAAGTGTGATGATGCTCATATATGTAGTAGGCCTACATGTTATATTACAATACTTACTTACTGGCCTTTAAGGAACCCGGAGGTTCATTGCTGCCCTCACACAAGCCCGCCATCGGTCCCTATCCTGAGCAAGATTAATCCATTCTCTATCATCATATCCCACCTCCCTCAAATCCATTTTAATATTATCTTCCCACCTACGTCTCGCCCTCCCTAAAGGTCTTTTTCCCTCCGGCCTCCCAACTAACACTCTATATGCATTTCTGAATTCGCCCATACGTGCTACATGCCCTGCCCATCTCAAACGTCTGGATTTAATGTTCCTAATTATGTCAATGCGTGCAGTTCTGTGTTGTGTAACTTTCTCCATTCTCCTATAACTTCATCCCTCTTAGCCCCAAATATTTTCCTAAGAACCTTATTCTGAAACACCCTTTATCTCCGTTCCTCTCTCAAAGTGAGAGTCCAAGTTTCACAACCATAAAGGACAACCGGTAGTATAACTGTTTTATAAATTCTAACTTTCAGAATTTTTGAGAGGAGACTGGATGATAAAAGCTTCTCAACCGAATAATAACAAATATTTCCCATATTTATTCTGCGTCTAATTTCCTCCCGAGTGTCATTTATATTTGTTACTGTTGCTCCAAGATATTTGAACTTCTCCAACTCTTCAAAAGATAAATTTCCAATTTTTATATTTTCATTTCGTACAATATTCCCGTCAAGAGTCATAATCATATACTTTGTCTTTTCGAGATTTACTTCCAAACCTATCTCTTTACTTGCTTCCAGTAAAATTCCCCTGTTTTCCCTAACATATTCACGTCATCCGCATAGACAAGCAGCTGATGTAACCCGTTCAATTCCAAACCCTCTCTGTTATCCTGAACTTTCCTAATGGCACACTCTAGAGCAAAGTTAAAAAGTAAAGGTGATAGTGCATCTCCTTACTTTAGCCCACAGTGAATTGGAAACACATTATTAATAACAATAATTATGCTAATTATAAGCCCCATTATGTAAAACTGCTTAAGTTAAAGAGAAGCTATGTTTTTTATTATTTGTTATACCCTACTATTTTATAATTAACTGTATTTATTAGAGAGATATATGCTGCAAAACATGCCTTTATTTCTTGTATTAGCGCAGCACATTATTTATTACTGAAGAGCAGTTTAATTCATCTTGCAGTGGTAGGCCAATAAGAGTTCATTTTGCTCACCCCTTCTTTTTCACTGCTACTGTCTGCAGAATAGATTCATTGGAACCCGTGAGCGCTTGGGAGCACATAGAGTCTTTCACGTGCTCTGACCTTGACATCCCTGGTTTGAACGAATGCATTAAATATGAGAAATGCGCAACATATAACATTATGACGCAAATTTTTACTAAATATGCCACAGAACTTAAAAAATGTATAAATATGCACACAGTTATTCCCAAAATATAACGTTTATATGCAGTTTCGTACTAAATATACTACAAAATTAAAAAGGGTCGAAATATGCATTTGTATGCCCAATAAAAACCCTTACATTTTCTTCAAAATGTTTTAAATCAAGTTTAAATCAATCTGAAAACCGAAAAAATCCGATAGGAAAAAATATGACATGTCATAGAAATCCGCCCCTTACTTACATCTTTTAGCCTTCCGCTTATACTGAAGTGTAATGTCTATATTCCTTCTACACTAATAGGAAAAATCGGTACCAACACCCGGTGATGAATAAGGAGCGGATTCCTATGTAATTAAATATTATTTTTGCGTGTGATGAAACACAATTAACAAAGTTAAAAATTCCGAACCTGAAGTTTCAAGTTTAACCCTTTCTTACCTATAGATACCATATGGCAAAAATTAACTTTATAGCATTTATATACTTGTATGTTACATATGAAGGTAAATTTTGCTGGGTAACTTCTATTTCAATACATTTTCATCAAAATAGTTTTGTTTCAAATGTTGCCACTCCCGTAACTTGATCCTAATACAGCTATTTGTTTCAACATGGATTGCTTGTAAATTTAATTTGGGTTAGAAAGGGTTAAAACCCGAATTTTATTTCACATAAAAACACATATTTTCACAAAAAAAATTATGTAAATACATATTTTCAGGAAATCTATTATAAACACATAAATCTTGGAGTTTATTTACTTAAATAATGTTTTTACAAGAACTTTTAAACATTTTAAAACTAAATCAATTATGTCACTCAGAAGTACGTTATCTTTTTAAGAATTCTTGGTTGCTTTGTGTTTTTAAGCGCTGTGTGGTGTATCCGTGATCCATTTTCGTAATAGTATCACCTCAAGTTCTGAGAACAGCTAGGCAGTATGTCAGTGTTATTATTATAGAATAAATTAACATGGACAAGGAGGAGAGATCTTAAAACACATAATTAGGAATGTTTATTGTTGCTGAAGATGATTTCATTCAACGCTTTGTTTGTGAAACACAACAGATAAGAGCTGGGTATGAACATTATTTAATTTAAACAAATCTCTCGCCTCTCGCTCATGTCTATCAAGTGACTCCCTGTTATCGGCTTCGTCAATCGATATCCTTCAAGATATACTGAAAGATGGTTGTTTAAAAACGATTTGGCTTTCCTATTATCAAATCTAAGCGTTTTGTGTGACTACAAAAAAAAAAAAAAAAAAAAAACGAAACATCCAAAAACCTGTTGTCTGAAACAGGGAGGTATGTGCCGTGAAAATTAAACTAGACTCGCTACCAGGTTCAGAAGTACGAGTACTAAGGGACAAATTCCAAAACGTGTTTGGAAAAAACAGTGGATATGAAAAATTGTTTAAAGTTGCTCAAGTATTGGAGGGTGTGCCTGTAGGTAAAATTGACGGTGTTTGTGTTTGTGACATTCCTCTCTTTATATATGCACGTCCGACGTCCTGTGATGTGGAAAGATCGTTTTCACAGTATAAGTCGTTGTTCAGAGATAATCGGCATGCATTTGTGATGGAGATGGCCTTCGTTGTTCACTACAATTCTCGGCCAGCTACTAGCACTCAAGTGTGGTTGTTGAGTACGTAGTAACATTGTTTTTCCAAGCTAAGTAAGACATTTTTGTCATATTTAAAAAAAAATATTTCTTTATGTTTAGCAAATATTTTCTTACTTTTTAGCACATAAAAAATAAATTTTTAGCACATAAAAACCCGCTGCCTAGTGATGAATCCCCCGTGCAGTGTGTCTCATCTGAGACTCCTCCACGCTGGTTTCCTCCTAGTATTTCCCTTGGTAGCCCCATCAGGCGAGCGTTAATGTTTGTCTACTACAATCAGAACACACCAAAAAACCATCAAGCGTTACTCAACACCAAATTCAAATTAATCCGTGTAATTATTCGAGGATATTTAATGTGAAACCGCAGAAATGTCGACCAGGAAGTGAGGCCACGCTGCGTGACGGGGCGCCCTATTATTACTCCGGGAGCTGCTGGACCAGATCAGGCGAGTGCGAGCAGTAAGGGCTCAAGGCGCACTGAACGCCCGTGCCCCAAGTCATCAAATCTTGACGTTGGAATCTGGTTTACGACATTATGGTATCGATACCACGGTCTTCATTTTCCTTACCATCATTTATTAAAAAGTATACATAAATTAAAGACCTTTAGGGAGGCCGAGACGTAGATGGGAGGATAATATTAAAATGGATTTGAGGGAGATGGGATATGATGATAGAGACTGGATTAATCTTGCACAGGATAGGGACCGATGGCGGACTTATGTGAGGGCGGCAATGAACCTTCGGGTTCCTTAAAAGCCATTTGTAAGTAAGTATATATAAATTAAATACTCCAATATGCACGCAAATAAGGAGACAAACTGTCCTTTTCTGGATTACACACAAACAGAATTCTCGAACCTCAAAATTCAGGTATTTTTATTTACTCATTATTTGGCAAATTTGTTATATAAACAATTTTTGTGTGTTAATTGTACTATTATGGTAATTCAACTTTATAAATGACTAGTTTCGGCTTCAGTTCACCTTTGTGGAGTAATGGTTAGCATGTCTGACCGTGGAACGAGTGGGCCCGGGTTGAATTACTGGTAGGGGTTTTTCCAAACTTTTTCCTCACCCGATTGAAGCACAATTGCTCGGTAACTTCCGGCAATGAACCTCGGACTCATTTCGTCATCATTAATTCACATATCATCATCCATACAATAGCCCGGGTTAAGTTCACTGTGCGGCGTGATGTACTTGCACAAGAGCGCGGCCGTTCGGCTATTCAGTCATTCACAGAACAGGAGTGGTAAGCACAATAAGCCTCAGGGTGTAGTGCAAGCCTTCGAGCTCCTCCTCCATAAAAGGAAATGGAAGTTTCGGCTTGATATCCGCCATCTTCAGATTTTCAGTGATGTCTTGCACTTGGATTCCGATTTTTTTATTTTTAGTGTCACTGTGGGGATGTGTTTATGATCTATAGTGTTATGCCAAATAGGGTGTGCGTTCTGGATCTGTAGTGTTATGCCAAATAGGGTGTGCGTTCTGGATCTGTAGTGTTATGCCAAATAGGGTGTGCGTTCTGGATCTGTAGTGTTATGCCAAATAGGGTGTGCGTTCTGGATCTGTAGTGTTATGCCAAATAAGGTGTGCGTTCTGGATCTGTAGTGTTATGCCAAATAGGGTGTGCGTTCTGGATCTGTAGTGTTATGCCAAATAGGGTGTGCGTTCTGGATCTGTAGTGTTATGCCAAATAGGGTGTGCGTTCTGAAATTTAGTTGATTGTTGCAGATGTCTAGTTCATATGTTTCTGTATGTCGGTATATTTCATATTACTGTAATGTATTTAGTTTCTGGCTTTATGAGTCAATGCGTTGTGTAATTTTCTGCATTCTCCTGTAACTTCACCCCTCTTAGCCACAAATATTTTCCTAAGCATCTTATTCTCTAACACCCATAACCTCTGTTCCTCTCTCAGAGTGAAAGTCCAAGTTTTACAACCATACAGAACAACCGGTAATATAACTGTTTTATAAATTCTAACTTTCAGTTTTTTTTTTAAGCAGACTGGATGACAAAAGCTTCTCAACCGAATAATAACATGCGTTTCCCATATTAATTATGAGTTTAATTTCCTCCCGAGTGTCATTTATATTTGTTACTGTTGCTCCAAGGCATTTGAATTTTTCCATCTTTTCAAAAGATAAATTTCCAATTTTTACATTTCCATTTCGTACTATGTTTTGGTCACGAGACATAATCATATACTTTCTTTTTAGAAATTTACTTCCAACCCTATCTTCTTACTTCCTTCAAGTAAAATTCCTGTATCTTTCCTAATAGTTTGTGGATTTTCTCCTAACATATTCACATTATCCTCAGAAACAAACAGTTGATGTAATCCATTAAATTCCAAACCCTGTATGTTTTCCTGGTCTTTCCTAATGGCGTATTCTAGAAGGACAAAGGTACAAAGTAAATGTGATTATTATTATTATTATTATTATTATTATTATTATTATTATTATTATTATTATTATCATCATCATTTTTTTTTCACAAAATTGGAAACTAAACTAACATTTTGTCCTCGAATAGAAGATCTTGGAAAGCAGAAGTAGGCTATATGTAAAAAGTATCTATTTTGAGAAAAATTAATTTTAAATAGTTTTTTTATTCACCTGCAAATTTACAGATGCAAGCTATCACTTCTTAGCCACCGAATGTTACAGCCATGTAATATGGGCGATTTGAAACAAACGGTAAACACTGGAAGGCGTGCAATTCCTAAATGTTCCAGCAGTTTCAAGATGCCGTATCTACGCACTGACGTAAGATCACGCCAGCATTTCCCCCGACCGTGACCCGATATCAGCGCACCAGATCCGTTGCTAGGCGTTAAGTGACTTGGAATGACTAACAACTTTCTTTGTAGCCCTTCCCTGAGGGCTGCATTCACAGGGCTTTGTCTTCCAATTCTATTTACCTGCCGCCAACCGTTAAGGACTCATCAGGTCGTTTCATGAGATACTCGGGATTGGAAAAAGTCAGGCAGTACAGTGCAGTGTTTTCAATTAGGTCAGGGCGACCAACTACAGAACTTACCTTCGTAAAGCGCTGTCATCATGTCGGTATCCAAGAAACAAATGAAGTCTACAGAGCGATATATGGAAAAAAAAGAACCAATTCAATTGGAAACAAAGGGGAAAGAAGGGTGAAAGAGAAGAAATAAAGCTGACGAGACACAGAGCGGAATAAAGAGAAAGTGTCAGAGGATTTCTAAATCCCATTAATTGTGTGACTACGTCTTTATTTTTTAATACAGGGTGGTCCAAAAGTCTCTATCCATTTCCATTAATCAGGATTATTTTATTTGTATTTCATTTTAATCAATAAGTGAACTCAGTATCGTCTGTAGCGAGTGTGAGCAGGAAGAGGCGCGTGTGACATCTATACCCCTCGCTTTACTGAACTGAAATCTACTGTATTGGTAACGTCGCATATTGAGCTACACACCCCCGACTCCCCTCCGCTAGGAAGTTACTAAACGCAATACTCAGGCAGTATCTAAATTGGACCAATGCGTGGCGGATCACAGTCAACACAGACAAAACACAGATATGCGTCTTCCGCCCAAAACTCCGATCTCGAGTCCTCCAGAACAACCCAATCACAATAGCCAACACTTAACTTCCACTCCAGTGTAATCTCACCTCCAAACTCTCTGGACCGAAGTAGCTAAAGAAACCTGGAGGAAATATAACGCAGCCACCAGAGCAATAAGCTACCTAAGTGGCATCAATCGACCCGGCTGTATAACCGAAACACTCCTCCACCTATACAAAGCATTGGTTCGATCCCTATGCATACATCCCTCCATTTTCCTCACACAAGCCCCTCTAGCGACCCAATCAAAATTCGAAGCCCGCGAAAGAAGAATTCTCCGTCAAATCTTCCACCTGCACAGACGCACCAGAAACAACACAGTTTACACTACGACGAAAACAAAGCCACTCTTCACACATCTAAACAACATAAACAGGAAATACACACATTCGGCAGTAAATCGCGTATATACACAACACATCTTCGCAAATCCACGGAACACAAACAACAGAACAACACTGGAGAAACTCCTCTACAACTACCACCAGCCCCAACCACCAAACTAAAACACACAACGGTTAGCATGTCTGACAGTGAAACCAGGTGGCCCGGGTTCGATTCCCGGTCGGGACAAGTTACCTGGTTGAGGTTTTTCCGGGGTTTTCCCTCAACCCAATATGAGCAAATGCTGGGTAACTTTCAGTGCTGGATCCCGGACTCACTTCACGGCATTATCATCTTCATCTCATTCAGACGCTAAATAACCTAAGATGTTGATAAAGCGTCGTAAAGTAACCTACTAAAATAAAAAAATAAAAACACACAAACAAAACCGCAAACACGTGTTGGAAATTTGAATACTGTCTGAGAGGACACACGACAGCAACAGAGAGCCAGATCAATAAAATAACTATACCCCATGAAAGTCTCCGTAACCATTCAGACGCTTCTGCCACCGGAAGGGGAAACTTTAAAATCTCAACAAAAAATATGTATGTACGTACATATGTATGTATGCATGCATGCATGCACAGTGTTCTGCCCAAGAGCAGGTCTTTAACTGCAAACCCAGCATTTTTCATTCTTTCCAAATTCTTTCTTTCCTCTTAATCTTCCCATAATAATACATTAACGTTGTCTATCAGGTGATATCTTTTATCCCGAACTCTTCTCCCGTTCACCATTCCTTATATGTACCATATGTATATTATATTAATACTAACTAGTCCCCTACAAATATAGCAAATTAACAAATTAGGCCTACAAAAAATAAAAGGAATCAGTCACTGCACTCACACACCTACTGGAACTTATGCCAGAAATAGTTTCTTACTTACTTACAAATGGCTTTTAAGGAACCCGGAGGTTCATTGTCGCCCTCACATAAGCCCGCCAACGGTCCCTATCCTGTGCAAGATTAATCCAGTCTCTATCATCATATCCCACCTCCCTCAAATCCATTTTAGTATTATCCTCCCATCTACGTCTCGGCCTCCCCAAAGATCTTTTTCCCTCCGGTCTCCCAACTAACACTCTATATGCATTTCTGGATTCGCCCATACGTGCTACATGCCCTGCCCATCTCAAACGTCTGGATTTAATGTTCCTAATTATGTCAGGTGAAGAATACAATGCGTGCAGTTCTGCGTTGTGTAACTTTCTCCATTCTCCTGTAACTTCATCCCGCTTAGGCCCAAATATTTTCCTAAGCACCTTATTCTCAAACTCCCTAAACCTATGTTCCTCTCTCAAAGTGAGAGTCCAAGTTTCACAACCATACAGAACAACCGGTAATATAACTGTTTTATAAATTCTAACTTTCAGATTTTTTGACAGCAGACTAGATGACAAAAGCTTCTCAACCGAATAATAACAGGCATTTCCCATATTTATTCTGCGTTTAATTTCGTCCCGAGTGTCATTTATATTTGTTACTGTTGCTCCAAGATATTTGAATTTTTCCACCCCTTCGAAGGATAAATCTCCAATTTTTATATTTGCATTTCGTACAATATTCTGGTCACGAGACATAATCATATACTTTGTCCAGAAATAGTTTCATATATTTTAAATATATTTTTATTATTATTTATGTACAATGGCTGGAGAGGGCGTCCTGCGCGTATAAGACCCTAAATCGGCCTCTGGCTCAAAGCCAGAAATGTCAATAAACAATAACTGTATTGGTACGAACTTCCTACCTATGCTTATCAGCATCGGATACCCTAACTACCCCAGACTTCACCCCAGCCTATTTTTTCCATCACGACCTCGCCGAAGATCGAACCTGCGCCGTCAAGTATGGGAGATCAGAGCGCTAGTACTTCAGTCACAGACGCAGCTCATTTTGTGTGGCAGTCATTCATGGTTTTCCATTCCGGTTTCATAGAGTTATTTGTCTGTTCCTGAACTGCCACGTCCATTCATGATCAGCGAAATAATATAAACAGGAAGAACCGATGCTAGAGAAGTATTCTAAGGAAACCTCACTCAAAACCAGATGTAACAAATTTCACAGCACCTCGCGGCGGGGGGGTTCGAAACCGGTTCCGCGAAACGAAAAAGAAACCTGCTTCAGCTCAACCTCGTCAATCATAATTGTGCGATAAAGCCGGGCTTCGATTCCGAGGCCATTTGTCCGTCTAGACTTCTTCCGTAACTAGAAACACCTCGCCGCGCCGGGTAGCACGACATCCCGTGTGCCGAATTGTTTGCATGACAAAAACCGGATCGCCATGAGTGGCTGCCGTGTGTTGCAATGGGCCACGCCTCGACAAAGACGCCTACAATAACACGCGGCGGTGACATTCCTGCACAAAAAAGAGAGCAAGACGCACGTAATTTGAAGGTGTAATTTTACAACAGCACTGCACACGTCCAGCTAACTGGTCCTCAAGGACCTCGGGGGCAGGCAAGTTCGGCCCCGGGCTTAACAGTAACAGCAGATAATTTAATGTTCCTTTTCAACAACAGGGCGTACTGAAGGGCTACCTAATACGCATGCGCATAGGAATGTCAGGCGAAAATAAAGCACGAGAAGAAAACTTGTACCGCAGTATCAACTCTAACAAGAGTGGTGTATCATTTTGGAGTTACTAATCCTTTATTTAGTATCAACTCTAACAAGAGTGGTGTATCATTTCGGAGTTACTAATCCTTTATTCAGTATCAACTCTAACAAGAGTGGTGTATCATTTCGGAGTTACTAATCCTTTATTCAGTATCAACTCTAACAAGAGTGGTGTATCGTTTCGGAGTTACTAATCCTTTATTTAGTATCAACTCTAACAAGAGTGGTGTATCATTTCGGAGTTACTAATCCTTTATTCAGTATCAACTCTAACAAGAGTGGTGTATCGTTTCGGAGTTACTAATCCTTTATTCAGTATCAACTCTAACAAGAGTGGTGTATCATTTCGGAGTTACTAATCCTTTATTCAGTATCAACTCTAACAAGAGTGGTGTATCATTTCGGAGTTACTAATCCTTTATTTAGTATCAACTCTAACAAGAGTGGTGTATCATTTCGGAGTTACTAATCCTTTATTTAACGCTTCTTTCAAGGAAGCAGACGTAATTTTTAAAAGCCATATCCCATAATGCAAGCTGTATCTTCACAAAGCAACAATTCGCAGATACGATGAAAATATAATTGTAATTCTAATTCCTTATTTTTTAACGTCTCAAAGTGCAAATACAATTCAGAAACTGTGAGATGGTAATTTCATTAGAATTCTTTGTTTTAAGCTCTCTCTAAAACGACAGAGGAAATTCAGAGACAGTGAGATGATAATTGTAATTGTTGTTGTTGTTGTTGTTTAGTCGACTGTCCGAAGACCAAGTTTGAATCCCAATAGGGACACCAATAAGGTGTCCTTCATGGGGCAACTAAGCCAGGAGATAATATAGTATGATGGCCAGTTCCTTTCCCTCTCCATTGCATACATCGCTGGCTAGTAACATATTACACTAATCAAACTTCAGATGTACACAAACAATAGGCCTAATATGAGGACCGTTTTTGCAAAACTTGCTAACTGCAAAAACTAAATTTTACAGGAGAGACAAAACACTGTAGTAAGCAAATTCTGCTGCTAACTCTCACTTAGGAGAAAGCAAGTTTTGAAAAAAACGATCACACTTTGACACACTACAATGAAGAGAAATAATTCAATTTTACTAAGACGCCTTTAACATCGTGTAGCGGCCTGCCTTATGTTAACGAATCCATCAAAATCTCAATTTTGCAAATTTTGCAGTTAGCAAGTTTTGTAAAAACGGTCCTCACTTGTACTTCCTCTAACACATATCGTTAAGTGGGATGTTGTTGTTTGTTGTTTAGTCAACTGTCCGAAGACAGGTCTGAACCTCACAAGTGATGTCAACAAGGCATCACTTATGAGGCAACTAGACCAGAAGATAATGGGATACGGTGGCCAGTTCCTTTCCACCTCCACTGCATACATCGCCGACTAGCTACATATTACACTAATCAGGCTTCAGATGTATACAAACAATTGAAGACATTATTACAAAAACAACCCTTGTCAAAATTGCTATTTTTCAGGAAAATAATAACTATAAATACAACAACACATGTCAGCTGTTTCTGTACAACTGGTGTTTATCCTTGTGGCTATTGCACCTGACATGGGTCGATTTTGGAGTCTATAAACATTTGAAATAGTAGCAAGTGTGTCCTTAACTCAATTTCATTAAAAATGACTAGGGCTGCTTTTGTAATAATGTCTTCAATTGTACTTCCTCGTCAAATGAGATGTTGTTATTGTTTAGTCAACTATCCGAAGACAGTGATATCAAGAAGGCGTCGCTTATGAGGCAACTAGGCCAGGAGATAATGGGTATGATGGCTAGTTCCTTTCCTTCTCCATTGCATACATCCCCGACTATTTTTATTCTTCATATTATAGTTGGAATCTCTTGGTACAGGGGCAGAGAAGGCCTGACGGCCTTATCTCTACCAGGTTAAATAAATAAATACTACTGTCGATGACACAGCTCATCTGCCCTGAACCTTGGGGAAGTCAAGGGTGTTGTTTAGAGGGGTGTGAGGCAAACTTTGGAGCAAGCGGCTGGCTAACGGTACTTTTGGTGTGAATATCCTCTGCTTAATCCCCTTTGTATTTTCTCCAAAAAAACATTTCTCTCTCTTCATTTGTACTTGGAAGACGAAGGTGAACGTTTGCTTAATAGAATTGCTGGTGTAAAGATATATTGAAAGTTAAGACGTAGCAATATAACTTTCATGTGTAGTGTACTCCATAGTAACGTGGCGCGGAATTGATAAATCAATGTTTTTATAATACATGCTACATTGTATTTCTAACTTTCTCTCCATCCACTACTAGTGCGAAACTACTACCCCAACCCCGCATTCCTTCCAGGGCAGATGAACTGTGTCACTGACAGTAGGCCTACTACTACTACTATTAACATATTACACTAATCAGACTTCAGATGTATACAAACAATTGTACTTCCTCTGACACATATCATCAAGTAAGATGTTATTGTTGTTGTTGTTGTTGTTTAGTCAACTGCCCGAAGACAGGTCTGAACATCACAAGTGATATCAAGAAGACACCACTTATGAGGCAACTAGGCCAGGAGATAATGGGGTAGGGTGGCCAGTTCCTTTCTCCCTGCATTGCATACATCGCCGACTAGCTACACAGTACACTAGTCATACTTCAGATGATTTCAAACAAGTTTTTCCTCTGACACATATCGTCAAGTGAGATGTAGGTACTACCTGGTAATAGATGTACCGTACATACCAGCCAGAACCTCAATCAGGGAATTTAGTGAGATCTAGGGCCTCATAATTGATGTATAGATACGGAATAAAATTTGGAGCTCTCTTATTGTATGTTTCGTTTACAACACACTGCACATGTGCAGTAAACAGGAGCCCCTGTATATATACTACTTGTGGACAGTCGTGCGAAATTGTTGCCTACATACAGGTGAACTCCTATCAAGACTCGCTCCAAATTTTAATTCCGTATCTGTATATATCAGCCAGAACCTTCGTTATTTATTTGAATTTTTTTCAATTACAAAAGCTATTCAAAGATTATACGATTGTTTGTAATTTTTTATTTAACGTTCTTTTTAAACTACTTCAGAGACGATAAGGTAATTGTAACTGTAATTCTTTTTTAACGTTTCTTTTAAACTACAGAGGCTATTCATAGACGATGAAATGGTAATTGTAACTGTAATTCTTTTTTTAACGTTTCTTTTAAACTACAGAGGCTATTCATAGACGATGAAATGGTAATTGTAACTGTAATTATTTTTTTAGCGTTTCTTTTAAACTACAGAGGCTATTCACAGACGATGAAATGATAATTGTAACTGTAATTCTTTATTAAACTTTCCTTTGAAACCATAGAGGCTATTCAAAGACGAGATGATAATTGTGAATCTAATTATTGATTTATGTTTCATTTAAACTCCAGAGGCTATTCACAGACGGTGGCATGATAACTATATTTGTAATTCTTTATTAAACTTGCCTTTAAATCTGAAGAGACTATTCACAGACGATGACATGTTATTTTTAAAGTAATTATTCATTTAAGGCTCCTCCAGAGATATACAAATTATTCAGAGAAGGTGAAAGTATAACATTTCAATTGTTCTTAATTTGAAGTTGTATTTAAAGTATGAAAGCTACTCAGGGACTATGAGCTGATAATTTCATTTGTAATACTTTATTTAACGCTCTAACTGAATTATATTACATAGAACTAGGGGTTATTTCAAATGATGAGGTAATTGCAATTGTAAATCTTTATTTAACATTCCTTTTTAAATGTATAAACTATTCAAACTTATTATTATAAACTACTTACGAAGTTAGTAGGCATAAGAAAATAAAAATTAATTATTTATGAAGTTAATAGGCATAGCAAAATAAAAATAAATTGTTTATGAAGTTAATAGGCGTAGTAAAATAAAGCATCTCATTATAGCTATCCTTCAGCTGTATTAAAACTTGAAACATTTTCCGATTTTATCTTTTCAAAAGACGAGAACTAATGTATTATCACAGTCTACTATATACAGTCGCGAAGCTCAATATGTACTAAAAATGCAAACATGGGTAGTTGCCCACCACTAGGATCGCTGCTATCGCCTCATCATCGCAGATCTCTCTCTCTCCTAGTAGACGACAAAATATGTTACACTTTCGTTGTGTTCTTTTGGAAAAATTAACACCTTCCTTCCATTATTGAAATATTAAATGCATAAAGTTAATTTACTATTTTAATGAAGTATATTAAATTCCACCATATACTGGAAGATACCTGCAAGAAATAGGTCAATATTATTTTTGTTTGTGCAAAACAAACTGAAATTTACTATAATCGCTTCACTCATTCAAGATTATAGCGATAATTAACTATGAAACCAATAAATATTAATTTGCATTTCCCTTTACAACAATAATAATGGAAATATGAATTAGGCTAATGGAGTAACTTACGTGTACCGGTACTTGTAGTGTAGGCTTACGTAGTTAATAAAGTGGGATGAGGTTAAGCAATAATAATCACACCAGAATTGGAAATAAAACGTGATCAATAAATTTTATTGCAACAGACTTTTTCTACGTCTCTAGTAAAGTAACAAATAAAAATAACAACAAAATTAACAGCTAAAATTAAAAACATATCCTTTGAAAAAAATGTAGGCCTAAGCAATAATAATCCCACCACAATTGAAAATAAAACGTGATCAATAAATTTCGTTAAAACAAACTTAATTTTTCTACGTCTCTAGTAAAATATTATTATTCCAATTATTGTATTTTAGCCATTAACATTTTCATTACAACCAATAACGAACATTTCACAAGCATCAGTGTGAAATACGCAACGAGCTAGCGCTCGATGGACATACGACACAGTCCAAAGTCGACAGTGGACAGTCTATTGTTTCTAGTTGCTAACCGCTTGGAGCGCTTTATCACGAGATTTGCAAAAAATCACCTCAAGCTTCGCGACTGTATATAGTAGACTGTGGTATTATTAAAATGTAAGGGAAAAGATTTTGTACAGATACGGAATTAAAAACTGGGCCGAGTCTTGATAGCAGTCCTCCTTTATGTAGGTAACAACCTTCGCAAGACTGTGGTTAAGATTATTTTGAAGCAATTAGATATGTCTGTAATTTATTTGTGTCCCTTAGTTAACTATATGAATTAGCAGTTAGGAATAAATTTCATCTCTGTTATTTATTATAATTTGTTTAAAAAAATTAATTATGAAAATCATAAAATTGGTTGTAACTTTCTGTTTGAAAAGTACATAACCTAAAAATAAGGACAACACTATCAAATATTAGGTAGTTTGAATCATGGCTACAATCGGGAGATATTCCATTGTTTTCCTAAGCCTACTGAATTCATAAACATGACCCACAATTCTATATATCTATCGTCCTACACAACTGGTACCGTGTATGATTTTGAAAGCCACGTCTAAGGCATGACATAACGCTATATTGAGCACTTAACTTCTGTCATATGTTTTTTTAGGTTGCTAAGATACTTTTTTTCTGCACGCATTGCTTCTAGCGGTAGCTATTGGCTATATTTTATTTTTGTAAAATAATTGCAGTGCTATTTCGCACCTAAATGATAAGGAACTTAGTGGAATTGAAATTATTCAATTATTGGCACCAGCAATTATATAATGGGACTAATTATATTGTATACCAACAACTTCAAAACAACACAAATCCACACGTCTTTGCCGCTAGCGTCGTTCCTTAAATTGCTTGTTTTGCATTTTACAGTAAACACTAATTCAGGAGCCGAAAAATCTGGATGTCTCTTATGTTTTCTTTACTAACAACTTTCCATATCAACTACTGTAGCTACTCAAATCGACGGGACATAAATATCCTATCACATCAACAAATAAGAAGCTATCGTACCTTCATATGAATTGTGTGAGTGTTTATGGGCGTCTTTTGCACAAGCCCATTCAAACCGGCCTCCTGGGTTCGTTCCCCGGCCAAGTCATGATGGAATTTGTGGTGCACAATGTGAACGTTGGAGAGGATTTTTCTTGTCTTTGTCTTTGTCTTTGTCTTTGTCGTAGCTCAACTGTAAGCGACTCAATCCTGCGCCAAAAGACGGTCTTGTAATATATCAACATCCATTTCGCAGTGTGTTTTTTATCAATATCTCAAACTTGTACTTGTTATTTGGGAAAAGGAAATTGTACCAGAACAATGGAAGGAGTCCATAATTGTACCTGTTGTTAAGAAGAGGGACAAGACAAATTGTGGTAACTTTCGAGGAATATCACTTTTGTTGACGTCGTACAAAATGTTGTCCAATATTCTTTTGATAAGATTAACTCCGTACGTAGATGAAATTATTAGGGATCATCAGTGCGGCTTTAGGCGTAACAGATCGACTATTGATCAGATACTTTCTATTCGACAGATATTGGAGAAAAAATGGGAGTATAAGGGTACAGTAAATCAGTTATTCATAGATTTCAAAAAGGTATATGACTCGGTTAAGAGAGAAGTTTCATATAAGATACTTATTGAATTTGGTATTCCCAAGAAACTAGTTCGATTAATTAAAATGTGTCTCAGTGAAACTTACAGCAGAGTCTGTATAGACCAGCTTGTGTCTGATATTTTTTTTCAATTCAGTGCGGGCTAAAGCAGGGAGATGCACTATCACCTTTACTTTTTAACTTCGCTCTAGAATATGCCATTAGGAAAGTTCAGGATAACAGACAGGGTTTGGAATTGAACGGGTTACATCAACTTCTTGTCTATGCGGATGACGTGAATATGTTAGGTGAAAATCCACAAACGATTGTGGAAAACACGGAAATTTTACTTGAAGCAAGTAAAGCGATTGGTTTCGAAATAAATACCGAAAAGTAAAAGTATATGATTATGTCTCGTGACCAGAATATTGTACGAAATGGAAAGATAAAAATTGGAGATTTATCCTTCCAGGAGGCGGAAAAGTTCAAATATCTTGGAGCAACAGTAACAAATATAAATGATACTCGGGAGCAAATTAAACGCAGAATAAATAATGGGAAATGCCTGTTATTTTTCAGTTGAGAAACTTTTGTCATCTAGTCTGCCGTCAAAAAATCTAAAAGTTAGAGTTTATAAAACAGTTATATTACCTGTTGTTCTGTATGGTTGTAAAACTTGGACTCTCACTTTGAGAAAGGAACAGAGATTAAGGGTTTTTGAGAATAAGATTCTTAGGAAAATATTTGGGTCTAAGAGGGATGAAGTTACAGGAGAATGGAGAAAGTTTCACAACACAGAACGGCACGCATTGCATTCTTCACCTGACATAATTAGGAACATTAAATCCAGACGTTTGAGACGGGCAGGGCATGTAGCACGTATGGGCGAATCCAGAAATGCATATACTACTTGGTTCAAAAAGTTCCCGGAATTTTACTACCATTTTTCGTATTAATATATAACAAGGGATGTTATACATTTGTTTTATTGGTAACATTCATGATGTCATTTCCTTAAAGTTTGTTGATAATGGTGATTGTTGGATTTGAGCTGTAGGTAATTGTTTATCATAGTGTTTTGTTTGTTCGTCGCATTTTGTAATTAATGTCCACAGAGCAACGTACAAACAGAAAATTCCTGCAGAGACATTAAGATTACACAATGTTCTTCACAAGCATCTCAACATGCATTACGTGTCTCAGAAGTTAGTTCTGAAAATGTTGTCGGCAGAACAGAAAGAAACAAGAATGACTCTTGCTGGGGACATGATCAATATGGCTGATGAAGATGGTGATTTCTTAAACAAAATTATTGCTGGTGATGAAACTTGGTGCTACTTGTACGAACCAGTCCCTAAACGACAGTCATCTGAGTGGAAATCGAAAACATTTCCTCGGAAGCAAAAATTTCCTAGGGACACTTCCAAAGGCAAAGTTATGTTGGAAGTTTTCTTCGACTCTCAGGGTCTCATCCACCATGCGTTCATTCCAGAAGGTCGTACTGTAACGAAAGAACTGTACGTAGAAATCCTCCGTCGCCTCCGGGACGCAGTGAGAAGGAAACATCCAGAAAAGTGGGTAGAAAACAACTGGTTCCTTATGCATGACAATTATTGTAAAGAATTTTCTTACCAGGCACAACATAACTGCTCTGGATCACTCAACATACTCTCCTGATCTCTCACCACCTGATTACTTTCTGTTTCCCCATCTGAAAAGTCATCTGAAAGGACGGAGATTCAATGCTGAAGAGGTTATCACAAACGCGACGAGAGCACTAAGACGGGTTTCACAAAATGGCTTCCAGGCCTGCTTCCAGGAACTATACACGCGTTGGCAAAAGCGTGTTGTTGCGGAAGGCAACTATTTTGAAGGGAATGCTGTAGAATAGTATTTAAGGTACGTTGTTTCTATGATACTAGCAAATTCCGGGAACTTTTTGAACCTAGTATGTAGAGTATTAGTTGGAAGACCGGAGGGAAAAAGACTTTAGGGGAGGCCGAGACGTAGATGGGAGGATAATATTAAAATGCATTTGAGGGAGGTGGGATATGATGATAGAGACTGGATTGATCTTGCACTGGATAGGGAACGGTGGCGGGCTTATGTGAGGGCGACAATGAACCTGCGGGTTCCTTAAAAGCCATTTGTTGTTGTTGTTGTTTATCTCAGAAAGTTGTTTTTGGCACTTAACACATTTAGAATATTAGGTTCTCCATTACATACAGTTTATTGTGCCAACCGATTGTATCCGCATATATGATGCAAAAGAAACACTGAACTACCTTGACGCACTGTCCCCTTGTAGCCTTGATCATGTAATCACTACTTATCTAACTTGTATTAAATGTAACCAAACACTGAGCTTTAATATATGACAATAAATCATAGGAAAATCTGGATAAAATGGGGAGGTGTTATTAGAATGAAGTGCATAATGATGAGAGAAACAGAATAACCTCAAGGAAACTCTTATCCTCTTATTAATTACATGTACCATGCTGAGGATCGAACTTGAGTTCTCTGACTAAGAAACCCGATCTCTCAGAAGCTGCCATGTCTCAGGCGGTATTCAAATGCAAGATCATAGCTTTCGAGATGCGCAAGATTTTCCCCAAAATGTCGACTACCAAAAAAAAAAAAACTGTTAAAACGTTTCCACAGAGTCTGCATAATTAATTAACATTCCAGTAAACGTTTTTGCAACATTAAGAGCTAAATAAGTAAGAAATTCTTTAACAAAGATGGTTTTCTTACATGTCTCCCATTTAAATATTTTAAGGAAGTAGACGTCATTAATCAAACGAACCTAATTCAAGGAACTGGACCCTAATTTGATGTCTTACGGTGCGCTAACATCACGTGGCTGGAACCCTACTCTGTGTTCATGTTCTCGCATTCATCCCAGGAATGTTCTATTCTAGACAGCCATTTCTGTAAATAGATTTTTTGAACTCGTTAAAAATACGCTACCATTCATTCTAAAAGTATTTTTATCGTCGACTTTCAATTGTTTGCTCCGATTGTCAATTATTTCCTCACCAGATGTCACAGGGCAGCAAACGTAACCAATCCAGAAAGGGTTGAAACAGTGCAAGGCCTAATTTTAAAAGTGACTATTTTTGGTTAAGAAACATACCGAATTTAAATAAAAATGTATATAAAACAATTAAGAAATGAACCGAGGACCTGCCGATTTGCAGTCGAATGCTCTACTACTCAGCTACACTATTAACTGTTTTCAATATTACAATGACGGGGAATACAGTAGTGAAGAAAACGGGAGAATTGTCCCTATAGCCTACCAGCACGAAAGAACGGCTGTCTAAAAAGAATTTGATTTTGTTCGCGGGGTTCGCAAAATCTCTAGTTACAAAGTAAAATGCAATTTTTAACACTTGTATCGTAAATAATTATATTGTCATAGGTTTGCTTTTGGCTTTCTTTTTCCACGGGTGGATTCTTACACTTAGGCTTACATTTCCCTATACAGGAGGTTTCATAATTATAGGTGCAAACTGCAGGGATGAGTAGAGAGCAATGAAACAAGGTAAAAAAGTTCTAATAATCATAGGTCCGGAAACCAGCAGTTTCCAAAATCTAAGATGTTTTATTATGTCTGGTCAGCATAGATGCTCTGGGGTAACGTAACGTCCGATATGCACTGGAGAAAGCGAGTGTTATAACATGTGTTTAATATGATCACCGATCATGATCACGTTGTCCTTGTCGCTAATCGTACACGTTTGAGTATCCTTGGCGTATCTCTATTGCGTTGACAACCATTGGCAATACATTTCCGGAGTTCGTTAACATTATCAATAGGAATGAAATATAAAAAACATTTTAATTTCCTCTTAAAAATGCAGAATACTGAAGTCGGGAGACCTTGGAGGCCATAGTTTTAGCAAGCCATGGCCGATAAACCTTACACCTGCTGTACAAGTTTGTGCGTAAAAACTCTCGAACGTTAAAATGAAACTGAGCAAGTGCTCCGTCATGCATGTAGAAGAGCAGCTGCCTTTCCCAAAGAAGCACATCATCCAAAAAATAAAGTAGTTCAGTTGAAAGTAATGGAGATATGTGCGACCACTAAGTTTACCAGGTAAGAAATGAGGTTGCAAATGTGCAAGGTGTACACCATATATCGGAAACGGTAGGTTTCCGGACCAACATCCAATAGCACGTTTTGCTTTATTTCATTGTCCTCTAGTCGCGTCTGCAATTTGTGCCTATAATTATGAAACACCCTGTATATGCGGTGATTCTCGTAGCCCGACAGGTGGTCTGGTGGTATTAGTGAATCCGATTCTAACAGGTGGGCCATCCCACATCAGTCCTGACAGATACAGACCCCAACCTCAAACAAGAACCTGATAAGTCCAAGGGGCCCAAAGCTCAAAGTCTTGCCTACTTCAGCATCGGAAACATATAACTACGTTCGAGATTTCAACCCTAGTTCTTTTTAACGTTTGCAGATGACAAGTGAAATAAGGGGGAGAAATCATAGAGGGAAGTCGCAATATCCCAAGAGAAACCGTCTGCAACTTCTGACCGGGAATCGAACCTGGGCCGCCTGAACAGAAAACCACCTCGCTAGCATTTGAAACCACAGAAGCGGCGTTGTCTTAGGTTAAGTCTGATTATGCTGCACTGACCTTCCACTACACGAGCCCCACTGTGTTACCATCTAAAAATGTTTTTTAAGTTGAGATGTGAACTCTGGCGATATCAGAATCTGGAAAGAGCAGCCTGTGTACCTAATTTACATACCTTCAACGTTTCCGCGACATTAAGACTGAAGCAAGCATAAAATCCTTTAGGAAATGCCTTCCTTACTTGTGAACCTCATTTGAATTTCGCTTGTGTAATTTATCAGATGTAGTCTTTGATGTAATTCTTCCCAGTTTTTGTTTGCATAGCTTAATTACAACTCCCATCCACTTACAGGCAGTTCCCCGGGATACACGGAACACCTGCAAGAACCTACGCGGAGAGAGAACCTGTCAGAGGAATAAGTTCTCTCCGTCAATGCTAAGCACCAGCCTCAAGGCTCGGAATCGATTACCGACTGTGCACGCATGTACTAATCTAATTGGAAGAGACTTACACGTCAGTCAAATGTTGCCGATCATAACGGATACTAGTTCATGCCTAACAAAGTAGTTCAATGCGAACAGCGATTTATATCTTTAGCTGAGGGCTCCGGATACAACGAAACTTACACGCCTGTTGTGCACGCCCTCGAATTTTCAACTCTGTTTTTCCTACCTTCTTCGACCTCTACAATTTCAATCGAGACATAAATTGTCTGAAACGTTTGAGATGTTAAATTTAGAACAGTATTTCCAAAAAACCCAATATTAATCATAAAAGTATAAATTCTCATGTAGATGGAAGAAAAATTTACCAAGCAATTTTGGCTAGAATCTTCTCGATTACGAACGAGGTAATTTCAAAGAAGGAGTCGACGTAATGGCTCATTGGCTAACTTTGTGTGTTATACAAATTTCAGTAGTCACAGTTTCACTGCATCACCAACGACGTATTAAATAAAACTGTTATAATTATTGAAAAATTTTTAACTAGGTGTACTAAGCTATGAATGAATATAAGTTCTACACAGGGTGTAGGTTAACGGATATAAACTGTCAAAATTATATAGACAGTAGAAAGGGATTGGGTAGATATCGGTCTACGGAACAAAATGTGTAAAGAAATTTCCAACAATGTGACCTCCGCGATCTCCAGACTTCAATCCGGCCGACTTTTGGTTGTGGGGTTACCTTAAAGAACGAGTTTTCGTGACACATCCAACAACCCTACTGAAACTGAAAGATGCCATCTCGCAAGAAATTGCCAATATTCCAAGATATTATGTGCAAAATGCTGTGCATGGTGTCGCAGACAGAATGCTGTACGTTGGACAAGAGAACGGCGGACATCTTCCCAATGTTTTGTAAACCCTGTTGTTTGCCCAACACTGTGATGTTTTTGTTTTTTCCCCTATCTCAAACATTATAATATTTATAACGGTTTAATGATTGAACTGACTTTTGAAATACCCTATACATGAAAATTACGTTTCGCTATCAACAATCGAAATAGAACCTATGTGGAAAAGATAAGAACCTGAAATATTACAATATTTAAACAATGTTAAAAAAAAGTACTAACAAGATCAATGTTTAAAGTTAACGTGTTATTTCACATTGCAGTTACATTTTACAGTAAAACCCCGATTATCCGTCACCCTATTAACCGATTGGTGGATTATCCGACTGTCTTTCTCTCTTGAAGAAAAAAAATGAAATACTGTACACTATATTAGTACGAATTTTTTCTACAGTGTGTTTTTTACAAATCTTTATCCTTACGCATTATGCCTACTCTTCGAATGGCCGTACTGTTTAACTTATATACAAAATGTCTTCTACAAGTGTCAAAAGAAAACATGTACTGCGGAAAAAAGTACAAGTAATTGAGTGGTGTGGGAAAAGAGAAAATGTGGTTCATCTCACATCACAATACGAGATATGAATTACAACTGTAAGCGATTTAGGCTAATGAAAAATAAAATATAAACTATATAAAATTTATAAATCTACAACATGAGACCTCTACTATTCCTATCTTTCCACAGACAGTCGTCATAAGGAATTTCCTTGGCCATTAAAAACCCGTCGTTGAAAACCAGACTTAAGTACAATAAATAATATTTTAATGGCTGACTTATCGGAAAACCAAATATGAATTGTAAAAAAAAAAGAAAAAAAAAACTTAAATTAGTGAACTTCTGATCCACTACCTGGCGTATTAAAAGAAAAGACCATGGAGGAAATTACGAAAATATTATGTACTTAGTTTATAAAAACTTTTATGGTACGGATTATCCGATTTTTTCGATTAACCGATCACTCCACCCCCTTTATTACCACGGATAATAGAGGTTCTACTGTATATCCAAAGCATCTTCAGATTTCAAAACTCCATTTGCTAATGAGGTAGCCATGTTTGTTCAGTGTACAAGTCATCAATCAAGCAAGCATTTTCGTTTACTAACTCTTCCGGACTTGACTGCTACGCACTATGTAGCTTTTGAACATAACTTCTGACGTCACATCCGGCTATTTAGTCAACAGTATAATTCACTTCAGTTGTAAATGTAGATTTGAGACTCGGCCCTAATATGGTCCTTGGAGAAACGATTAGCACGTCTGACCGTGAAACTAGGGACCCGGGTTCAAATCCTTCTTGGGACAAATTGCCTGGTTGAGTTTTTTTCCAGAATTTTCCCTCAACCCATTAAGAACAAATGTTTGGAAACTTTCGGCCCTGAACCCTGGACTAGCATTGTCAACTTCATCTCACTCAGACGCTAGATAGCCATAGCAGTTGATAAAGCGTTATAAAATAACCAATTAGAAATATACTGAATGTGAACAAAATCCTTCCAATAGTTCAGGGAATATTCTGTGCATAGAAGCAGGCTTACTGCGTAAACGAAACAACATTTCCGGCATGTGTGTGTGCGTGCGTGCGTGTCCAATGCCCACCCACTTCACTTGCGTGATTCGGGTTCCGCATACTGCGGATAGATGGCAGAACTGTGACCCATTTTCAAATTGCACACCACTTCGGCGGGCCACGTTGTGCATGATGTATATCTGTGTGAAGAGTTATTTCGTGTACTAGGATGAGTGTATGTTAAGCGTTCCTGTAAATGTAGTGTAAGGAATAGGTGAGGATGATGAAGGTGAGGAAGGGAGAAGGGGAAACCCGTGCCGGCACGTAGCCTACTCCTGTCGAATAGCACCAAGTGGGCCGCCAGGCTTAACGTCCCAGTCCGACGGACGAATCACTATCAACAATGACATATGCCTTCCCTTCATACGCACTGCGGAGAGATTTGGGATTTAACCCAGGCATATTGGTGCACAATTTAGTGATTAGAAGTTGTGCACCGCCATCTCTCCTAGTCCCGAGGTAGACCCCGCCGCGAATCGAACCCGGGCCGGCTAGTCTGGGGACAGACACGTTACCACAGAGCTAACTCGGCGGACTGCATGAAGGATGTAGAAAATGTGTTTTTCAGTGAATATCTTCAAATCTATTTCCTGCAGCATCATAAAGTTTTCTCTATACTTGACATAACAGGAAAGCAAAACAGTCCTAACGTGTGTGAAGAGCGTTTCGCTACTCTGTCGTTACCGGTCTCTGGTAGACAGATCCATATAAGACAAGTGCCCAATACTCTCTCGGTGATCTCTCTGCAAGAAGCCAGGCAATCGACCCTGCCCCATAATTCCACAACTTGCTTTGAGCTAAGTGAATGTATACACACGCATGCGTTTAAAACCTGATATTGCGAGCGGGGAGGTGGAGGAGAGCGAGGAGGGGAATTTAAAAAAAACGCCAGCTTGGCGGTCAATGTCGAAACTTATAATTTCACGGTAACACCAAAAAAGATCTCAGAGCGTGGGCGTAAAGCACAATTCAAGCGTAATGAGCTAGGCGTTGTTATGTTTCGTTTCGATATACATCTAATGACCTTATTTAAACGTTTTATTAGCAATAGGACCAGTTAAAATTAAGCACAAATTAGATTTGATACGTTATACTGGTTCTTTAAATCAATGTCATAATCAGAGGCAAGTTGCTCTGTGAGCCAAACTTGGTGACGCCTCTCTTGAGGCGTGAATTTGTCGAGATCTGTTCACTGAAGCGTAGTGCGTCGCACATGTGGCCAGATTCAGTACTCTTGGAGCTTTCTTCTGTTTGTTCGCGGCTTCTGACTCGCACATGTGGCCAGATTCAGTACTCTTGTAGCTTTCTTCTGTTTGTTTGCGGCTTCTGACTTGTGAGACGTTTACAAGTAACAGACGTGTAATACTTCAAGCGTTACTAGGCAACGTAGAAGAGCTTGAGTGCGTGTGTTTGCGTTTTCAGCTGTTTTCCAATTACATGAGTTTTTACCTAAATTTCCCTCTTTTATTTTATGACACAAAAATTCTATTATGTTTCACAATGTGCTTCCTAGCAGAATTACATAATTTTTCGAGTACAAGTAGTGAGGACCAAAGGATTTCTTTCAATTTACTGACTGTTTTCGATAAATTTGCGAATACTGAAAGTGAAATACGGTTACATCTTTTAATTTCTATTTCATACTCATTTAAGTTTATGATTTTCGAGAAACTAGGTTACTAAAATAGATTCAGAATTGCTGGAGCATTATTCTGTTTACTATGCTGAAGCTGAAGAAATAAAAAATGCAGTTTTATTTCTAAATAATGCAAGTTTCACAGTAAGTTGGTTTTCGAGAAATTTTGAACTGGGATACACAATGAGTGTTTCTTAAAAATAATGTGCTTACTGCTGGTCTTGAAAACATTTGAATGTGTGTGAAATTAAAACCGGCGTTGCTAAGCTACCTGGACGTGGAATGTGATAAATACTGAAAACACTGTTAGACAAAACGTTGCCTTCATCTGTGTTTGTGCCTTGAAATGTTTTCGAACAAAAGAAAAACTACTATAAAACTTCTTCTGTTCGGTAGGTCTTAGTGGTCCTGGATAAATTTACCACTACAAGAAGTGAACGTAACTAAGCAACGAAATATTCTTTGTATAAGAGGAATGAAACTTTGTGCGTGCGTTTGCCTTTGTTCCTATGCATTTAAAAATAAAAAAAGTCTCAGACATGAATTTCACTCTTTCATTCTGTGATATAAAGTCTCCAGAAGCTATACACTCTTCAAGTAGACGTCATTAGTGATTTCAAAAGTTGGTTCCAGATTCACGCATGGATACCGACTTCATCTGCACGACATTTTAAGAGGTATGTAAAACTGGTTCTCTCTCTCGAAATTATCAACGCATTAAAACCATAACAGGTCCCCCGTCAATGTACTTAATGCAGTTTTTATTTGGAGGCCCTTTTAAACTATACAGGCTCATTCACAGTCGATGAGTATAATGGAGTAAATATCGCAGAGGAGCTTAAATGATCCTGTAGGAAAGGGGTTGGCTATTGAGCAGTTTCCTTATCGCTCACCCTTTCCATTACAATACTGTTGTTGTAATCTCAGGGCATTTTCTTTTTGTTTCAAAATGTATCTTAATCTGTTATTTAACGACGCTGTATCAGGTACGCTATAACCTAGCATAGATGGAATATGTAAGTCAAACAGCCCAAAAAGTATTCAAAGCCAAACTATGAACTCAAGCGTCACCCATTCTACTCCTGAACGACTTCGGTCGGCATATGAACATCTAGTATAAAATTAGAATAATTATTTATTTATCTAATTACGTATTTATTTACTTGTTTATTTAATTATTTATTTAACAATTTATTTATTCACTTATTCATACTTTTATTTATTTATTTATTTATTTATTTAATCATTTATTTATTCACTAATTCATTCATTTATTTATTCACTTATTTGTCTAGGTATTTATTTATTTACTTATATATTTGGTTATTTATTTATTTATTTATTTATATATTTACATATTTCCTTCTTTATTTGTTTACTTATTCATTTGCTTATTTATTTGTTTATTTATTTCATTATATATTTAATCATTTATTTATTCACTAATTCATTCATTTATTTATTCACTTATTTGTCTATGTATTTATTTACTTATTTATTTGCTTATTTATTTACATATGTACATATTTATTTATTCACTTATTGATTCATTTATTTATTTACTTATTTATTTATTTACTTACTTAATTATACATTTAATCATTTATTCATTCACTAATTCATTTATTCATTCATTCACTTATTTGTCTATGTATTTATTTATTTACTTATTTATTTGCTTATTTATTTACATATGTACATATTTATTTATTCACTTATTGATTCATTTATTTATTTACTTATTTATTTATTTACTTACTTAATTATACATTTAATCATTTATTCATTCACTAATTCATTTATTCATTCATTCACTTATTTGTCTATGTATTTATTTATTTACTTATTTATTTGCTTATTTATTTACATATGTACATATTTATTTATTCACTTATTGATTCATTTATTTATTTACTTATTTATTTATTTACTTACTTAATTATACATTTAATCATTTATTCATTCACTAATTCATTTATTCATTCATTCACTTATTTGTCTATGTATTTATTTATTTACTTATTTATTTGCTTATTTATTTACATATGTACATATTTATTTATTCACTTATTGATTCATTTATTTATTTACTTATTTATTTATTTACTTACTTAATTATACATTTAATCATTTATTCATTCACTAATTCATTTATTCATTCATTCACTTATTTGTCTATGTATTTATTTATTTACTTATTTATTTGCTTATTTATTTATTTATATATTTACATATTTACTTCTTTATTTGTTTACTTATTCACTTGCTTATTTATTTATTTATTTATTTACTTATTTGTTTATTTATTTATTTCATTATATATTTAATCATTTATTTATTCACTAATTCATTCATTTATTTATTCACTTATTTGTCTAAGTATGTATTTATTTATTTGCTTATTTATTTATATATTTACATATTTACTTGTTTATTTGCTTACTTATTCATTTGCTTATTTATTTATTTATTTACTTGTTTATTCACTTATTTATTTATTATTCATTAATTTTATTTATTTAATTATTTATTTACCTGTTTACTAATTTATTTATTTATTCATGTACTTACTGATTAATTTCCTGATTTTATTTATTTATTTTTGCAATGTTTCTTTATTATTTCTTATTATTTATTATTTCTTTTCCCATATATTTCTACGTTTCTTATTCTTTCTCATTATTTATTATTCATTGATATGGTCGTCCTGGGTGGCGCAACTGGTATAACGCTGGCCTTCTGTGCCCGAGTTTGCGGGTTCGATCCTGGCCCAGGTCGATGGCATTTAAGTGTGCAGTTACGAGCGTCGTTAAATAAACCATTTTTTTTCATTGTTATGCTATATTACTTGTTCTTATTTTTTCCTATTTTCCCCTCCCACTTATGTTTTCAAATACAATGTTCATATATAAAACAATGTTTTTTTGTGCGAGATCGTGCGTATGTATTTGCTTGGTTTCCGCACAAAACCAATCCGCGGAAAGTCTAAAATTCCACATTCAGTATTCCCAACCTAACACACATAACAATTTCCCTCTTCTTACCACTTAAGTGACATATTGATTTTACTGCTTTAGGCTTTTAACATAGGCCTATTATTTTTAGAGACGTTCAATATAGTAATAATTATAAATTGGAAACTTACCACTGCAATTTCACCTAAATTGCAATGTTAATTATTGTTTTTAAATATTTGCAAAAATTGAGTAAACTCTACAACTCCGCTAAAGTTACTGTATTCGTGATGCAAGTAACATTAAGGAAGCCGTGAAAAAATCAACAAGATTCCAGACTCATCATAGACTGGGGGAAAAAAATGACAGACGTATATCACGGCCTGCTGGAGTATAGTAACCACAGAAAACATTTTAAAGCAACAATATTGAAGACAGATATTTTTGTTTTGCAAATTTGCCGTCATTGAACAGAAACCAAGATGGAGATTTCATTGCAACTAATTATAAATTCTCTTTCAGGTTTCGCTTTTTCAAACTTTTCCTCGAACATGAAAACTTCAACATACCGCTCTTGTAACGCATATTACTATTTTATTTAATGCATAAATGTATAAATAAGTATTATTATTATTATTATTATTATTATTATTATTATTATTATTATTATCCTGAATACTGAGAGTATAGTATACTATACTATACAGTACTTCATACATGATTATGAAGTAAAATGTATGTGCAGAGACCCGAAGTATAGTATAATATACCTGCATTTATGCCCTAACTGTAACCTGCAGAATTTTCTCAGCATTTTTCCTCATGTCTGTTACTTTTTTTTTCTGAAGTGTACATTTATATTTAACTTCAAAAATAGAACAACAAATGCCTCAGGACTCAGGACGATATAACACTAACCTGTAAAAATAAAAGTAACCGAGATGAAACGCGTTCTAATGGTTACGACTTTTATACAAATTAATTACAATGCTAACCAAGCGTCTTACCAATGACGTAAGCAAATGTCTAAAATGTTTATTCTCTAAAACTGATTTCAAATCTGGTGCACCAGGAATTGTAAAAATATGTTTACTGAGTCGTTTCCTAACATCTCCTAGGGCTACAATCGTCGCGTCCACACCTGGCACATCTGGCCGCGAAACCAGGTGGCCCGGGTTCGAATCCCGGTCGGGACAAGTTACCTGGTTGAGGTTTTTTCCGGGGTTTTCCTTCAACCCAATACGAGCAAATGCTGGGTAACTTTCGGTGCTGGACCCCGGACTCATTTCACCGGCATTATCTCCTTCATTTCATTCAGACGCTAAATAACCTAGATGTTGATACAGCGTCGTAAAATAACCCAATAAAATAAATAAATAAATAAGAGCAATCGTCGCTGTTAATCCAAAACCTTACAACTTCTGAAAACAACATTTTTCAAAAGCAAATAAAATTAATGAAGCGTAAACATGTGCTTTCAGGAAATAACTACCAAAATCTTATAATGATCATTTACCATTTTTTTGTATTAACAAAACAAAACATCAGAAGCTCGTATATCCAAACATAAACTACAGGAGGTCTTGTATTAACAGGTAGGGGAAAGGACTGTAAGAGTATGCACATAAATTAATTTGCTTGCCAGCATTAAAGTTGAGTGATAAAGTAAACACTTTTTATGTCATTGAAGTTATTGAACATTGTTTATTTAAGCATAAAACACGAATCAGTTACACAAGAAATTATAGAGGAGTATTGGCCCTTTAATCAAAATCTGGGCATTGCGCACTCTTGTAGGAACAAGCATCTAAGAGTGCGCATACAGTCCTTCAAGAGTACGCGCTAACATGTGTCACAAATAAATACACCAGTTCCCTCATAGCATGAGCAGTCTTCATGCCACCATTCTTTGGAGTTTTCACATTGCACCCAGTCTTCTGTCAACGGTTCCTGATATTTTTTACCACAACCTGGACAGAAAATATTGCAATTTTCTTTGGATGTTGTGGGAGTTTCTGGGTCAATCCTCAGTTGCTTTTTCTCCTTTGACCAAATGGACTTCTGATCAGTTCCTTCGGTTTGTTTCCTCCCTGATATCTCCAGAGCATTCTTGTATGGAGATGACGTCATAGTTTCTGATTTCTTCCCCATCCTCTTCCTTTTTGATTGGAGGTTTACTGAAGGTTGACGAAGCAGAGTGGACGGCGAGCAAAGTTGTCCATTCAGATTATTTTCACGGCCAGGACGAGAGATAGAATTTTTTTTAAATTAATCTTGACGGACTTGTTGAGATTCCTTTACATAAGGATTTAACTGAATTTTCTGTTGAGGCTTCCTCTCTTCAGTTTCTTGACTGGGTTCTGGTCTAGATGTCACGGCAGACGATAGGAAATCATCCTCCGTGAATATTTATGGGTTAAAAGGGAAGATTCCTGTGGCACGGAATGAATTCTTCGCCTTTTCCAGAGTACAGAACAGAGAAGAACTTCCCTGTGAGTTATCACACTTCCTGGATTGCTAACCATAAATTTATCACATTCTGTAGAATAGGCAGATTTAAGGGGCACAAAGAAGCTTTTATCAAGTGGCTCGATCATGTGCCTCGCATTTGGGGCAGAGTAAGAACTGTGATGAAGTGTTCTCTGCAGTATAATATTGCTTCCAAGCTGCAATGCGAAGTGTGGTTATCCAGGATTAGAAGAGCTGGATCAACCTTGGTTGGCTTTACAAATTTTGTGAAATGTTGCAGCCATTCCATGAAAAGCTCCGTGTTCATGAATTCAGAATCCGAAATTAGGTGCAAGGTGCCTTCAGGAGGATCTCTGTACAATTCAGGATTGTGTCTTTTCCACGGAAAAATAATAGCTGAAGGAATGTAGACGCCTGTTGGAGACAGACAACACACAATTGAAAGTATCTGTCCTCTCTCAGCTGATGCAACTTTCCCTACACGACGTTTCCTAAAATGAAGAATCCCACGGTGTTCATTCTACAAAATCGTAAACATGCTAAAGTATACCTACTTAGTAGAACATTTTATATAAAAATTAACTTTTATAAAGATCAACAAGAAACACTAACTTCTCTAGAAGAAATTTAAACTGCTTTATTTTATCCGACAATGCTAGAAATGTTAGTTCCTCCAAGAGTACGCACGCACTCTTGAGGGATCCAGCTGTGCGCCCTCTTTGAGGCTGGGTTGTACTGACAAAAAATTACAACAGATGGAAGTAGCATGCAATAACTGATATCCCGCTTTGTGCGAACTGACAGGTTATGGAAGAACGTTTTCCATGCGCACATTTTAAAACCTATTTCAAAATTATTTCCTGAGAAAGAAGCTAATTTCAATATACACAAAATTACAAGATTAGTATAAAAAATTGCAACTTACCAATAACTAATATAATCCTCAGCAATAAAAAGTGACTTCTATATCAGAACATCGCTTATGAAGATACCTTCTTACAAGTTACACTTCAGCTCGTTGCAATGCAGCCAATATAGAAAATTAAAGCTGCGTACTCTTGTAGGACTGCGCGCTCTTTGGGTAAATACCCCTATGCTACCATTCCACTACAAGTGATTTGTATTTTGTCATTTACTTAAAATGTATTGTTCATTCATCTATAAACATTCGTAAACCTTTGAGGATCGATGTTTTGCAGCCGTTAGACCCGAAACCTCGATTTCAGCTGTCAATGGACTTGTGTTTTGAAATAACAGCAGCGACGCAATTCTAGTCTATGTAATGTAGGTCTGTACTTTGCACATGAGTTGTATTTAGCCTTTATTTTGAGATCCATGTGTTAAAAAAATGTACACTCCTATCAGCTGGGATAGAACATCAATAATTTGACAAACCTTGGCACTATTGTCACGTCCAGTTTATAGACCATTTAAGTACTAATTCTCAGCTACAGTTTCTTACATTTCTTTCCTTATTTAGTCATTAAGAAATTGAATATGAAACATTAAGAAACATGCCGAAGATATGGTATAATTCTATTCCGAAACATGTTCTTTTATTTATTTGTTATTTTCAAGTATTTTAACTAGAAAATATCGAAACTGAATCTGTTAATATACATTGATAACATTGAATATCTACCATCAAACTTTGCATAAAATTTGCTCCAATCTTAATGTAAAATTGCTACACTTAAAGTCCTATAATTGCTAAATTTGATTTTTAAAATGCTAATTTTCTTTTTAGTTTTAAGTTGCTAAAATCTGTCATCCCTACCTATAATAATACCTTAGCAAGTTGATTATTTTATGATCTGGTGACTGATAGTAATTTATACTATAAGAAAGTAAAATTTAGATTTTATCAACAGTAATCTCACTAGAGGTTTTGATTTATCTAGAGAAGATCAAAACTCAAGTGCGATTTAATTGACTATTACACGATTAGAAGAAAGTATATACAGTAAAAATTAGAAGTAACGAAGTACTCCAATACAATAAAATATCAATTGACTTAGAAAATACAACTGTCTTCAAATGTATTATTGTACCATCTCAACATTACAAATATTACACTAGATGGCAGTAGTGTGTTATGATTAGCTGTTTTCTTGTTATCAGTTGTGCCAACTATGGAATCTTCATTGAACTTTGTGACGGTTACTAGTCAAGAAGCTTTTTTGATTCAGTTTCATTTTTATTAAAACAGTTGCATTCCACTTCAATTATCCCGATCCCAGTAATCAACGTCACTTGACAGATGATTTTCAATAAATCTTAGTATTAAACAATCTCTGATACGTGACTATCCATAATATATAGCAGAAGCTATAACATAACCTAAATAATATAAACAAGTGTTAGAAAAGTTTTAATTAGGAATGATGAGATAAACAAGAAAAGTTTTAATTAACGATGATGAAATAAAAAATAAACATGAATAATTTTAAAAGGAACAATAAATTGAAAGTACAATTTTTAAATTTGAATATTTTAGTGGTTGGTGGTTCAGTTGATGTTATATTGGACGTGTGCGTAAAAGAAGTGGAACTCGTTGATGTACATGGTGTATTCCTCAACCTATTTAGGATTTCCGAATGGTGCTCCTTATTTATTTATAAATAGAGTTTCAAGGAAGATGCGTAGCTATGACCAGTGATCTTTATTAATTCTTGTTCTTGAATGCCAATGTGAGTCATATTTGAAACTGCTGTGCATGGACATGGACTGGAGTGGTTTGTAATTTTTTTTTTTTGACGTCCATACCAGTGCAGTTTGAAATGTTGGCAAACAAAGAAACAAATGCTAGGGTAGTGATAAAAAAAACAAATGCTAGGGAAGCGATAATATTTAAAAAATGCTAGGGAAGCAATAAACTGTGCGATAAGCAGCCATGATTGGTTGAAAGACGTCCTTTCGTACCGCTTTATTGGTCAAAAGTAGTATGACGTAGTAAAAGTGTAATAGTACGCATAAAATCTGCTCACGCTAGTGTGCTATAGAATATTTTATCCATTACTGGTATCTAAATTTAATTTTAAATTCGATACCTTTTCTTAGTTAAGAAGTTACAAATAAATAAATATTATTACTAATGCGTTAGTTGTCATGAAGAGAGTCATGGAAATAGTAGGCTTATATTACGATGCAAGGTTGGGTAGTGATTTTTACAAAATCGAGAAAAAGTCTGAAAAACGAGCAGAGCGATCACATTTTTAAAATTGCAAATACAATATATTTTGCATTCAGCAAATTTAGAGCAATATTATACCAAAGCCTTCGCAAAACTCCAGTAACTAAGTAACAATAAGTGCACTGTAATGTGTCTATTTCAGTACATTTTTATAATATTCAGAATGGTTTCCCTAGCAACAAGTTTCTGTGTGGGAATTCTAACTTTCAAGGCCTAACGAAAATAGCTGTAAATACAGCAAAAAAAAAAAACACGATCGTGCGAAATTTTAATTCACTGCTGTGAATAAAGCAATTGTTTAGGTTGCTAAGGATACTGAAATAAATATGAGTTTAGATAGCAGTCATGGATAAAATGAGTTAATTGCTTACGTTCTGAGATATCTGTCTTATTTGTGCAAGAATATTAGAACATGAGTTTTTTTTTTTCTCGTACGTACATTCGGTGTGCTACTGTCAGAACAATCTTATGTTTAATACGAAGATATTTCGGTCATGTTCACTAGTCTGAACAATGATTTAAAACACCAAAAACTTGTCCACATTAATTACAAGACCTGAATAGAGTTACAGGTAACGTAATGATACTTAAAACTTGGAGTGTCACGGGCGGCAACGGCAACACGCCTCATTAGTAGAGCAAACAGCTTGTGAAACTGAATCATCGACCTTACGTAAGCTAGGAAGCAGCTGCGAGGTCCATATCGTGCGACACATTTTCGAGGTGGGCCCGGTTTCGTAATTCGGGTAGGGTTCAAGTCTCAGATCACTTTTTTTATGATCTCGCTAGACTTTCGCCGCTTGGATGCTAGTTTCGTTTTGACCCGGCCGCAGAGAAACCAGACCCTAAACAAGTGAAGCTAGCTGGCACTACCCCAAGCAATGGTCTCAATTTTAAAGGTCATCTAGTAGAAATTATCGCGCAAGCGGACATTTTCGGGCATTGTAATCCATGTGGAGCCATGTCCAAATTAAAATAACCGGTTTGGCGTATTATTGTGATCTTTTTTTTATAATCGCAGGCCTAAAAATGTTGTGTAAAAGCAATGCACAACTGATTCTGTTTGAAGGCTAGCAACATCAGTTAATCATTCCCGCTTATATATTTTAATTGGAGCTGTAACAGATGGAACCGTAGATATGAGTGAAACTGGATCCTTATAACTAAATTGTTTCAATACCAAAACAGAACCGGATTACCATAGTTACCCCGACATTTTTCTTTCAATCATTTCGTGATTTATTCCCTCGAGGGTGAAATTTGGGTGTGGTACGGATTTTTATAAACTGGTCTCTTAAGGCTTCTGGTTTCCATGTCAACGATTTAAGAACGTGTTTTTTTTTTTTTTTTCCTATAGTCGGATGGTCAAGGAACTCTCTCCTAGTTTGGCAAAAGGTTAGAAGATATTTGTATATGTGATTCGAAAGTTTTTTTTTTTTTTTGTCCTGTACCTGTTCTCTTCGTCTAACGATTGACACCGCCCATTTCGTGTTTGCGTCATGTGTTACCCATTTGTTAAACACAATAGTAATGTATTCGTCGCTTGTCTGCTGGTGTCGCATGCCAATGCATTGTCTCGTTTCCTGATATAGAATCCTCCTTGCTTGTATGACAAGCTGTGGAAGCAGGTTTCCTACGAATATTACGACATCCCACATCACTGCTATTGCTGCAACAATTCACAAGACCTCAATAACTTTATTGTACCCAGCTTCCATTTGAAACCGAGACTGCACGGTGTAAATATTGCGTGTTACAGAATATATTGTCTCAAATAAGTTACCAATGAGTGGCTGAATTGAATAAGGACCCATTCCATTTGCAGTAATTTTTCAAAACTTTAATATTAAGTACTAATTTCTCCGCCTCGTTGTTGTTGTTGATGTTGATGTTGTTGTTTAGTTAACTGTCCAAAGACAGGTCTAAATCTCACAAGTGATACCAAAGAAACACCAATTATGAGGCAACTAGGCCAGGAGATAATGAGGTAGAGTGGCCAGTTCCTTTCCCCCTCCATTGCATTCATCGCCAAGTAGCTACATATTACACTAGTCAGATTTCAGATGCATACAAACAATTGAATAATTTCGAGGGAAAAATTGTTCCGGGGCCGGGTATCGAACCCGGGACCTTTGGTTAAACGTACCAACGCTCTCCCACTGAGCTACCCGGGAACTCTACCCAACACCAATCCAATTTTTCCCTCTATATCCACAGACTTCGAAATTATTCAAATTAACTTCACAGGGAGTTATTCCTGAAAGCTTAATTTGCATAATACACGTCACTGTACGTAACAGAAAACCACAATTTAAAGTCACACAGAGTTAGTGTGCACTCAAATGTTGGTTGCTTGACGGTTGTCAGCCCACTTTGAGGTCTGTGGATATAGAGGGAAAAATTGGATCGGTGTCGGGTAGAGTTCCCGGGTAGCTCAGTGGGAGAGCGTTGGTACGTTTAACCAAAGGTCCCGGGTTCGATACCCGGCCCCGGAACAATTTTTCCCTCGAAATTATTCAAATTAACTTCACAGGGAGTTATCCCTGAAAGCTTAATTTGCATAATACACGTCACTGTACGTAACAGAAAACCACAATTTAAAGTCACACAGAGTTAGTGTGCACTCAAATGTTGGTTGCTTGACGGTTGTCAGCCCACTTTGAGGTCTGTGGATATAGAGGGAAAAATTGGATCGGTGTCGGGTAGAGTTCCCGGGTAGCTCAGTGGGAGAGCGTTGGTACGTTTAACCAAAGGTCCCGGGTTCGATACCCGGCCCCGGAACAATTTTTCCCTCGAAATTATTCAAATTAACTTCACAGGGAGTTATTCCTGAAAGCTTAATTTGCATACAAACAATTGTTCTTCCTCTGACACATATCGTCAAGTGATGATAGAGGTACGAGTACATATCAGCCAGAACATCAATAAGAGGATTAATTTCTCTCTATAAATATCTAAATGCTACGTTCTTTTTTGACATGATATTACAATACATATCAATCTTTCTACCTGAAAATGTATAGGGTCATAGGTTAATTAATTAAAAAAAAATACATGTTTTATCGAAACATTTTGAACAGTGACTGAAGTGGGCGCTTATTACATTCAGCCACTAAATTTAATACGTCCCTATATTTGTTCAAATGGCCATGGTATGATTAAGAATGAAATTAGGGTCTTATTTTCCCCTCCACATTTTTCTGTTTCATCTCACTTAAAAGAGAATTTTCGTTTATTTACGATTTTATTTTTTTTAATAATAGCCAAAGAATAGTCTACATATAGAGAAGAAATATTACTATACAGGGTTTTCAAAACTAACGCATAATTACAATTAAAATGTAACGAGGAAATCATGGCCAAAATGCTCAGACATGTTAAAAACTTTATATTTAGAAAGGAATACTTTTATGAAATTATTTTCGCAACTACTGTCCAAGTTATGACGTCATAGAAAATATTCATTTCAAGTTACACATACCCTACAGTTCCTTAATATCATCTGAAAGATCACCCTTCTGTATGTGTGTTACGCAATATTTCAGTTGCTCTATGATGGGTATGATTACTATGGTAACAATTTAATTATAGATACATTTTTTTAATAGAGGATTCCATATCGAGGTAAAAGCATTGCTTTTATGGGCTTTCCCTAATACATTATTATAATTCATGTAGGCTACATCATTCCCTGATAAATTACTCGTAGATACTAAATTATGAACAAAATCCGACCAATAGTTCAGTAGAAATCACTGTACACAGACAGACTAGTACTAAAATTATTATATTTCATGTACATCATTCACTGATAAATTGACTCGTAGATACTGAATATGAAGAAAATCCGTCCAAGAGTTTAGTAGAAATCGCTGTACACAGAATACTACTAAAATTATTATATTTCATGTACATCATTCCATGATAAATTGACTCGTAGATACTGAATATTAACAAAATCCGTCCAATAGTTTAGTAGAAATCACTGTACACAGACTAATACTAAAATTATTCTATTTTATGTAGGCTACATAATTCCCTGATAAATTGACTCGTAGATACTCAATATGAACAAAATCCGTCCAATAGTTTAGTAGAAATCACTGTACACAAACTAGTACTAAAATTATTATATTTTATATAGGCTACATAATTCCCTGATAAATTGACTAGTAGATACTGAATATGAACAAAATCCGTCCAATAGTTTAGTAGAAATCACTGTACACAGACTAGTACTAAAATTATTATATTTTATGTAGGCTACATAATTCCCTGATAAATTGACTCGTAGATACTCAATATGAACAAAATCCGTCCAATAGTTTAGTAGAAATCACTGTACACAAACTAGTACTAAAATTATTATATTTTATATAGGCTACATAATTCCCTGATAAATTGACTAGTAGATACTGAATATGAACAAAATCCGTCCAATAGTTTAGTAGAAATCGCTTTACACAGACAGACTAGTACTAAAATTATTATATTTCATATACATCATTCCCTGATAAATTGACTCGTCGTAGATACTGAGTATGAACAAAATCCGTCCAATAGTTTAGTAGAAATGGCTGTACACAGACAGACTAGTACTAAAATTATTATATTTCATGTACATCATTCCCTGATAAATTGACTAGTAGATACTGAATATTAACAAAATCCGTCCAATAGTTTAGTAGAAATGGCTGTACACAGACAGACTAGTACTAAAATTATTATATTTCATGTACATCATTCCCTGATAAATTGACTAGTAGATACTGAATATTAACAAAATCCGTCCAATAGTTTAGTAGAAATCATTGTACACAGACTAGTACTAAAATTATTCTATTTTATGTAGGCTACATAATTCCCTGATAAATTGACTCGTAGATACTCAATATGAACAAAATCCGTCAAATAGTTTAGTAGAAATCACTGTACACAAACTAGTACTAAAATTATTATATTTTATATAGGCTACATAATTCCCTGATAAATTGACTCGTAGATACTCAATATGAACAAAATCCGTCCAATAGTTTAGTAGAAATCACTGTACACAGACTAGTACTAAAATTATTATATTTTATGTAGGCTACATAATTCCCTGATAAATTGACTCGTAGATACTCAATATGAACAAAATCCGTCCAATAGTTTAGTAGAAATCACTGTACACAAACTAGTACTAAAATTATTATATTTTATATAGGCTACATAATTCCCTGATAAATTGACTAGTAGATACTGAATATGAACAAAATCCGTCCAATAGTTTAGTAGAAATCGCTTTACACAGACAGACTAGTACTAAAATTATTATATTTCATATACATCATTCCCTGATAAATTGACTCGTCGTAGATACTGAGTATGAACAAAATCCGTCCAATAGTTTAGTAGAAATGGCTGTACACAGACAGACTAGTACTAAAATTATTATATTTCATGTACATCATTCCTTGATAAATTGACTAGTAGATACTGAATATTAACAAAATCCGTCCAATAGTTTAGTAGAAATGGCTGTACACAGACAGACTAGTACTAAAATTATTATATTTCATGTACATCATTCCCTGATAAATTGACTAGTAGATACTGAATATTAACAAAATCCGTCCAATAGTTTAGTAGAAATGGCTGTACACAGACAGACTAGTACTAAAATTATTATATTTCATGTACATCATTCCCTGATAAATTGACTAGTAGATACTGAATATTAACAAAATCCGTCCAATAGTTTAGTAGAAATCATTATACACAGACTAGTACTAAAATTATTCTATTTTATGTAGGCTACATAATTCCCTGATAAATTGACTCGTAGATACTCAATATGAACAAAATTCGTCAAATAGTTTAGTAGAAATCACTGTACACAAACTAGTACTAAAATTATTATATTTTATATAGGCTACATAATTCCCTGATAAATTGACTAGTAGATACTGAATATGAACAAAATCCGTCCAATAGTTTAGTAGAAATCACTGTACACAGACTAGTACTAAAATTATTATATTTTATGTAGGCTACATAATTCTCTGATAAATTGACTCGTAGATACTCAATATGAACAAAATCCGTCCAATAGTTTAGTAGAAATCACTGTACACAAACTAGTACTAAAATTATTATATTTTATATAGGCTACATAATTCCCTGATAAATTGACTAGTAGATACTGAATATGAACAAAATCCGTCCAATAGTTTAGTAGAAATCGCTTTACACAGACAGACTAGTACTAAAATTATTATATTTCATATACATCATTCCCTGATAAATTGACTCGTCGTAGATACTGAATATGAACAAAATCCGTCCAATAGTTTAGTAGAAATGGTTGTACACAGACAGACTAGTACTAAAATTATTATATTTCATGTAGGCTACATCATTCCCTGATAAATTGACTCAAAGATATTAAGTACAAACAAAATCATAAGTAGAAGTTTAAATCTTTAACAACTGTGACTGCAGATATTACATCATCTATAGGTGACACTGTTCTAGTTGGGATTAGAACTCATGACCATGACGTGCAATTATGATATTCATCAAAACACTAACAAGTTCAGCGTGAACAACTAATCTTTAATAGGCCTACGAGTACACCGTTATACGCCACTCTACAACACATGCAAATCCTTCTTTATGTGGGCACCGCCTGTACTAGGATTCTAAGCTTATGCAAATCAGGGGACAGATCGGAATTTCTGTGGTTTTTAAAAGACCAGCTTGGGCAGTAAAACTTCACGCGTAGCTTATGTGTAATGATGGAAGAGAATTTCCCGTTAGAACTCCTCACAGCTTCACATTCTATCAGCAACACTCGTTGACCTTCGTGTTCGAAATGAGTTTATAGATCGAACAAAAACGACTAACAGACGTACTTTTAAAATAAAATATTCACTAGCATGCATAATTTCGTGCAAGGCGCCATTTTTGGTAACCATTAATAAAAATAATAGTTTATTTATATACGTTTTCAACTGAAGTCAATCAAGTAGGCCAATTTATGGAAAAAAAGGGAAATAAATAAAAAATATATATAAATATGTATAAATATATTTATTTACTTATTTATTCCGAAATTAGAGAATACTTACTTACTTACTGACTTTTAAGGAACCCGGAGGTTCAATGCCGCCCTCACATAAGCCCGCCATTGGTCCCTATCCTGAGCAAGATTAATCCATTCTCTATCATCATATCCCACCTCCCTCAAATCCTACATTTTAATATTATCCTCCCATCTACGTCTCGGTCTCCCCAAAGGTTTCCCTTTGGCCTCCCAACTAACACTCTATATGCATTTCTGGATTCGCACATACGTGCTACATGCCCTGCCCATCTCAAACGTCTGGATTTAATGTTCCTAATTATGTCAGGTGAAGAATACAATGCGTGCAGTTCTGCGTTGCGTAACTTTTTCCATTCTCCTGTAACTTCATCCCGCTTAGCCCCAAATATTTTCCTAAGAACCTTGTTCTCAAACACCCTTAATCTCTGCTCCTCTCTCAAAGTGAGAGTTCAGGTTTCACAACCATACAGAAAACCGGCAATATAAATGTTTCATAAATTCTAACTTTCAGGTTTTTTGACAGGAGACTAGATGACAGGACCTTCTCAACCCAATAATAACAGGCAATTCCCATATTTATTCTGTGTTTAATTTTCTCCCGAGTGTCATTTATATTTGTTACTGTTGCTCCCAGGTATTTGAATTTTTCCACCTCTTCAAAGGATAAATTTCCAATTTTTATATTTGCATTTCGTACAATATTCTGGTCACGAGACATAATCATATACTTTGTCTTTTCGGGATTTACTTCCAAACGTATCTCTTTATTAGCTTCAAGTAAAATTTCCGTGTTTTCCCTAATCGTTTGTGGATTTTCTCCTAACATATTCACGTCATCCGCATAGACAAGTAGCTGATGTAACCCGTTCAATTCCAAACCTTATCTGTTATCCTGAACTTTCGTAATGGCATACTCTAAAGCAAAGTTAAAAAGTAAAGGTGATAGTGCATCTCCTTACTTTAGCCCGCAGTAAATTGGAAAAGCATCAGATAGAAACTGACCTATACGGAATCTGCTATTCGTTTCACTGAGACACATTTTAATCAATCGAACTAGTTTCTTTGGAATACCAAATTCAATAAGAATATCATATAATACTTCTCTCTTAACCGAGTCATATGCCTTTTTGAAATCTATGAACAACTGATGTACTGTAACCTTATACTCCCATTTTTTTTCTCCAATATCTGTCGAATACAAACAATCTAGTCGATCTAAACACACAATATGATCATATTACCCCATCCCTGGAAACAATAGGTTGGCTTAAACTAGATAAGAGAAGAAAATTTACATTCACTTCTCCTTCTCTTCGAAATCTTGAACTCTTCTATTCCTTCGTACCTATCGTCTCGCTTCACTTACCTTTCTTCCCACCACAATCTGAACACACGCTCTCGCCATGAAACAATACTAACTATACCATCCCATCGCACCTCCTCATACTAATCCTCTTTCACAATAGCCCTGCCAAGGCTCTGGAATTCGTTACCTGCTAGCATCAGGGACTGTCGAAATAAAATTGAATTCAAACGCAAACTTACTAGGCACTTGGTCAGTAATTGAGACTAGTTCAGACATGGCTTATTGTAAATAGTTCTCTTAATCTATCACAAAATATTTCATCACTATAGAATTTTGTTATTGTAGGTTTAATTTGTAATTCAGTAAATACAAAAATATCTTTGTTCTTAACTTCTATGTTAGAATGTCGTAGTGACGGCCTTATCTCTACCAGGTTAAATCAATAAATACTAATACTAAATACTAATACTAATACAAAATTAATTTGTTCACTCAAAGTCAATTTCTTATCAAGAAAAATTCGAAGAAGCCTAACAAATTGAAGTAACACGACGATAAATAAAATGTAACGGTGTAACATAATGAATATGTTGTTGACATGTTATTACAACACGATCTGATATATTTCATTGACAGGTTGCACAAGATGGACGCTAGCGAGCTGCAGGTTCGGTGGCAGCACCATCAGGTGGGAGTGCTGGACTACCTGAAGCAGCTCCTGGTGTCAGAGGTGTTCGTGGACGTCACCTTGTGTTGCCAGGACAAGCGGTTCAAGGCGCACAGACTGCTGCTGTCCGCTTGCAGCTCCTACCTGCAGGTAATCTTCACTGTATTAGGGTGTGGCGGAAAGAAATGCATCCTAACTAGCTTAACACACTCATGCAACTCTCACGCTACTTGCTAATTATACGTGTCGAGTTCCCTCCGTGCATTTCCTTCCCCTGCCCACTTCATTACCGCTCTGTTATTACCATACCTCTGTGTCATCGTATGTGAACAGTAGTTTACAAGGGGCGTTGAAAACGAATTACATTTTCAATTATTGTAACGACGTGCCAGAATAGCTTGTTAGATGAAAATGAACTTCAAACAAATAATAACAAATGTTTATTTTTTGTCTTGCTCCGAAATAAAATTATGTGAATATTACTAACATGTGTGGCCTAAATACTTACTTACTACCCGGAGGTTCATTGCCGCCCTCACATAAGCCCGCCATTGGTCCCTTTCCTGAGCAAGATTAATCCAGTCTCTGTCATCATATCCCACCTCCCTCAAATCCATTTGTAATATTATGTTCCCTCCTACGCCTCGGCCTTCCCAAAGGTCTTTTTCCCTCCGGCCTCCCAACTAACACTCTATATGCACTTCTGGATTCGCCCATACGTGATACATGTCCTGACCATCTCAAACGTCTGGACTTTATGTTCCTAATTATGTCAGTTGAAGAATACAATGTCTGCAGCTCTGCGTTGTGTAACTTTCTCCATTCTCCTGTAACTTCATCCCTCTTAGTCCCAAATATTTTCCTAAGCACCTTATTCTCAAACACCCTTAACCTATGTTCCTCTCTCAAAGTGAGAGTCCAAGTTTCACAACCATACAGAACAACCGGTAATATAACTGTTTTATATATTCTAACTTTCAGATTTTTTGACAGAAGACTAGATGACAAAAGCTTCTCAACCGAATAATAACACGCATTTCCCATATTTATTTGCGTTTAATTTCCTCCCGAGTGTCATTTATATTTGTTACTGTTGCTCCAAGATATTTCAATTTTTCCACCTCTTCGAAAGATAAATCTCCAATTTTTATAGTTCCATTTCGTACAATATTCTGGTCACGAGACTTAATCATATACTTAGTCTTTTCGGGATTTACTTCCAACCCTATCGCTTTACTTGCTTCAACTAGAATTTCCGCGTTTTCCCTAATCGTTTGTGGATTTTCTCCTAACATATTCACGTCATCCGCACAGACAAGAAGCTGATGTAATCCAATCAACTCCAAACCCTGTCTATTATCCTGAACTTTCCTAATGGCATATTCTAGAGCGAAGTTAAAAAGTAAAGGTGATAGTGCATCTCCCTGCTTTAGCCCGCAGTGAATTGGAAAAGCATCAGATAGAAACTGGCCTATACGGACTCTGCTGTAAGTTTCTCCAAGACACATTTTAATTAATCGAACTAGTTTCTTAATATGAATTTAAAATCCAAATTGTCCCATCACGTGCCATTTTCCGGGGAAAGTGAATTGAATCTTTTTAATTAAAAATTATCATTATTATTATTACATTATTATTATTATTATTATTATTATTATTATTATTATTATTATTGGGCGGCCGGGTAGCTCAGTTGGTAGAGCAGCTGGATACGGACTGGAAGATTCGGGGTTCGATCCCAAGTGGTGACGGGATTTTTCTCGTTGCCAAACTTCCAGAACGGCCCCGAAGTTCACTCAGCCTCCTATAAAATTGAGTACTGGGTCTTTCCCGGGGGGTAAAAGGCGGTCGGAGCGTGGTGCCGACCACACCACCTCGTTCTAATGCCGAGGTCATGGAAAGCATGGATCTCTACCTCTATGCCCCCCCCCCAAGTGCCTTCATGGCATGTTACGGGGATACCTTTACCTTTTTACCTTTATTATTATTATTATTATTATTATTATTATTATTATTATCATCATCATCATCATCATCACTGCTACTATTAAAATTACAACACACTAGGGATTCAAAATGCCTCATAATACTGAAAAATGTGTACTGGATACAAAAACGATGTTACACATATATTATTTAATGTGCCGAAGTACATATTATGATGTTTCCATGCAGATATTCTGCGTCACCATACGATGAAAGAGTAGTGGAACGGAGAAAAATTATTTCTTCGTACGATGACGCAGAATATCTGAATGGAAACATCATATGTACTGCGGTACATTAAAATAATATACATACTAGGTTCAAAAAGTTCCCGGAATTTGCTAGTATCATAGAAACAACGTACCTTAAACACTATTCTACAGCATTCCCTTCAAAATAGTTGCCTTCCGCAACAACACACTTTTGCCAACGCGTGTAGAGTTCCTGGAAGCAGGCCTGGAAGCCATTTTATGAAACCCGTCTTAGTGCTCTCGTCGCGTTTGCGATAACCTCTTCAGCATTGAATTCCGTCCTTTCAGATGACTTTTCAGACGGGGAAACAGAAAGTAATCAGGTGGTGAAAGATCAGGAGAGTATGGTGGGTGATCCAAAGCAGTTATGTTGTGCCTGGCAAGAAAATTCTTTACAATAATTGCGCGATGAGCAGGTGCATTGTCATGCATAAGGAACCAGTTGTTTCTACCCACTTTTCTGGACGTTTCCTTCTCACTGCGTCCCGGAGGCGACGGAGGATTTCTACGTACAATTCTTTCGTTACAGTACGACCTTCTGGAATGAACTCATGGTGGATGAGACCCTGAGAGTCGAAGAAAACTTCCAACATAACTTTGCCTTTGGAAGTGTCCCTAGGAAATTTTTGCTTCCGAGGAGATGTTTTCGATTTCCACTCAGATGACTGTCGTTTAGGGACTGGGTCGTACAAGTAGCACCAGGTTTCATCACCAGCAATAATTTTGTTTAAGAAATCACCATCTTCATCAGCCGTACTGATCATGTCCCCAGCAAGAGTCATTCTTGTTTCTTTCTGTTCTGCCGACAGCATTTTCGGATCTAACTTCTGAGACACGTCATATCATGTTGAGATGCTTGTGAAGAACATTGTGTATACTTCCGACTGATATTCCGACCTCTGCTGCTATTTCTTTTATGGTTTTACGTCGGTCGTCCCTCACAACATTACGCACACGCTGAGCGATTGCTTCATTTGTTGCAGTTGTTGGTCGGTCGCTGCGTACGTTATCTTTGATGCTATCACGGCCACCAGAAAAGCGTTTATGCCAGGCATACACTTGAGTTTTTTTCATTGCTGGTTCGCCATATGTTTCTTCCAACAATCTTAATGTGTCTGCAGGAGTTTTGTGTAACAAAACAGAGAACTTGATGTTTGTACGTTGCTCTGTGGACATAATTACAAAATGCGACGAACAAACAAAACACTATGATAAACAATTGCCTACAACTCAGAACCAACAATCGCCATTATCAACAGACTTTAAGTTAATGACATCATGAATGTTACCAACAAAATAAATGTATAATATCCCTTGTTATACACTAATACGAAAAATGGTAGTAAAATTCCGGGAAATTTCTGAACCCAGTAGTATATGATATGCGCAAATCACTTCGTGATTTAAGACGGCGCTTATTCCATCGGATCCCGGCCAACCAGTCACTCATAACGAGTGCACCTCCGCACATATGTTGACAATGTCCTACGTTCATAGACATCTATGACGTAGTACAGAGGGCAGGCCACTAGAGGGAACCCAAGAGTTGGAACTTAAACTGAGACGATTCGATCCGACACCGGGATGGGAATCCGGTGTGGCTTAGTGAATAAAGCATCAGCACGTAGAGCTGAAAACCCGAGTTCAAATCCCGGTGCCGGAGAGAATTTTTCTCCGTTCCACTGCTCTTTCATCGTATTATGTTACATAGCTTAAAATGTAAAAAACAAAACAACAGAAATATTTTATGTGTATAATGAGAAAAATTTCGGAATTTGAACTTACTATTTGAAAGAATTTTCTGGAAGACTTCCGTTTATAACTAGACCCGGGACTGTATTTTACAAGGAACAAACAAGAGTCCCCAAGCATGCTAGATGATGATCTTCCATTATATTTCCTTTTTCATTTCAGATATTTATTGATGAAATATGCACGTAGCTTACCGCTCGAAGATAGGAGGAAAGAAATCCAAATGAGAATGTAAAAAGTGTATTTTGAAACACATCTTACACCCCATTTTCTCATATGCACTTAACATGGTTTCCACGAGTTCGATGTACTTGTCTGCCTTAGAATTTCCAAGGAAATTTGAGCAAACATCTTTGTAAGCGCGCAATGCTATTTTTTCTTAACGGAAAGTTTTTCCTCACACAAAGACTAAGTCACAACTTGCCTTCACTCAAACTGCTTCGGTTTATCTTGTCTCAGTGGGAATAAAACCAAGTCCCTTCAAATGAGGAGTGGAGATTATAGGAGGGTTGTAAATTTTCAGGATTTCCTTCAAAACCTTGTTATTGTACTGTTCCTCCCATTCTCTCTTAAACACACGTTTCCGAAGAGACTTTGAAGGTTTTGAGAAAGAAGCAATCTAAATCTAATGAAGTAACCCGCCACTGATAGATGCCTGTGTACTGGAGTTGTAGAGGAGTTGGACGGAAGGGGGGGATGGAGCAAAGACAGTTTACTGCGCTGCCCCTACGACGTCACTATTGCTAGTTTATCACGGTGACATTTTTGCCGAACCCTGCTCTATATTTTTAAAGCAATCTTAAATACACAATTACACCAAATCACTGCCATTAAAAAGCCACTATAGTTTAAATGTAGTTTAAATAAAGAGACCAAAAAACAAATACAACCAAGTATGTGTAATGAGATATTCGGGTTAACTGGAAATGTCAAAGGCAACCAACTATAATTTTAACATTGAACGCTGTGCGCCGCACGACCAAGGCAAGTCTGGCAGCTGTCAAGGCCTCCTAAAGCCGGACGTGGTCGTGGTCCACCCTAACACTTGTGGCCCGGCAAACCTGATGACCTAGGCCGAGGGGGAAGTCAGCCGAGATAGGTTACCGTTAGAAAAAAATCTCGTTAACTTTGGAGCTGCCACGACTAATGACGTCGCTTTAGGGTTGTTAATTACTGTCGATTGTTGCTTTCGATAGCTGATAGTCACCTGCCTGTCTGCCTGCTTTGATCCAATAAAAAAGGAAAACATTTGCAAGGGAATTAAACAACCGTGAAATTTCACGACATTGACATTCAAATGCTGCGGGAACAAAAGACTGTGCAACTACATCGTCGCCTAGCTAACATGCAGATTTAATAGAGGCCATCCGTTAGACGTATAACTACAGCTTTTGCTTGCGAAGTCTGTCGTCTGAGTTCAAATCCGGGAAACTCTGAGTGGAATTTGTGATGGATATTGTAGCTTTTCCTGTTAAATTTTCGTCATCATGTACATGTAGACTATATTTACATCTACACTGAAAATTTTAAAAACATTCCGTACATGTTGACACAGTTGCCAAACCTCTCGTGTTTCCTGGGTTCTTCCGTCTTTGGCCCTAATTTCTTACAGCCTTCTGGCTTCTATATTTTTATTATCTTCGAGTGTTTTTCTCCCTTATTTTTGTATAATGTAAAAATTCTTTATTTCAAACACTATATTTTGCAGTCGATGAATATTATTTATATCATGCATTTTATTATTCCAGAGATGATTTAAAATGTGCGGTCTATAACTTTTTTGTTTGGATAGGTATTGGGATTTTTGTTTTTGAGAGTTATGTTAGAACAAGGGCTAACATGAGTGTGGAGATTTGGTGTATGTAACTACATTATGGTACAAGATACACGTGACGTCATCAGTTTTTCAAATAGCACTACATACTTTAATCATGTTACATTGATTACACACATTAAGACGAGTTCAAAAATGTATAACATTGTCACCTTCCTAATCAATAACAACAAAACGAAACAAAAATGTACTTCCAATGTGATAATGTTATGCTCTGAGAGTCACAGAAGATGTTCCAAATAGTGACCATTCACATTAATGCACATTCGAAGGCGTTCCCCGAAAGACCCTATGACTGCCTGGCATGTTGCTGACTGAATGGACACACAAGCCTGTCGAATGTGTTGCTGCATGTCGTCTGGTGTTGTCAGAATGTTCTCGTACATACTGTCCTTTACAGTTCCCCACAGGAAGAAGTCGAGTGGCGACAGGTCTGGAGAACGTGCAGGCCACTGTACGTGGATTGTGGCGTTGACAGTTGTTGTGGTTTGTTTACATGTTAAGACAGCAAACACACAACACACGACGTGTACGGACGTCAGTCGTCTTTCGTTTTGTGTAAGTTAATGCACAAGATGAATGGGGCACCACAACAAACGGGACATTCTGATGGCGTTCATTTTGCATGTTGTTGTTGTTATTGATTGGGAAGGTGACATTGTGATACGTTTTTCAACTTTTTTAATGTGTGTAATCAATGTAACATGATTAAAGTATGTAGTGCTATTTGAAAAATTTATGACGTCACGTGTCTCTTGTACCATAATGTAGTTATATGCACCAAATCCCTACACTCATGTTAGCCTCTCGTTCTAACATAACGCTCAAAAACAAAAATTCCAATGCCTATTCAAACAAAATTGTTATAATAGGTGCTCAAGATAAATGGACACCCTGTACATATATTAATTTTTACGAATTCTTAAAAATGATGGAAATGTACAGTATGCGCCAAAACAAACGGTACTGAAATTATCGCTCATCTGCTGTCCACGTTTCCCTAGCAACGAAGTATTTAGTTATTGTATGCAATAGTTTGACAAATTGTGAATTCAGTGTTGTGTTGATTTCTGCAATTATAAATCTCACAACAGAGGAGAAGGTGTTTATTGTCGAGCATTATTTCCGGCCATACGGAGTACTGAAATTACAAACATACTCTGAAAATAAAGATAAGGCATTATAACATGCAAGTCGACAAGACTGATCCCGTACGACGGAACTTCTCGACGACAGCTAACATTGTTATGTTATTTGGTGCCGCAATGTTAAATCGCTCCTGGTCCTGCTCTTTAACGTGGCGCAAGCTCGGCCCATTCTGACGGCCCACTTTGTATGACTGGAAATATTGTTCCACGATAAACACCTTCTCCTCTGTTGTGAGAGCCATTTTAGTAAATCTTCACTATATTATGTATCAACAATCTCATGAAATATCTCCACTTTTATTAATGTTTCGAACTTACAGGATTTAGATTTTTCGTTATCGTACAATATGCACAAGAAAAAGTTATACACAGCAATAGTTTCATGATATGTTAAATTCTAGTTGCATGTTAGTTATAGTTATAATCAGATATCCTACTAATTGGAACACATGTTCCATAGTAGTGAACTTCTGAAATAAATAAATTAAGCCTATTAGGCCCACTATATAATACTGTATATTGAATTTATTAACATAGTGTTATACAGTATTTACTCTGTAATTTGCCAATTATAACTACATTTTAGATTTTTGGCTATGATATCTATACTTTAACTCTTTTTAATTTATTTTCATTTGGTATTTTTCATTTATATCTATATCTGTGTCTTTTATTTAGGTAGTATCTATTTGTTTTTTTTTTTAATTTTTAATTTGTAATCACACTTGTATCTTCCATTTCTATCTGTTTTATCTCTTTTTTATGTTATATGCAATTCTATCTTTTTTTTTTAACAAATATCTGCAGTGTCTATTGTAATTGGGGCTTTTCCCTGTTATAGACATAAATAAATAAATAAATAAATAAATAAATAAATAAATAAATAAATAAATAAATAAACAATACAACAATGAGTTCATATACACAAACTTCACCATGGATACGATACGTACATGAGCAGTATCATTACTAGAATTTCAGTACTGTTTGTTTTGGCGCATACTGTATTGCGCCAGACAAAATCTGTTTCAAATTAATCTTAATTTAAACCTAATTGCCAAAGTGAAGAATAAAGTTGTCTTTAGTAACGGAACTGAATAATGCGTCAATTTTCTTTGAGCAATTTTGTCGATTCTTCAGCCTTCTGTATTTTCTTCAGAAAAGAATTTGGCAACACTGCATGCTGGATACTTTAAAATCAAACTGTAATCGTTGTTAGGTTGGTTTGGAGATGTTCGCATGATTATATAAGAAATTTTTTAGATTTGGCAAAAACATGTTCGCATGATTATATAAGGAATTTTTTAGATTTGGCAAAAACATTTAACAAAAAAAGTATGGCTATATTTTCCTATCTTAATTTAATAGTCTATCTTACTTTCAATAAAGCTTAATTGAGCGCCAATTTTGACTGCCTGAAACTAGTTCTTCGGACCTGAAAGTTCGCATTCCAGTTATTTGCGTGTGTGTATTGTAGAGATCGTCTCGCTGAAAAAAAAAGAGCCACGCCCTAATTCAACTGTTTTAATATAATATTCTTGAAGCTATAACAAGTGTGACAGGGTTAGAAATCACTAAATTGGCCAAAACATATCCTTGAAATATATTGTGCAAAATGATTGGAAATTTTAGAACTTTACCTACTAAAACAATGACAACCATCATGTTATTATTTAATTATGATTTGGACAATTGCAATTAAACCATATAATGCCTTAGCAGCAGCTGTCAAGGATATTGGTAGACACCTCTGTAGGCAAAACAGTGAAACATCGAAAGTTGGCTGTTTTTCGTATTTTGCTACACAGCTGTGAAGAAAGTGAGCATTGTTACATATAAATTGTTCCTACTTTCATAACGTATTTCATAATTATTTACTACTGCGGAATTAGCCAAGTCCTATTGCGGATTTACCCGCATTGTTGCGGAATTACCCGAGTTCTTTTTCAACTGTAATGTATGTACAACTAAATAGCTATATTTGCATTTTAATAGGTCCCTTTATCTCATTTGGTAATGAAAGGTTTCGTCCATGTCTACACAACCTTGATAATATTTTTCAATAAACTTTTTGATAAAAATATAATAGATTTACTTCTTAATATTACGGAATTAGCCGAGTCTTCCCTATCTTTTTCTTCTAAAGTTGGCTCCCTGAAGTTACTAGATCAGGCCTGCAGAACTGTAGCTCTTGAGAGCGACTGCTTTCCTCCCCTCTTTTATCCCACCCACCTTTTCTACCTGTGCGGTCACGGCGTTCTAGTTATGCTCGGCTGCATCAACATTCATTCTTGGGGCGGAAGTCGATCGTCCCCAATAGAAGTGGAGTGAGGCTGACGTCATAGTTCCCCTACTTTGCGAGTTCTGCAGGCCTGTACTAGATGAATGTAGCGGAGAAGAATTTTAATTTACATAAATATTCATTTTGCTTTCAAATCCATTTTTCAGTAAGTTTATTTTTCTTGATTCAACACCAATTTTTATGCGAAAAATATTAATAAATCTGGAAGAAGTTTTTACTCCATGTATTTATGAGGTAGCTACATGTGCGGTGTGCTGTACTTGTACAAGAGCGCGGCCGTTCGGCTACCCAATCATTCACAAGGATGTATGTGTATGTATTTATTCACACTGCAATGGGTATATACCCGGTGGCAGTGGTAACTAATTACACTCAATAATGACAGTAGTAAACTTATTAATTAAAAATACAATTAATAATAATACTAATAAACTAACAATAATTTATAATAATAATAGGCCTAATAATAATAATAATAATAATAATAATAATAATAATAATAATAATAATAATAATAATAACAAAAGGGAATATCCTAAATTAAATGAAACGATCACTTAACATAACATTTGAAATAAATCTAATTTGTATCTTAAACCTAAGTTCGAACTAAAACCAACGAGTATGATATGTTCATATCTGCACAAGTACCTTTCAACATTACACTCATTTCACTGTCAACTCACTCACTGCACTGGAACTACGACACATTTCACTGATTCTATCCTGATTTCACTAACACTTCCAAAACATTTCACTGTTCAAATACTTTGCACTGCCACTATAAACTATAAAGCTTCACTGACAGGAACATGTTTCACTTACACTACACACTTCACTGACACAACACACTTCACTGACACAACATAATTCTTCACTGATACAACACTTCAATAACAACATATAATTTACAACCTTTAAATACTGTGTATAATTACCGTCTATTAGTAAAGTCCTTAAGCCTATTTTAAATACATTTTTGGATGTTTGTAAAGCCTTTAGTAAGTCTGCAGGTAAAGCATTCCAGTCCCTGACAGTACGATTGAGAAAAGAAAACTTTCCAGTGTCCGTCCTCTGTCTTCTTTCCCTCAATTTATATGAGTGGTCGTTCCTAGAAGAGTAATTTGGCGGCTGCAACCTATTTTTTATTTCTCTCCAGGCAGGCTCACCTCTGTATGTTTTGAACATTGCACATAATCTAATTCGCGTTCTCCTGTCCGTGAGTGTGTCCCATTTTAAAGGTGAATTTTTCCGACAACACTTGAGAGTCCGTTTTTTAATCTTTTCCAGTGTCTTAATATGTTCTAATAGCAATGGTAAGCACAATAAGCCTCAGACTGCAGTACAAGCCTTCGAGTTCCTCCTCCGTACAAGAGAGAAAAAACTGGGATTTTAAAACAACTTAGTTAAGAGATTAAAATATAGTTGATTATGTAGGCTACACGCCCCTTAAAGCTGAAAGTCCGCGATATTAGTCCATTATACGTATGTCTATGTAGGTGAACAATGATCTCGTTAAAAACAATACACTTCCTAGTCATACTTCAACTGTTTTAATATAATTGTATAGGCCATGACTCGGGCAGCATTTGTCAGCTGAATCACGTACTGTATCTAGCCACATCTATCACAAGTTGGTTCCGCAGGAATCCTATGTACAAGCCGCCATAACCTGTCTGCCTGTAATATATTACATAATTCTGCGGTGGACATTTCATCTTTAAATGATTATATGAAATGTGAAATCGCTCCAACAACAGAAATGATCTTGGACTGGTTTTCTCGACTGACCTCGGGGCGTTTTCTATAGCCATTACGTACACAAACAGGTTCTACCACAGCAATCTATCATTAACTGTCTTGCGCCACAATTTATTTGTAGGTCTTCTGAAGACATCATGCTACAAATAATACGAAGCATTTATACAACTATAGGGTCTGTATGCCGCGTCAAATAGCCACTATTAACATCTGATGACTATTTCCTTTATATGACGTCATTCCATTTTCGACCAATGAAGTTCAATTTTTTTTTTTTTCAAATTTCAAATTTCAAATTTATTCACAATTTACATTTGAATTGAATACATATGAATAGATACCCGAAATGAGCATATGCTCGTGCTCGGGTACAGTCCAGTAGTCTACATAAATTTTACAGGGTTCAAATAATAATGCTGATGATATAAATAATAGTAACAACAACAACAATAATAATAATAATAATAATAATAATAATAATAATAATAATAATAATAGTGATAAAACAAAAATATTTACAATAATAAAATAAATACTAAGACGGATAAAATAAAATATAAAACCACTAGCGAGAGTTAACACAACTTATAGTACGTCCGCTCAAATGAGAGCCACTTGCACCTACCTTGAGCGGGAGGCGTCAGGTGTTTCAGTCTTGAAGCACGTGGCTAGTTGTTGGTACGCCAGCGCTGTTGACAGATCTAAGTCGGTGCTCCGAGAACAAGTTCATATAACTTAGTATTTGGTTTCAGACGAGCCCGGAAGTATAATACAGAACGAGGCAAAGGATAGTAAATGTATATTGTAGCTTTTGGGTTCCATATAGGCCTAATATAAATAAAAAATAAAATAGCTCCAACGTTAAACTTCTCAATGCAATGCGTAATAAAACACAAGCTACTCAATATGAGTTTCCGTATCAAAGAAATACTTTACTGGAACTATTACATTCAATGGGGTTTAAATATAAAATTCATGGATCTCAACCAGCAGCAATGGAATCATTACGAATACGGATGTGGCGTTCCTCGTATTTACTGAATATAGAGTATTATCGACAACTGGGTTATGAAGAGGTATACTTAGACCAGTGGCCGGCAGATGCTGCAGTTGTGACGTAAGAGCCAGTCAGATCGCAAGAGCTTGGGAGAGCGAGCAGTTGAGTCGTATTAATGTTAGCACACACCAGCGCAGTGGCGTCAGTGCAGCAGTAGAACGGGACTGTTGAAAACAAAAGGATCTATCTACATTTTATAGAAGATTTACCCAGGCAAGATTCCCTCGATTGCATAGATTTGCTGCTAGGATGTTGAGCATATTCGGATCTACGTATGTATGTGAACAGTTCTTTTCTTGTATGAAGATCTGCAAACCACAACATAGAAACCACCTGTCTGATCTGAACTTGAAACATATTCTTTGCTTGTGTGTTAGCCAGGCTATGACTCCAAACATTGTAAAATTAGTACGCGAGAAAAGAGGAAAAAAATCTCGACAAAGCGTTTAGCTTGGGCACGGTAGTGACACGAAGTGATGGTGTGTTTCAAAAGTTGAAATATACTTTGCATACTACTCACCAAGATAGGGCCTATATAGTTTAATCTGTATATTATGTAGAAAAATGTGTGTTAAAAACACTGTTTTCAAGTTTCCGAGTAGATAAAGTGTTGCAGTACTGCTTAAAGTATTTATTTATATGTTTGTATGTTTATAGCAGTTTCGGAATTTCATTTATATATGCAAACGCTTCTGCAAGTGGCTGTATTATGAGTTTCATATTATTGTAAGTACATTAAATTTTATTACAAACCAAAATATTTTGTTACATTGATTTATCACGGTTGTACAGTTTTCTTTCGTACAAATGTATTGTAATTGTGCTGTTCCCATACTATCTCAGAAGAATGGATCGCGCTATGCCAGTGCATAGACCCGCACCACCACTGTTCAGTTGAACCATCTCTCTACGCTGTGCTCAGTATGCAGAGATTGCCGAGCAAAGAGCAAGGCGGCTACGTCGTATTACGTCACAGAGCACGGAACATGCCGGTCACTGACTTAGACGAAACATGGTATCATACCCATGACGGAGTAAAGTGTCGTTGGTGAGATGGTTCAAGTTATTGTGACGACAATTTTTCTTCCGGTAAAGGACAACGAATAGCAATTTTACATGCGGGGGGAAGAAATGGTTTCATTCCAGGAGCATTATTCGTTACCCACCAAAGTATGTGTGATGCCCCGGCTGATTACCGTGGGACTATGAATTCTAAAATCTTTGAAGAATGGTTTCAGGAATGTTTGCTAAAACGACTGGAAGAACCGTCTGTCATCATTATGGATAATGCCCCATACCATTTCCGTATTGTAAATCCTGTACCTACCACTAGATCAAAAATAGTTGTCATTAAAATGTGAAAATAACTTCCTTTTGCCCACGCCACTCCCAACAACAAAGTTACGTCTGCTACAAGAGATTAAACGTAGCCATTACAGAAAAAAGATGTATGTAACTGACGAACTATCATCAAAATACGGCCATGTTGTACTACGACTGCCCCCCTACCACTGCCATACAATTCGTTTAGTCGGAACTGAATTGAAATGTCCGGTCAGAAAATGCATTGGGAAATAAAACTGTTCAAGAAGTACGCGATTTAATAGTAACTGTGATGGACGACATTAACAATAAAAAGCATTGAGTAAAGTATATCGAACATGTAAAGACAAAAGAAAATTATTATCGCTACTTAGAAGCTAGCTTGGAATCTTGTGTAATTGATTTAAATAGTGAACTCAACAGACTTTGAATAGGAGGTGTTCGTGTTTTAGTTCTGTATTTACAAGACGCACACGAAGGTTCATTCCAGTCTGCAGAAGGGAGAGATGGCAACGCAGCGTTGTTTACATGGAACCTGCTCGGAGTCGCGTGCCTACTTGCTCCCTGCGGTAAGTGTGTCCAATCGCACATTCCAAGTGGCTCTCATTTGAGCGGACGTACTATAAATAATCATATAATAACCGGAAAAAATGCCAAACTCGAAAATCAACAGAAAAGTTCGTTGTATCGCAGACGACAGCAACCGCCGTAATTGACATTGTGTTGTGCATTAATGGTAGTAGGGGGGAACTGAAAGTCTACGTAAGTGCCGTTCTCTTCGAATCTTCTCGTAAAATCATGGGAAGTTAATGCTGAAAGAACAAAATGTCTACGAGTCAAACTGTTCATTATTACCAGGATAAATACAAATAATACTGAAATATATTAATCGAGTTTCAGTTATAGATCTCTCCTTTTGTGCAAGAGGTATCATATCACAATATTTTATGAATGGCGGGGAAAATATAAATTTCAAAAACTTTCTAGTGACAAGATATAGTGACAAGTACAATCAAGTGTATCTGTGGCGATGCTAAGAAAATCATTTATTGGAGATATACACTGTTATTAATTAAGAAAATGATCTATTTATATTTATTACAATGTTTTATCTTATAGGGTACATGCATCAGATAAATACAATAAAAATTAGTACCATATAATGCTAGTAACACTTAAAAAAATTATAATAAAATTTTTCAAATATCATACAAACATTTTCACTTTATTTTTAAACTTAAGAATGTGTAAATTGCTTAGGTCTGGATTATTTTTCAATACTGAATTGTATAGTCTTGGTCCATAATTCCTACTGTGTCTTAATCCAGCTGTAGTGTGGCATTTAGGTTCTGCCAAAAGAGTTGGGACATTTCTTCTGGTGTTATGTATATGTTTTTCAGTTATAAAATTCATTCGATTTTTTGTGAAAATAAGTTAGTAATGTATGTTTATATATTTGCTCAATTTTTAGTACTTGGAATTCAGAATAAGTGTAATGAAATTTTGAATTTCAACCAATCACAATCAAACATCGCGATAATTTTTGCAGCTAGATTTATCGCTATCAATTTATCGCATGGTCGTTCTTTTGTTTAGTCGGTGTCGCCAACTGTTTCCCCGTAAATTGATGATCATGAAGCCATTAAGATGTATATGCACGGTTAAACTGTTATTTCAAGTTTATGCATTCAAGCAATGAATGTAAGATTGATTGCTAATATTAATTAATATATGTACGAAGTGAAGACGACCATGTATTGTGGGTCCCTATCACCACGGCATGGCGCGTCCTCAGGTTGCGGATAGAGGAGACGGCCCCCAGATATGGAGGGTAGCTGCGAATATATTGAATAAGCAGTCTTGGACAGCCGATAAGGGGTTGTCCTCCAGCTTGGGCTTGGGCGAAGGGCTAACAACCAATCACCGTGAAAAAAAAAAAAAAAAAAAAACAGCTTGTTACGAATCCCTACAATAAGCCTCGGAATAGGCCTATGACTCGGTTAAGAGGGAAGTTTTATATGATATTCTTAGTGAATTTCGTATTCCCAAGAAACTAGTTCGATTGATTAAAATGTGTCTCAGTCAAACATACAGCAGAGTCCGTATAGGTCAGTTTCTATCTGATGCTTTTCCAATTCACTGCGGGCTAAAGCAGGGAGATGCACTATCACCTTTACTTTTTAACTTCGCTCTAGAATATGCCATTAGGAAAGTTCAGGATAACAGAGAGGGTTTGGAATTGAACGGGTTACATCAGCTTCTTGTCTATGCTGATGACGTGAATATGTTAGGAGAAAATCCACAAACGATTAGGGAAAACACGGGAATTTTACTGGAAGCAAGTAAAGCGATCGGTTTGGAAGTAAATCCCGAAAAGACCAAGTATATGATTACGTCTCGTGACCAGAATATTGTACGAAATGGAAATATAAAAATTGGAGATTTATCCTTCAAAGGGGTGGAAAAATTCAAATATCTTGGAACAACAGTAACAAATATAAATGACACTCGGGAGGAAATTAAACGCAGAATAAATATGGGAAATGCCTGTTATTATTCGGCTGAGAAGCTCTTATCATCCAGTCTGTTGTCAAAAAATCTCAAAGTTAGAATTTATAAAACATATTACTGGTTGTTCTGTATGGTTGTGAAACTTGGACTCTCACTCTGAGAGAGGAACATAGGTTAAGGGTGTTTGAGAATAAGGTGCTTAGGAAAATATTTGGGGCTAAGCGGGATGAAGTTACAGGAGAATGGAGAAAGTTATACAACGCAGAACTGCACGCATTGTATTCTTCACCTGACATAATTAGGAACATTAAATCCAGACGTTTGAGATGGTCAGGGCATGTAGCACGTATGGGCGAATCCAGAAATGCATATAGAGTGTTAGTTGGGAGACCGGAGGGAAAAAGACCTTTGGGGAGGTCGAGACGTAGATGGGAGGATAATATTAAAATGGATTTGAGGGAGGTGGGATATGATGATAGAGACTGGATTAATCTTGCACAGGATAGGGACCGATGGCGGGCTTATGTGAGGGCGGCAATGAACCTTCGGGTTCCTTAAAAGCCATTTGTAAGTAAGTAAGTACGAAGTGAAGACGATGTTCAAAACGGTGCACCATGTAGACACAAAATCTTCATGCATCTTAATTGAACGTACGTTTTAAACTTGATTATTTCAATATTCTTCCCAGGCACCATGCATACGCGCATGGAAAATTGAACTGTGTAGATGCAGCTTCAGTCCCGTTACACAGTACAGCGAGAATGAGTTTGTCGATCTATGGAAAATGCTTTCCTGTAGCACGGAGTAACGGTCGAAATAAGGCACAGCTGACACATGGTCCCGCGCCCACAGGTAACTAACCTAATTGTAGCCTATAAAATTTGTATTACGTCAATGCAATTAAACAATTAATAGAAAGTCAGATGTTCAAATTTATGTAACATCAGCGCATATCAAACCCAAAGACCTTGTATGTTATATACAAGGTCTTTGATCAAACTACCTTCCGTATGGCGTAATAAAATACGCGTTTTTATCTATACAGAGATGGTTTCACTGTTTAGCAACATATGTCTCGCTGTAGTGTGAATACATAAGCATTTCTATATAGCTATTTCCACACAATATTACTTACAGTAGTTCTCGGTGTAGTGTGTAATGTAATGACGAAGTACTAAATAAAGTGTGAAATTCTACTTCCACATCTTCATCTACTGATTCCATGTCCATTGTAGGCTATCTGAAAAAAAATACACTCCTTCATTCAGATTTGATTACTGCGTTTTCAACAATTCTTTATTTAATTAATGTATTAATCAGGTTACTGTAATTATGTTATAAAATCTGAAATTATGATTTCAGCAGATAATGAAAATGTATTTATGTTATAATAATAAGAGAAAAATGCTGTACATGTAATTAACATTGTTAAACCTGTATTTCGCTTTTCGCAATTGGCATTACTGAATAATAACATCCAATTTATTTATTGCAGTAATCGATATTCATCTATTTCAACTTCACAATGTCTGAATAGGTTAAGTATGCTTAAATATACAATTATTAACATTTTGTGATCGAATTTTAGGGATATATTATTTACATTTTTATTTTACTCACGAAATAGTCCTAATAACTGTCAGTCGAGGTCTGAGATTTCCGACTTAAATCGGCAAATCTCAGACCTCTCGTGACATTACTACAGATAATTTTGACAAGCGTTTTCTTCACGTAATAGTGAAAGCACTAAGAACAGCTTTAATATGTCTACACAAGAGAAAGAAAAACTTGTCTATCTATAAAGGTGAGGTGTGATAGCGTTTTTCCGTCACAGCTTCAAACTGAGGCATTTCCGGAAAAATCACTGTGATGGATAATAGCGATTTTGCCACAGTATGAATTTTTGTGTTCGGATGAATGATTCTTGGTAATTGCGAATGTTGTAACGCCCTGGCATTCACAGAATCATTAATTAAAGAAGATAGCAATCAATATACGCCACACTCCAAGATTAATGCCATCATCAGTCGTAATATACTCGTATAGTGAGGATCATGTAAGAGTAGTTCCTAAAGGATAATTTGGCCGTCTCTTCAGTGTTGCCAACTAATACTAGATATTACCAAAAGAGGGTAAAATCACAATGTCATGTACTATAATAATAATAATAATAATAATAATAATAATAATAATAATAATAATAATAATAATAATGTATGTCTTTATTTACACTGCAAGTGGGCAAGCACCCGGTGGCAGTGGTATACACAATATAAACAATACACAATACAATTATACAATACAAATACAATTACACAATACATAATACAATTACATACACAACACAATTTAACACAAATAATTACAATTAATAATAATACATAAAACAACCTAATTAATAAGTGAACCTAATTTTACAATACAACCTACATATGTATAGGCCCTACATAAGTTTCACATTGGTACTGATAACAATCTTTCACTTTACTCTCATCTCACTCACTATAGTGGCACTATGACGCATTTCACAGACACCTTAGTACACATTTCACTGACCCTCTACAACACATTTCACTGACACTATAGAACACATTTCATTTACACTATAAATTATCACTGATCGGAACTGTTCACTGCACTGTAAAACCATAACTTCGCTGACTCACCTCGCTTCACTGATACAACAGCTCAAATAAGACAAATACTTACACCCTTATGCATACTTATAAACAGAACTACATTTAAACTAAAATAATAATAATAATAATTATGATAATAATAATAATAATAATAATAATATTATTATTATTATTATTATTATTATTATTATTATTATTATTATTATAGTATTAACAATAGCGATGTCTTGTTTAATTACCACATCTCATCTTTATGCTGGGTAGGGGTGTTCTAAAATGTTCAATAATTTGTAAAAGAGTATATCGTGGCGTCATGTTAGAAGATTCTGGTAGCGTAAGGGAGTAACGCACGCATCTAGCAAGAGGGAAGATTTTTTTTTTCAATTTTTAACTAAAAATTACGTCATTTTTACGCACTTATCGCAATACTTGTTACAAATCACATGACTTCTAGCAAGTTGAGTCTTTACAGTTCAATTTTGCATTTTAATGTACAGTCTTCAAGGGCCGTATTCATAGACATTTTTAATGCGGGCTTTCGGTGGATGATCAGCGTTTTTCGTATTCATAAACCAGTGTTAGCGATAGGATATGATTTGAATTCTGTACAAGTAACCATTGTATAGCCGAGGCTAGCTTAGTACGCTCGTAGCGCGTGCTGCGAAATGTCTATGAATAGCACCCTAAGAGTTTACAAGAGTGGCATGAATTGTAACAATTGTTGTGGTAAATGCATAAGAAAAATGTAATTCTGTAGCTAAATTTCTAAAAAAAATTGTTCTACTAGTCAATTAAAGAAACGATACCCATGAGGGCGAAAATTAATCTAATGCTTAAAAAGTTGACAATATTTTAGCTTTTTCAACTACGCCATTTGGTTGGCAATGTTTACGTCGCCTGTCAGACATTATGGTACGCAGTATAGACGACTCATATCTGCGAAAGAGGCAACGTAGCCCCCAGAGTCTTCCGTTCTACTGATGGAAACATGATGACGCATATAGACCAATTTATTTATTTATTTATTTATTTATTTATTTATTTATTTATTCTGGTGTAGTTAAGGCCATCAGGCCTTCTCTTCCACAACACCAGGAATACAAATACAATAATAGAAATAAACAGAAAAAAATAAACTATATACAAAGTAAAGCTACACAAGAAATAAACAGAGAGAGAGAGGAAAGAAAACACTATAAACAAAGGAAACCACACAAAAATATACACAGTTGCAGTCACACAAACTTTAAATGAGTGATTAAGTATCATAACTAATTGTATCCTAATTAATTAACTAACATAAACAAGAAACTTGCAATTTTAATCTAGATTAAAAAAGAAAAAGAACAAAAAAACACAAATCAATACTTCCAGCAATACCTAAAAACATTAACTAAGACAAAATTTTCCAATTTAATTTTGAATTGTGATAAAGTCCGGCAGTCCCTGACGTCATTAGGTAACGAATTCCAGAGGCGAGGTATTTCTACAGTATAGGAAGATGAGTGGAGGATAATATTAAAATGGATTTGAGGGAGGTGGGGTATGATGATAGAGACTGGATTAATCTTGCACAGGATAGGGACCGCTGGCGGGCTTATGTGAGGGCGGCAATGAACCTTCGGGTTCCTTAAAAGCCATTTGTAAGTAAGTAAGTATAGGAAGATGAGTATAAAGACGTTCTATGATGAGGGATAGAAAGAAGTGCTTGATGTCGGTTTCGAAGAGTTGTAAGAAACTGAAAGCGCGATAACAGATAATTCGGAGTAGAAGTATGCATGATTCTAAACAGAAGAGACAGTGAATGTATTGTTCTTCGTTCCTTCAGACGCACCCATGAAAGTAAGTGGAGGGAAGGTGTTATATGGTCAAATTTACCAACGGTATACGGTAGGTTACCACCATATCACTACTCGTCCAGTACCTAGGCCTATTAAAATACCAGAATATTCACTACTGGGCATGGCACTAGTTTTAAGAGAGGCTGTAATGACGATGCGATACATAAAACCCTACCAAACACGCTTTCCGTCAGACATAAATTTCACCTTGAATTTTCCAGGATTTTCATTCAGGTCTCCGCCCAAGTCCTGTACATTTAGGCCACATGCTGTTCATCACATGACCTTGTGTTTATTTTTTTTCTAAGGGATAGTTTGTGACCGAATTGCCTTGTTCACATTAAGGCCCCCGTTCTGCGATACATGTTACGTATGTCTCTTTCACGCTCGAAAACATTCCAGAATGCAACTCTAATTACATGACAAATTTACATTTTTAAAAATGAAAGTAAACCTGCCAGCCTTCACCTTGGATACGATCTTTAAGGAGATCTAATTGATACAGAAATGCGATGGAACTAGTTCTGCCGCGCGGCATAAAAACCAACGCCACAACGCTAGGCCGGGGAATATTGGTAACGTAAGCATCTGTAATTTTATACATAAAAGATGTTAGCTGTTATCCTTGAGACACGACTTGCTTGAAGCAAGTTGACACTCACTGATAGCTTCACAATGCAGGGCTCAATTCGCAGGCCCTTTCTGATCTAACACTAGACAAACTCTACCCTTCACCGATACATGTAGCCCTAATTGGGGTTCGAAGCGACAGCCTTCATTCTCTTTTCATACTCATATCTTTCTTCTTATTATTTTTTCCTATTTGTTCTGTTTTCTCTCTAGCATGTTCTTCCTCTTATTCATCTCCATCTTCATGTTTTTCTTTCTCTTCTGTAATCTGCATTTATATTTATATTCTTCATTCTAGTATACAATCTCGCTGTCTAGAAACTGCAAATCGTTACTGAGTGCGGTAAGGAGTTGTCTGACAAAGCCTGCATTTAGATTCAAATTACTTAAATTCTTTCTTAATAGAATAATTACTATTTAATACAGGGACATCATTTTATTTTTACTTCAATTTTTATTGTACCTGAGTTTCTGAATGTACTTCACTCTCAACCCTTTTACTAATGAAGTTCCAACTGTCCTCCACACAGAATCAAGGCCCCATATAGTAAACAGCACTGAGTTAGTGAGTATAGTACGTTCCAGAAATATGTTCGCGTTTTCCAGTGATGAAAGAGCTTTCAATATTGAACCATGTTTTCGCACAGGTAGGGCCTACTGTCCGTTTGCCTACGTCGCATCCCGATTTCCCCCACTTGCTTCTGGTCGCCCCTCTGTAAAAGCTGGGGTGTCTTAGCTCTTTTCTGAAAACATTAATTTCTGTTAGGAATTGGACGTCTACGTAATATTATACAACTGTTTAAAATAACTTAAATAAAAGGGCCTCGTTAAGTAATTAAATGTCACGTGATTTCCCCTATTTCTATGATCCTGCGGCATAACCACTTGGACGGACAGTAGATAGCATGTCTGAGTAATTTTATCTTTTCGGATCGGGCACAAGTGAAGACTGAATTTACAGTACGTAAGGTACTCTTTTATAGAGTAAGTACAGAATTATTTCAACATGAGTTACTAGTACGAAGGACGAAACTGGAAATTGGAATTAGATGCAATAGTCTATAGTACGATAATGTGCACAAAAGAACTGAAGCCTGTATCGAAATGAACGGCCACCATTTTCAAAAATGTGTTTAAATATTCATATTATGATTATTTTTCAATTTAACTTATTTCTCTATATTGTACGCTAATGTGCTGTAGACAGTATAATATACATTGCATAATGAATACGTTCGCATGGATAACTCAGTTCGTGAGTAAAAACACTTATTCTTAATACTGTACTGTATTTTGATTAAACAAAAACCTAATGACAATTATCGAACTCAAAATCGCGATATTTCCTAGTTTACGTAAATGGATGAACTACTTTTCTTCCCTCCTATACCTAGTAAAGTGATTTGTTTGTGTTTAACGCCAGTATCATCGAACTACAGTCATGGAAGGGAGTAGCAATCTGTGTTTCCGGTTCTCTAAAGCTATAGCCAGGTTAATATTAAAAATGTTAGTAAAAATAAAATGATGTCCCTGTATTTGCTACTTATAATAAAAATCAATATCTGTCCATTGATTATTATTATTATTATTATTATTATTATATTAATATTATTATTAGTATTATTATTATTATTATTAATTGAGGGGAAAGAAGACAGAAGACTGACACTGGAAAGTTTTCTTTACTCAATCGTACTATCAGGGACTGGAATGCTTTACCTGCAGACTTATTAAAGGTTTTACAAATTACCGAAAAGTCTTTAAAAATAGGCTTAAGGGCCTTACTAGTAGACGGTAGTCTATTATGCACACTATTTTGTTTTACAAGTATAGTGAGTAAGCAGAGAAACATAGTGAATCTCCAGTGATTTATATTGGGTGTGCAGTGTGTTGTAGTGAAAGTGCAGTGAGCTTCAAGCAAATTCTGAGAGTTATAGTGGCAGAGAAAAAAGACTGATTTACGGCGAAAGGGTGTGAGTTATAGTGAACGTGCTAAAATAGCTTGCAATAGGGTCTAGGCTAGCGATTTTGAGGTTAATAGTAAGTACAATTCTACGGAATAATAGGGGTGTAATTCATGTTTTGTTATTTTTGAAGTGCTGTATCAGTGAAGAAGGTGTTGTGTGAGTTAAGTGTTTGTATCAGTGAAGTTTTATAGTTTATAGTGGCAGTGAAAAGTATTTGAACAGTGAAATGTTTTTTAAGTGTTAGTGAAATCAGATTAGTGTCAGTGAAATGTGTCGTAGTTCCAGTGCAGTGAGTGAGTTCACAGCGAAATGAGTGTAGTGCTGAAAGGTATTTGTGCACGTATGAACATATATATACTCGTGGGTTAGAGTTAAGATACAAATTAGATTAACATAAATGTTATTTTAAGTGATTGTGCTTAATTTAATTTAGGATGCTCTTTATTAATATCATAATTACTTAGTTACTTACTGGCTTTTAAGGAACCCCGAGGTTCATTGCCGCCCTCACATAAGCTCGCCAATTGTCCCTATCCTGAGCAAGATCAATGCAGTCTCTATCATCATATCCCACCTCCCTCAAATCCATTTTAATATTATCCTCCCATCTACGTCTCGGCCTCCCCAAATGTCTTTTTCCCTTCGGCCTCCCAACTAACATTCTATATGCATTTCTGGATTCGCCCATAAGTGCTACATGCCCTGCCCATCTCAAACGTCTGGATTTAATGTTCCTAATTATGTCAGGTGAAGAATACAATGCGTGCAGTCCTGCGTTGTGTAACTTTCTCCATCCTCCTGTAACTTCGTCCCTCTTAGCCCCAAATATTTTCCTAAGCACCTTATTCTCAAACACCCTTAATCTATGTTCGTCTCTCAAAGTGAGAGTCCAAATTATTATTATTATTATTATTATTATTATTATTATTATTTTATTATTAATAATAATTTATTATTAATTGTCATTATTGACTGTAATTAGTTACCACTGCCAGCGTGTATTTACTCATTTGCAGTGTGAATAAATAAATACATACATTATTATTATCATTATTATCATGGTCATCATCATTATTAATATTATCATTATCATCATCATTATTATTATCATTATCATTGTTATTATTATTATTATTGTTGTTGTTATTTTATTATTAATAATAATTTATTATTAATTGTCATTATTGACTGTAATTAGTTACCACTGCCAGCGTGTATTTACTCATTTGCAGTGTGAATAAATAAATACATACATTATTATTATCATTATTATCATGGTCATCATCATTATTAATATTATCATTATCATCATCATTATTATTATCATTATCATTGTTATTATTATTATTATTGTTGTTGTTATTTTATTATTAATAATAATTTATTATTAATTGTCATTATTGACTGTAATTAGTTACCACTGCCAGCGTGTATTTACTCATTTGCAATGTGAATAGATAAATACATACATTATTATCATCATTATCATGGTCATCATCATTATTAATATTATTATCATTATCATCATCATTATTATTATCATTATCATTATCATTGTTATTATTATTATTATTATTATTATTATTTTATTATTAATAATAATTTATTATTAATTGTCATTATTGACTGTAATTAGTTACCACTGCCAGCGTGTATTTACTCATTTGCAGTGTGAATAAATAAATACATACATTATTATTATCATCATTATCATGGTCATCATCATTATTAATATTATTATCATTATCATTATCATTTTTATTATTATTATTATTATTATTATTATTTTATTATTAATGGAGGTCTGACTGTTATTCATAGCTTATTTCATCCGTTCATTACACACACTTAAATATTACAACAAATTCTATTTGCCCTAAATCCTTATTGACGTTATACGCAAGCATAGGAATTTTTCCGAATCGCCTGTCACTTCTTTAGTCTGTTATTCTATTTTATTATCATATTCTTTATTGTCCTCCTTTTCACGTTCGTCTTTATTCTCTTCTCCCATTGTTTCTTCTTCACTCGAATGTTCTCCGCCTCGATATTGGTAAACGAAGCATTTGCAATTTTATATAATATAAAAGATGTTAGTAGTTATCCTTGGAGACCAAACGAGTCCCACATGACTTGTTTTCAAGCAAGTTGCTTTTTTCTGCTGAGCACCTATTATCTCTCTTTCTCTCTGTGCGGCTGTTTACTTCATTCCCAATCGAATTCAAATTAATCAGGAGCATATTGTGAGTGCGGAGAGTTTAACATGCATTTAATGATAGCCTGGAGTCAGCGATTCGAGTCGAGTATCGGTAGCAGCAAATTATTTAGCAATGAGGAACAAGAAATTCGACTTGCGTTACTCCGAGCCCAAAATTACTTGTGCGTTAAGCAATCATCAAACTTAGCTCAGAAATTCCAGATGGTTCAGCGAATGGCGACAGAATTGTTTGATTCTTAAATTCAATCCAAGCTGCAGCATCACTCAAAATTCTAGGCCATTCTTGCACTTGTACACACTATGCTAACAGGTCGTACTCGGGACAGAGGAAAAGTAACAAGAAAAAAAGCCTGTGATGAACAGAATATCTGTTCCGTAGACAAGACGTGCCTGCTGATATGTAGGGATCCTATTTTATGGCGAATAAAACTATTAAATTTCGGTTAACCTTTAAATTCGCAAAGTATCCTATAGGATACAACAGATTAATAGGCTATATGCTATAATTTTAATAGAGCAATAGAAAAAATTGTTAGGAAAATTAAAATTTCACAATACTATAATATCGACTGCCTCCGTGGTCTGTTGGTCAGCATGCTGACTTCCAGATCAGGAGGTGCCGGGTTCGATTCCCGGCCTCGCCTCTCGGTGAGTTTTTCTTGAAGAAGAAAAATTCCCTGGGTGTCTAGAGTCTGGAAATTTGTATGAATGTGAGTGTGCCGGGTTAATATTAATTAACCAATCATCACAAATATAAGAATACATCAGGACTGTCGCTGGGCAGTAACCTGAACACACGTTTCAGCGTCACATTGTTGACAAGTAACTCCATCTGCTAGCACAACCATAAAGCATCTAATAGATGCTATAGAGTTACCAACAACAACAACAACAAAAAAATACTATAATATTCTACAACATATAAAATATGGACATTGCAATAGCTGTTTTCTTTACAGTCCGACACGGTTTAATAAACTAGTGTGAAATTTTGCCAATGTAAGGGCTAAAAACTTGGTTATTTTGCAGAAAAAAAAATTCGGTGTTTTTCTCCAATTTTTAAAATAATGACTTTTTAACTCACCTACGTGCAAAATAAATTAATATGTATTCCAATAAAGGCTAGAGGTCATTTTCATCAAGGGAATCTTAACGATCTTTGTACATTTTAACAACACTTACCTACCGGTACTTAACTGTTAATCAATTCATCATCAATTAATCAATGGAGCGATATGAACATCTCATATATTAGGGCATTCGAAAAGTAATGGCAACATAGTTACTGCTTCACACTAAATTTATTTAGGTTACTTTTGACATCACATACTTCAAATATAGTCTCCTGCCATGTCAACAATACGTTGCCAAATTCTTGAAAGACGGCGGACTCCATCTGCAGCAGCATTTCTGGATATCTCTCTCACTGATCAATCTAAAGCTCTTCGGATGTCAACTCTTGATTGAAAGCGAATACCTCGCTTCCACCCAACTTGCAATAGTTCAGTATGGTAGGACTTCTCTCCCACAGGCTTCTTATAATGCCCTAAAGCACTGAGTTGCATGTTTCTCTCTTGCATCTTGGATTTTTATGAAGCACCTTTGTTCGTACCTTCAGAGCTGTATTGTTTACTAAACATCAGAGAGAGCCACTGTATTTACAAAATATGGCTACTTCCATACTTTGAATATTGCAGCTTTATGAAGCAATCGCTGCTCTATTAACTTACATAGTACAAGATTTCAATGGCCACCGCTAGGAGCACTGATTTACAGCATTGTTGCCATTACTTATCGAATGAATAATTACTTGTTTGACTAACATAAACCAGCGGTGGCGAAAATGTAATCGTGCGCAGAGCCACTGTGTAACCTGCAACGTGCATAGCACCTATGGAGGGAGGCGGACACCCGAAGGGGAAGTGAAGCAACAGTCTGACTTATTAACGGATTTTCATTTTCCTTACGTAAAGCACTTAAATATAAGTTTATACAGTATAAAGCTACAAACTAATGTTTAGTACGTGCAACAAAGAAAGAAATGAACAGTAAATGAACAATATCACAACCTAAAATTAACTGTCTTCAGAATGTCTCTGCTACAGGAATTATGTCACTTACTGCCAGTCGTAGTTGATCACGAAGGTATTTGTCTGTCCGTCGTGATTTAATTTGGTTTTTACTATTTTAATTGTTGAAAATAATTTTTCACGAACGTAAGTTGTAGCGAACATGGCTTCAACAGAGCAAGCGAAAGAACGAAGCTTCGGATATTTATTTTTTGGTAAAGATTTGAAAGTTCAACATTTGTCAAGTCCTTACATCTAGCTTTCATTTGACATCACATAGTAAATCAGTGAGTTCAAATTGAAGAGCTAACCGCATTATTCGTACATCTTCTGAAAAAGGGTCGACGTACAGAGATGATGATGATGATGATGATGATGATGATGATGATGATGATGATGATGATGATGATGATGATATGTTTTATTTAACGACGCTCGCAACTGCAGAGGCTATATCAGCGTCGCCGGATGTGCCGGAATTTTGTCCCGCAGGAGTTCTTTTAGGCCTACATGCCAGTAAATCTACTGACATGAGCCTGTCGCATTTAAGCACACTTAAATGCCATCGACCTGGCCCGGGATCGAACCCGCAACCTTGGGCATAGAAGGTCAGCGCTATACCAACTCGCCAACCAGGTCGACTGATGATGATGATGATGATGATGATGATGATGATGATGATGATGATGATGATGATGATGATGATGATGACGACAATAACACAACCTTTTAATGTTTCATGAGTAACATATATTATAATGCCGTTTTATGTTATACAACCGTTTCCTCGTAATACTTGTGAACAAATCATACATTTAATATTCTCATCATATTGACAGCAAAAAAGAAAAATGCGTCCTGCTATCCTACTTGGAACTTATGTACATGGTTTCGAGAGAGACATATGCCACTCGCAGGTCAGAGACAAATACAAATGGAACGGAGTTTGACTCCAGTGAGTCAGAGGATTGGGGTTGGAGGAGGTTAGAAGCAAACGAAATGCACAGCTATCACTGCGAGCCACAATGTCTCGCGAGTCACGTTCTCGCCACGACTGATATAAACTAATAGGCACAACAGAACATTCAGACTATTTATACTTGTCTCTCGACAAATAAAGTCTCTGGATTAAAATTTCAGTACTGAAATAGGGTGTGCAAAATTAAATACAAAACTATGTACAGAAATATCATTATAAGAGAGATTATATTGTGACAGCGACGTGAGAATCGAACTCACGACCAGCGTCCCGCATGAAAGCAGATCGCACAGGCTGCACGGAACATTGAGTGACGTCGCGCGGTGGAGAGAAGAGAGAGGGTGTATTACGTCACGCGACGAGTTTGCGCGCGCATCTGGTGCTGGTAGAGAGGAGAGGGCTCTGGATTTCTCTGGAATGCCATCTCTAGAGACGGGTGGAACCTTCGAGGCTACGTCGCTGTAGTTATAAATTACGGTCGCGAAGGAACGACAGCAGTTTTTAGAGTTTCCAGTTTTCAGTTATTCTGTCAGTGAGTAAGCCAGAGCGAGCAAGCCAGTCAAGCCAACCGGAGTTCGACTCGAGTGTGCGTCCGCATCTGCGTCAGCATCCGAAGGCCTGAGTTCGAGTGCAGTGGACCGCAGTTGGAGGGACCTGAGTTCGAGTGCAGTGGACCGCAGTTGGAGGGACCCGAGTTCGAGTACAGTGAACTGTCTCTGAAGGTCTGTGGTTCGAGATACCGTGAACTCGAGTGACTGAGATAGAAGAACTGTGAACTGAGAACTGGTAGTTCTGATTTGTAAATAGTGCTTTGTAAATATTAGTTAAGATTAACAGTTCATTGTTGTGCGTAATAGTCCAAGTAAATTGTCATTGTCGTCGGTGGAGTGCTATAACGAATACGGTGTTGAGTGAAGATCCAATTGTTGACGAGAGCGTTTAAGGTGAATTGTAGAAAGGAATTATTGTTGTGACGAATAAATTACATTGTTGTTACTAATAAAGTTCACAATATTTTATAATAATTGCTTAAAATTTTTATGAAAATTCCACTAAATAATTAAAAAAATATTGTACATAATAAAATAAAAATTGATCTTGAAAAACACTAATTTCGAATAAATTCATGCTAAAATTTTGCGTATATCCAAAATTTCTCGTTGTTTCGCGAATTTAAATTTACAACATTTTGGCCTGGAAGGGCTTCAAACATAACATTTTTGCTTTTATCATATGAAAACCCACATTTTGCAAACCAGTAGCTTGGGAAAGCTAGGTAGGTTTATCTCTAGGGACTGATATGACGAAGGTTCTAACTGTCATTAAGATATTTAAGCTATTTAGTTGATTTATAACAAGAAAGGACACAATGATTAAATTTTATAAGACAATGGCTACACCCATATTATATATGGCAGCGAAAGCTGGACATTAAAGAAGACAGATATAAGTAGAATTCAAGCAACGGAGATGAGATTTTTGAGATCAGCATTAGGAGCAACAAGAGAAGACAATAAAAAACGAAACGATAAGAATTGTGAATTTTAGACATAAATGGCTAGAACACGTATAACGTACAACGTATGCCAGAAGAAAGATACCCAAGAAAAGCTTTGAGGTATAAACCAAGAGGGAGAAGAAATGAATCAGGAATTTGCAAAACGGACCAAGTCCATATTTTTTGCAAATTGAGTTTATACCCGTTTCTGGCTCTTCATACACTCTTCTTGGATTTCAGCATTAAAAGGAACCAAGTCCTATAGAATGTACACATTTAAATTGTGTATCAACATATTTGGACTGTTATACATTCAGTTCCATACAAAAAGTTTTTTTGTTGTTTTCTTAAAAATTACTTTTTCGGACTTAGTCCCTTTTGCAAATTCCTGATTAAAATATAGGAAGACCTCATAAGAGATGGATACACCAATTTTGAGACGACTGTGACGAAATTAGGGAGGTGATTTAGTAATGATTGTGATTATTACAACTATGTTTATGACAAGTAGAGACAGATACAGTATGAAGAAGATATTTCAAAATTTATTTCGGGAAAATATGAAAATATCAAATAAATATCGAGCAAGTTTACATCATTATTTACAAAACAAGCTTTTAGAGATTACAGTTCTTGCACGGCCTGCACTCCTTACCTTCCCCTTCCCCCTCTGCTGTATCATCGCCGACCATACTGTACAGTAAAGGAGACTGTTGTACCTTGAACATAGTGTACCTTTGAACATTTTTTGTTTCTAATTTTTGCTGCTACCTAGAGGACTCAAACTGAAGAAGATTATAGAGAAATCCGCTAAGTAGCTCTGGCCATAGTTTCGTTTTGATTTATTGCAAAGTGTGAATTCTGTGAAGAAAACAATTTTTTCTAGTACCAAAAGTAAATATTTCGTCCATTGATATATGTTTTCTAACACAAGACCAAATTGTATTTGTGACTATCAATCAAATACGGTGTGTTCCCTACCATCTATTGAGTAATGAAATATGTTAATTTCCATGATTTATTCCAACCTCTAGTTTTGGCAACCATATTTGTTTAAACGTACACCCTCTTGTACCTTTGAACACAAAATGTCTTGTACCAAGGAACATGTTCCAAGGTACACGATACTATCGGTTTTTGTTTTTCTTTTATTTTAAGATCATGCCACGAAGTAAGTCTGGAGATAAGAGGCCCCCAATTGATCCGGATGTCTTGAAGAAAGCTGTTGAAGCAGTTATGGCTCCTCCAGAAAATAAAATCTCAATTAGAGAACCCTGCACTAGTTTATAATGGAAAATACATTTTAAGTTTATGATTGTCAGTTTTTACAGCTATATTCCCACCTATATTCCATGTGTTCCAAGGTACAATTATGTATGTTCCAAGGTACATGACCCTGTTGTACCTTTGAACACATTACATATTCCTTCACTTTATTTTTTCCATCCTTAATAGATCTCCAAAACAGGAAAATAGATACAGGAAATTGTAAAGCAATCTTCATTAATTGTTTCAACATTTTTCCATTAAACAAATTTCATTTCCCAAAATAAAAAAAAAATAAACTGTGGAAAGTGTTTCAAGGTACAAGTCTCCCCTACTCAGTCGGAGACATGCGACAAAGTGCTGCGTTGCAAGATTTATTTCAACGATTTTCCAATTAATTTATATGCATGACTAAACGGCTTAATTTGCAAAAACAAATTGAATACATTAACCATTCAGATTATTTTTACCTATCTGCTTGTATAGCAATCAGCCACTTCTCTCGGACCATTACCGCAATAGAGCGCTGCAAACATTGGACAAAGACTATTTTTTTTCCTGCTTAACGGTGCTTCATCGAAGAAAAAGTGTAATAGAACTTTTTTGTTTATATTTAAGATATAGAATCACCTTTTAAATTTTGGTACATTCTGTATATAATGATTTAATAAATATAAAACACGAAAATGTTACAAAAACATAATGAAATATCGAACATTTTTTTTTTGACGTTAACTGCTGTCTAAACCTCAAGAAACCTAAAAATCCTTGTTTCTTCCCATACAGTTAGTAGAAATGATTTTGAATACGACATTTAATTATTTTGTTCGAGATCGTGCGTATTTGCTTGTTTTCCGCACAGAACCAATACGCGGTAAGTGTGAAATTCCACATTCAGTATTCCCAACGTAACACACATAACAATTTCCCTCTTCTTACCGCTTAAGCGCCATATTCATTTTACTGCTTTAGGCTTTTAACATATTATGTTTAGAGACGTTTAACATAGTAATAATTATAAATTGGAAACTTACCTAAATTGCACTTTTAATTATTGTTTTTAAATATTTGCAAAAATGAAGTAAACTCTACAACACCACAAAAGTTACTTCATTTGTAATACAAGTAACATTAAGGAACCCGTGAAAAAATCAACAAGATTCCAGATACCGATGTTATTACTGCAATATGTTATATAAATAATATTGTTAAAATATTAAAATGAAAAATAAATCATTACATAACCTTACCGTTTGTTTTAAGTTCGCATTTATAGACTGGGGAAAAAAAAAGACAGACGTATATCACGGCCTGCTGGAGTATAGTAAACACAGAAAACATTTTATAGCAACAATATTGAAGAAAGATATTTTGGTTTTCCGAAGTTGCCGTCATTAAACAGAAACCAACATGGAAATTTCATTGCAACTAATTAGAAATTCCTCTTTCAGGTAAGTAATAAACGATCTTCGCACAAAATAATGTACGATACACGAGCGGTATGTTTGTTTTCATATTCTCGGAAATTAAAAAGCTCAACTACGTTTCGCTTTTTCAATCTTTTCCTTGAACATGAAAACTTCAACATACCGCTCCTGTAACGCATATTACTATTTCCTGTCACTAAAGACGATTATAATAGTGATGATGAACAAGCTGACGATGGAACTTCAATTTTTATTATGAATTTAACTCTAGCGCAATCTGGCATGAACAAGAATGTGGAGCAGGCGTTTGTTCAGCACGCGTACAGTTAGGAGCTAATTGATGAGCCTTGTATAACCAGTTTCATTAACATGACATGTGCCTTTACCCGAAAAACTTGAAATTATGCCGACTGTAACAACCTTGTAATGTCTAGTTCCAAACTGTCCGCGCTATGCCACTTCTATGACCTCAAATTGGCACTTTCTTTTTTTCTTCTACTTCTTCTTTATTATTATTATTATTATTATTATTATTATTATTATTATTGACCCCTAGGAGGAAATATAAAGTTACTTGTTGATTTTCCGCAAATAATAATAATAATAATAATAATAATAATAATAATAATAATAATAATAATAATAATTATTATTATTATTATTATTATTATTATTATTATTATTATTATTTATTTATTTATTTATTTATTTATAATATTAATGTGCGAAACAACAGCACAAGGCCAATTACAGTTTAGCACAAGATACAAACAAAACAACAAATGATGTTGAGAATGAATGATAGAAATGGCAGTGAGATGAAATACAATCAATGTAATAGTCTACATTAATCAATTGACCAAATGCAACAAAATAAATAGCACAAATAATAATTATTAAAATTAGTTCAGTGAGATAAATAATAATAATAATAGTATAATAATAATAATAATAATAATAATAATAATAATAATAATAATAATAATAGTGAAATAAGAAGAAAATAATGGTAGTATGCCCTGAATATGTTATTACATCAACCTGTAGCTTTTGCAAATCCTTCTTAGGAAACATGTGTTATACAGGGTGTTTCAGAAATACTTCGACAAAACTTGGGGGCATGTTCCTCACAACAAAACAAGAAAAAAAGTTCATATAAACATATGTCCGAAAATCCTCAGTTTTTTTAGTTCTCAGAAATACTTTGACAAAACTTGGGGGCATGATCTTCACAACAAAACAACAAGAAAAAGTTCATATAAACATATGTCCGAAAATAGTTAGTCGTTTAGTTATTAATGAAAGAACATAATGAAAGATCTGTTTGATATTGTCAGCTTGTAACTTTAATAAATTCAGAAACTTATAACAATGAAAGTTTACGTTCTGTCCTAGTTACGTAAATAATTATTTCTTACATTTTACAGCTTCTAGAGTAGTTCTCTAAATTTTTGCCATCAAAGTTGCATTAAGCACTCAATGTTAAACATTTTGATACAGACATTGTAAGTAGGGTTTTATTTTTTAAGATTTAAGCGAGTTACTATTATATAATATGTTGATTATTAAATATTTACAAGCGATTGTACTCTTTTCTAGTAAATAATTTTGTTCAAACACTTATCAGAATACAAAATTAGAACAACTCCCTAATAGGCTAATAAGATTAGTGTGAATGAAACGCTTTCCTAACCAGCTACTAACATTCAAAAGTAAACAGATCTTCCTGGTTATGCAGTAAGTACAGTGTAGAACCACTTCATGACGTTTCTTTATTTTATTTGACGTTATTTCTATCGGGATTTCTAATCCACATAGTTTGATGTGAATTTAGATCTTTCATTTAAATGGTCTTGTGTTGAACTGAAATTCCATCTGCATTAGCATTCCTTTATCATCTATATTTCAATTCTATTCTGAGTTTACATTCGGCGAATTCGCACCGCGTCTGCTACTTCCCTGTCAACGGCAACATAAATTTCTTTCCAGAGAATTGCTACATGCATGCCGCTACACGAACGGACTTTATTATGTGTAGATTGTAGTTCAACAGCCCCTAGTTCTTGCGGCTGAACTTGGAAACTGTCGCCCATTATAGTTCTAAGACATCTGCAATAAAACGTACAACAGATAACAGTCTAGGAAGAATAATGCTACAAGACACAAGAATTTCAAGCTAGTAGTAAGACAACGCAGGATTTCAACGTTTACTCCGGCTGTCTTATTTTAAGATTTATGCAGCAAACCTTTCAGTTTTCTTATCCTTCGAGCTGTCAAATTAATCTCTATTCTTATTGTTGCATTGTTACTAAAAACATAATTATATCGGATAAAAGTTATCGAAACAGCTTGTGAGGTCTTCATCTCTGTTTTGTACATTCTATAATGATATACAGTAAAGAGATTTCATTTAAGGACAATAATGTTCGCTTCCTCTGTAAATGATCTTTATGCTATCCATTCCTTGCAACAGAAAGAAATGATGTATGCACTCTTTTTTACGTACTTCTTATGTTCTTCCAAGACCAACGATATAAATTAATACATCACATGCTGTATCTATAGAAACGAAACAACTGACAATTACAGCACCAGTGAAGGTATCACAAAACAGAAAACGTGTATAAAAGCTCTGTTTACCTTTTAATTATATAACAGTATCCTATTTGGATTTAAACCTGCGATAGTTTGTCGAGAAAACAAACAATGAAAGCAAAGCTTTTGCTTAGATAATACAAGATACCTACAGGTCTATGCTATCTCTCAACGTACTCTTACCCCAACTGAGGCATTTATTGTATCAGACTACTAGATTTTTTCGAACCTTTTATGTCAAAAAATGTTGCCACCTGAAAACTCAACCAAGATTTGGTTCCTCTCATCAACTCCTAATTGAGCTGAATATCGTTATTTACATAAACAGCTACTTCACTATATGTCAATGTTAAACTATGTTACCTTAATTAAATAGTTTCGACGTGGTGTGCATCATCTCAGTGGCGGCTCGTTTCAGATAAATTAGGTGAAGGCCAATAGAATTTTGGGTAATTTCCTGGAATCGATGGATGCCCGTAACGTCATTGATGACGTTGCAAACGATTTTGTAAGCTATACGGTGGTCATATTGGATTAATGTAACATATTCATTATTTTCTTAAATTTCATAAAAATCACAGGATATAATACATACAAATTTGGAACATTTTCGGAGGTTACGCCCCCTTAACACCGAAGAATTCACTATCCCAAGAAAACTTTCAAACAATACATGCAACAAGTCCACATGATATAAAAAAGTAAAAAATGTAACACATATTTTATACAGGGATATCACTTTATTTTTACCAAAATTTTTAACATTAACCTGGCTATACTCGGAAACACTGTTACCCCCTTCCATTACAGGAGCTCAGTGTTATTAGTGCAATATGTAAACAAATCATTTTACTAGCTATAGGAGCAGAGAACAGTAGTGTATCCATTTATGTTACAGGGAAATACGATATTAGAATTTTCAGTTTGATCATAACTTTTACGCTATTTTATCAAAATACAGTAAAGTAGTAACATTTTTTTTCACAAACTTAACTCTTCAAGCGGTTTTATTCATTATATAATGGTTACTTTATTCAGCATATTACCGTACTTTCGGTAACTCTAAACTTCACTTCTACTCAGTCCACACAGATAAAATTATTCAGTCATGCTACACACCGTACCTGTGCGAATTAAGCAGGGGCGGGTATTTACGGAGATCGCGAAAATCACGACATAATAGATATACAATAGATTTTTACTAATCTTTACGAATTAAGTGATTCTGATTAATAATATTCTATTAAAACAATCACGACACATCGCGAAATAGAATTCTAATAGTGAAATATGAACACATTCGCGAATTATTATTATTGTGTCGTTTTATAGCGAATTTCATATTCTGAGTTCTTTTTTCGGAAATTTTTTTCATTTGAATTTGTTGCACATTCAAGTAGGATACATTACATGGTATTCCAGGTGTTCTGATTACATTAATGAACTCAAAAGACGGAGAATTCAACATTTCACTAATAATTTGAAAGTATTAATTTCAGGGCTGTAAGTTTTTTTTTTTTTAACAAATGTGTGTTAAATATAGTCTCAATCCAACAAATATTGTCTACTGGCCATACCGCACCTTTACCAGAATCCAATGAAAATTTAATGTTAATTATTTGGAAAGTAATATTCATACTGAGTTAATACTCCAATTTCAAAATAATTGTATTTTCCAAAATTTCCATTAATATCCTCCAAGAGTAGAAATCAATCTCCAACAATCTCCGCCGACACCAATATTAAAAAACACAAATGATAAAATTAATCTCCATAAATACCTGCCCCTGGAAATAAGCTTCAATAATACAGGCTCTTCCTTCTATGGAAAACGCAATCATATTTCTGAAACACCCTATACTCTGTACTGTTTACTTCACTGCTAGCAGACTTCGAATGCAACAGCGACCGTAAGTTTGTGTGGCTGACGGGAGCAAGGACATTAGTGAAAGGGATGGGAGTCAAGTACATTCAGAAACGCAGGTACAATAAAATGCAAGTAAAAATAAAGTGATGTCCCGGTACAACACATCAAATTGAAAGAATACACAAGAAATGAAAAAAAATATTACTTACTCGTAACAAAATTCAAAATCACAATCATATTAATAAACTGTATTGATATCTTAAATCAACTTCAGAACATGCGACTTCCAATAAACAGGGCTTTTATTTGAAAACTTCCCAGTCTAAATAAGTAATTATTTAAATTGAATTAAATTTAAACAAAGACACGTCAAATTAGATATTGAGGGGGAATTCTGAAACCAGGCTTAATTGCATTTTAGATTTCATCCCCACCCCCAGCCACCCCCTTTACAAATTTCAAATGGCACCCCTATATTTGTATACTTAAATATGAAATAGCACTCAATTGTTTATACACCTCATTCATTTATTTCACATCTTTTGTTTTATATCGTTGCCTGACAACCTCGATTGTTGTTACTGTTGATTAGAGCTGAAGGTACAAATACCAATGACATATTTTGAGGAGAATTGCCTTTGTTGAAGAATGGAATGGGTTGGAGTTACTGGCTGTAATTACTATACTTGTGTCATCTGCAAGTAATATGAGATTACCTACATCTTTTATTAGGGGAACAAGATCGTTTATTCTCAAATAAAAACTTTCTCCACAGTGAAAAATCGTTACGTACTTTTGCATCGACTCATCATATTCTAGTGGCCTATCCTGTCTACTAACATAAGAAAATATTTTATGTCAAACTGAGAGTGTGGATTAAGATGATTAGTCTGGATATCCATGTAAAGAGCACACGAGCAACTTCTAGATGAGGTTGTAGCAGTATGTTACAAGCTAGATGTACGACTACAACTGTGAAATTCTAATTGCTCGACAATGAGACAGAAGTTGCAGCGGAGAACGATTTAAATTCGGAGCAATGCAAGGCCATAAAGAATAATGTACAGCAAGGAACAAATGAAGGTAGAGAACATCGCGCAAAACAAAGGAAGTAAAGCAACACGGTGCTTGTACAAGATAAATTAATCAGGCGGTGACAAGATCCCCCCCGAGTGTTATACGCATGCGCACTGCTAATTGCACACATTAGTGCCTGGTCTGGAGAGTATCCGGGGCTGTCACAGAGAAAAAAGTATGATCACGTTGTAAAGTTATAGTGAAATATTATATTGCTACGTAGGTAACATAATCAATATATATTTTCATTTTTCTTTCTCTTTATATGGCTAAAATTACTTTATTTTCCCAGCATGTCTGGCCATACAGTTAAATTTCACTTTACATTCCACGAAGTAAAAGAAAATGTATTTCGATCCTACAAACAACTAACTTCCAGATCTTTGTGTAAGTACAGGTGATCAGCATTCCTATCAAAAAGTCAGTCTCCTCTACATACAGCAATTGAACACCATTTTAACATAACTCAACAAACGCAGCTTCCTAAATTTGAGGAAATTTTTCTTACGGTTAATTTAAAATCATTCATTCATTTACTCATTTACTTATTTATTCATTTATTTATGCACTTATTTATTTATTTGTTCATTTATTTATTTGTTCATTTATTTATTTACTTACTTATTCATTTACTTCTCATTTATTTATTAACTAATTCACTTGTTTACTTATTCTGTTTGTTTGTTTGCTTGTTCGTTAGATAGTTAATTAGTTAGTTCATTTATTTATTATTTAGTTAGTTCCTTCGTACACTTATTTATTATTCAATTTACTGTATTTATTTACTTATTTACTTGTTTACTTACTCACGTATTTACATATTGATTCATTGAATTATTTATTTATTCATTTAGTTATTTATTTATTTATTTATTTATTTACTTGTTTACTTACTTATTTACATATTTATTTATTTATTTATTTATTTATTTATTTATTTATTTATCAACTTAATTATTTATTTGCTTCTCATTTAGTTATTTACTTACTCGCTTATTTACTGATCCATTTAATTATTTACTTATGTATTTATTTATTTATTTATTTATTTATTTACTTCTCACATATTCATTTACTTATTTACTTACTGACTTGTTTACTTACACACTTATTAACTTATTGATTGATTAATTAATTAATTAATTTACTTATGTATTTATATATTTATTTATTTTCAATTTTATTTCTTTAATTATTTATTTTATTTATTTCTCACTTATTTATTGTATACTTACTCACTTATTTACATATTAATTTATTATTTATTTATTCATTCATTCATTTATTCATTTGTTTATTCATTCATTCATTCATTCATTCATTCATTCATTCATTTATCCACTTCATTACCTATTTATTTGCTTCACTTATTTATTTACTCATTTATTTACTTATCCATTTAATAAATATTTACTTATGTATTTATTTATTCATTTATTCACTCATTTACTTATTTATTTACTTCCACATATTTATTTACTTATTTACTTACTTGTTTATTTCCACACTTATTCACCTATTTATTTATTGATTTATTAATTAATTAAGTAATTTATTTACTTATTTATTTATATATTTACTTATTTTTAATTTTATTTATTTATTTATTTATTTATTTATTTATTTATTTATTTATTTATTCATTCATTCACTGTAGTGGAGTTGAGGTCACCAGGCACTTATACGGAATAAATTACATCCACTCAGAATGAGAACTTCAAGAGAAAGTATAAAACATAATTTACTTCTCAATCATAGCAAGTTATGGCATTTGTGTTAAATTTGATATCCATCTGTTCATAAATCAAGAGGAAGTTTAGAAGAACAGTTGCCACTAGCTCGGTGGCAGTAATATGAACATTTCAGATATGTGATATGCGGGAAATTTACTCAACTTATAGTATAATGTTTCCATAGTAACACGTCATTAACCGAGTGTGGATTTACAACGTTGAATTTATATAGAAAAAAAGAAGGCAGTAAATTACGTGACGTCTCAAATAACTGTACCTATATGGAGCCATAAACAAGAAACTGCCATAAATAAAGGAAATAATGACGTTTTATTCACATGGTATGGGAATGTTTACAATGATATGAGAAGTATTCAAAGTTGAATAATATTTCGCAAACATATTAATAAATAATTTATAACATACAGAAACAGATTATAATATAAATTAAGATATTCAATAATTACATTTGCTAGCATTTCCATCATGCAATATAACGCAATACCATGGCCCACTGTATTCTTCAGGAAACGATGAAAATATTTAACATTTGAACATCAGATGTGACAAGATAATTTTAAGACTGCAGTTGATAGTTGTATTGTATTGTATTGTATTTATTAACATTCCATGATATTCATACATGCTTACAGCTAGAATATGGAACAAGTCAAAAAACTTAATACTATTATAAAGTCTTAATTTATAGTCACAGTCTAGATGAAATATATAAAGACGAGATTTACAATATAGTCTACTAGTACAACACATAGTTTTAGTATCAATTTCATGAAGTGTTATTGAATGTCATGAATTCACCTACAGAATAGAAGGCGTGAGAAATTAGGTACTTCTTTAATTTGGCCCTAAATAATTTTATGTTTTGAGTTTCATTTTTTATATCGATAGGGAGGCTATTAAAATTTTTTACTGTCATATAACGCACTGCTTTTTGATAGCACGATAGACTTGCCGATGGAGTATGAAAGTCATTTTTTTGACGTGTATTTATGCTATGAACTGTTGAATTAGTTACAAAGTTTTTACGATTACATACGAGGAAGACTATTAATGAAAAGATATACTGGCAAGCCATGGGCATTATTTGTAGTTTTTTTAAAATAGTCCTACACGACTCCCTAGATTTCGCACCTACTATTATTCTAATTACTCTTTTTTGTAATAGAAATATACTGTTACTATCTGTGGAATTTCCCCAGAATATTATTCCAAAACTCATTACCGAGTGGAAGTATGCAAAGTATATTGTTTTTAAGGTATTGATATTTACTATCTTTTGCATAGATCTAATAGCAAAACAAGTTGGCTGTGATTAGTTAAAACTCGATAGATTTTTACACTCTACTTGTGCATGAGCGAAGTAGTAAATATTATACACTGTGTCCAAAAAGTGACGATGGGATTTCAAAGGATTATACTTTTTTGAATGAATAAAGATAGAAAATGTAGTATTGGTGCCAGATTAAAACAAATCTGTCAAAGTTTTTCGTCCGCAAGTCTGAGGCAGTGAAGGAAATAAACATTCGAACAAATGAAATGATTTTCATTATTACAGTTAATTATACAAGATGGATTTCCAAAGAAAAGTGCAATGTGTTTTGTAGCTAGCAAAATTTGAATCTGTGACTCTTTAAGGATATCCACAGCAAACCCATACATTTTGTGATAACATTGGTCTACAGTAATTTTGCTAGTAAACAAAAACAAGTGTACCAACCCTAATTTGAGTGTGCTGATTACAGATCTGAAGTCCGTTTTTTTCTATCACGTCACAATTTTAAAATAATAACATTTTTAAATATATTTAGATCCATTTTATTTATTTTATTATTATTGCATCTTCAGATAAATTAGATCATATATATTAGAGTCATGGCATCTTTGATGATTTAATTAGTCAATTATTTTAAAATTTATGCAGCTACTCACTAGGGTTGAAGTCATGCAAAATTGAAGACAGGAATTTTCATTGGGGCAGAGATCAGACAATTCATGTGTGACACTAAGTTGAGGTCGAAACTGAGTGCTCTTGAACTCAGAGCTTGGAAAACATTTGTACTAGTGTCAACTAGGTTTTTAGGAAATTATCGAGATGATAATTATTCTGAGCTAGTATATAATTTACTTAGAGAATTTCAGAATATAGGTCGCAGGACCTTAAAAATGCACTTTCTTCATTCACACCTTGACTTTTGCCATGAAATCTCGGCGCTGTAAGTGACGAACATGGTGAGAGGTTCCATCAGGACATGTCAACGATGGAATCAAGGTACCACGGTCAATACAGTCCGAGCATGATGAGTGATATCTGTTGGTTCATACAGCGATCATCCACATGCCAACATAAGCGGAAAAGCAAAGGTCTCAAGCACTTTTAACAGAGTTTTTAGTGCTTACTACATATTTTACAAATGTATTTAAAATAATATAATATAACAATTTACAAAGAATATATAAACTAAGCTCAATTTATCTCTCTACTTTACGGTACAGGTAAGCTTAGCCTACATATAATGAATAGTAAAATATAGAATTAATGTTACAGTCCCATAACTAAAAACCTGACGTGCTATGATAAATCTGATTACAGATCTGGAATTAGCACATCAATTTCAGTATAAAACAATTGAAATTTCCTCAGTAGCAGACAAATTTTTTTTTTGTAGATCAGTGTAATTATCTGTATGAAGTGCATGTAACAATTGAAGTTTATAAGGAGTCAGATGAAAACGTTTCTTTAAAGCTCTATGAACTGTTGTTTTCGGAACTCCTAATTGTCGAGCTCATTTACGAACTAATTTCTTTGGCCTCTGAACAAATGCTCTTCGGTTGGCTTCTACCATTTCATCATTTGTCGACGGTCTTCCAGTACGCTTTTCCTCCAATAGGGTTCCAGTCTCTTTTAACTATCTATCCCAAGGACGAATGTTACTCCCGTCGTACACAAGTCACGGATTCAAATTTTGCCAGCAGTAAAACACACTGCACTTTTCTCATCTTTAATAATTAAATGTAATAAATTTAGGGAACGGAATTTGGAGTAGTAAAAGCTAGTATTGGCATCTACACAGTCATTTGTTTACAACCCTTTATACCAAGTCCTCCCCTCCATGACATACTCGCAGATCTCTGCACGTCAACAACAGGTGAACGGGACAGTTGTAGCATAAGAACTTCAACATGTAGGTTTGCAGTTCAGAGTAGTGAAGTGCAGATACAATGCCGGAAGTGAAACCAACTAACAATACAGTATTGAAAGACTAGACTATATTTGTAAAAGCTCCAGATCGAGTATCAAAATTTAGGAAACAATTCCCTAAATTATCGCTTCCCCCATGTCCAGTTCTTAAGAGCTGGGGGTCATGGTTAGAAGCTTGCAATAATCATTATTACGCACATCACCTCCAATCTGTGAAGAAAGTGGTCCAGTCTTTCGACTGCGATTCAAATATGCCAGGAACTACTAAATGATAGAATAATCAAAAAATAAATCATGGATATTAAGTAAAATTTTTTATATTTACCGGATGCCATTATTCGATTAATACAGTCAGGGGTAGAACTAGTTGAGCAAATAAATATTATGAGTACTATTGTAAATAAACTGAGTGCAGTAGAAGGTGAAGTAGGAAAACGTGTTGGTGAAAAAATGAACAGAGTTTTGATTAAAAATGATAGGTACAGTATTCTCAGTCGGATTTCAAATGCACTAACAAACACGTTTCCCAATGACGTCATTCAACACGTGAATTTAATTGACGTATTTTGTTTCAAGTACTCTCCAATTGTCTCTGCAGATGTAGAGCGGAGTTTTTCCATGTTAAAAAATTTCCTTCCTTGCAAAAGAGCAAAGTTGTGTTTAGAAAATTTGAAAATGATATTTACAATTTATTATAACAAGGCACAGCAGGAATAATTTTTTCATCACCAAAACATAGCATTAATTGAAAATGCCATTTCGTTTGGCTCTACATTTTGTTCAACATTTAATGATACTCTATTAGGCTATGTTGTAAATATTGTAGTATTATATATAATGTAGTGTACGTTGTGTACATATTATCATATTTCATGACATTGTAAATAAAGGTTTTAATCTAACACGCTCCTGACAGAAAAACACACATATTCAGAGGCGAGTTCCATACAGAAGACAACTGTCTATCAGCCATCAATATTTCCCCTGACACGCGAGGACGCAGAGATTGATATTTAACTATATATATTTGTAATGTTGTTTATTGATGTCTTGTGCGTTGCCAAGAAAAACACATGTAGTTCAAAGTGAAATACAGATTATGTATGTAGGCCACTATATGTCATTAAACTATTCCATATGTTTATTCTGAAATACGTTTACAGCACGTTGCGTGTAAGTTTGTATGAAGTGGACTGTACTCGTTCATGCTCTGTGACGCAGCTCGCTTGACAGTCACTGATCTACGAATATCTATACTACGTTTCACCATTCTTTATAATACTCCAAATCCCTTTCCCTAGTAATAATGAAAATTATTGCATTTGTTCGATTGTTATCGTCTTCTGTTTCCTTCAGTGCCTCAAACTTACAGACGAAAACTTTGAGTTTTGTTTTGATCTGGCACCAATATTACATTTCTACCTCTATTCATTAAAAAAATATAATCCTCTGAAACCGCAACATGACTTTTGAGACACAGTGTACTATAAAGAGAGATCATTTTTATTAAAAATTTGATTCGCAAAAAAAAATCGTAATTTCCTCATTTGATGAAAGAACCAGAAAACTGCGGGACAGAACAAAAAACGAAACATTTCCGTAGTTGTCTGCAGAAAGCCGAAGACGCAATCCTAGTACATATATCATTGCCCAGCTGATGTTCACTTGTCAAGATGAAGCCATTGTCGACGACTTCTCGAAACTGAGATTACAATGGTGATAAATCACAGTTTTTAGCTACAGGAAGTCTTAGAGACATCCCATTCTGCGATACTAAAAAGCAAGAATGAACTTTCGTGTATCTGCAGACGTATTAAGAATAATTCATTTTTAATTGGGTTATTTTACGACGCTGTATCAACATCTAGGTTATTTAGCGTCTGAATATGAAGGTGATAATGCCGGTGAAATGAGTCCGGGGTCCAGCACCGAAAGTTATCCAGCATTCGCTCGTATTGGGTTGAGGGGAAACCCCAGAAAAAACCTCAACCAGGTAACTTGCCCCGACCGGGATTCGAAGCGGGGCCACCTGGTTTCGCAGCCAGACGCGCTGACCGTTACTCCACAGGTGCGGACCTTAAGAATAATGAATACTATATTACAATATAAGGTTATGAAACACTTTTTACAAAATCGAGAAAAAGTTTAAAAAACAAGCAGAGCGAGTACAGTAGTGGCAAAAAAAAACCGTACCGACCCTTGCAGAGTCACAGATTCAAATTTTGCTAGTCACAAAACACATCCATCTTGTATAATTAATTGTAACAATGAAATTCATTGCATTTGTTCCATTCTTATCGTCTTTTGTTTCCTTGAGTGCCTCAAACTTACAGACGAAAAAACTTTGAGAGTTTTATTTTCATCTGGCATCAATATTACATTTCTACCTCAATTCGGCAAAGATAACTGCGTATTTTTACATTAAATAGCAGTACATACCTCTGGCTTCACTATCCATATTGAAATTACCACAGTCTGACACAATACATAGCACAGGATTCTTTTGTATCAGCTACAAGGATCGGTCCGGTTCTTTTTTGCCACCACTGTACATATTTTCTGCACAATAGTATATTTTTAAAATATTTTTTAAAAATCTTAATGTACAGTACGTACATTACACTATGAACAGCTGACTGATATTAGCAGTCTGGCCAACGTACAAACTTCACCATCAACTCAATGTGAAGGAGTAAAAAATGATTCAGGTACAGTGAAAGTTCTTAAGTTCAATAGAAATCAAGTTCGACATCGTATAGTTCGACTGCTTACATAGGAGAATTAGACACGCCCCTATATGGGCACTAAGAAATGGGTTTGCCATTTGAATGGAAATTGGTTCTGTGTCTTGTAGTGATACTTTTGTTAAAGTAAAAGAGAATATTTAATTGATTTGGACATCCATATTGATCACTGATTTTAAATTAATGAACTCTTCTTTTTTCTATTTGAGAATTGTGCCTTTTGTGAGACGGAACTGTCGAAACCCACTGTGGTACTAGAAGCGCATACACAAGTCTCGGGGCGGGCAGGAAATGCAAGTACAGTACTGTATTCGTTGATGGATAACCAATAAGAATTTGTATTCATTTCACCTGCCACACCCACTACCCATATTGGACTGAACTTTCAGTTCTGTTCAGTCGAACTTAGGAGAGTCCAATGTACTCGTTCGTACCCTTTCCTCGTTCATACTTTTACCCCTCCTACTCTCAACCCCGATCGTACTCTTCCTTGTTCGTACCCTCCCCCCGTTCCTACCCTCAACCCCGATCGTACTTTCCTCCCGTTCGTACCCTTCCCTCGTTCATACTTCTATCCCTCCCACCCTGAACCCCGATCGTAATCTTCCTTGTTCGTATCCTTCCCCCGTTCCTACCCTCAACCCCGATGGTACTCTCTTCCCGTTCGTACCCTTCCCTCGTTCATACTTTTATCCCTCCCACCCTCAACCCCGATCGTAACCTTCCTTGTTCGTACCCTTCCCCCGTTCCTACCCTCAACCCCGATCGTACTTTCCTCCCGTTCGTACCCTTTCCTCGGTCATACTTTTACCCCTCCTACCCTCAACCCCCATCGTGCCCATCCTTTTTCGTACCTTTCCCCCGTTCCTACCCTCAACCCCGATCATACTTTCCTCCCGTTCGTACCCTTCCCTCGTTCATACTTTTATCCCTCCCACCCTCAACCCCGATCGTAACCTTCCTTGTTCGTACCCTTCCCCCGTTCCTACCCTCAACCCCGATCGTACTCTCTTCCCGTTCGTACCCTTCCCTCGTTCATACTTTTATCCCTCCCACCCTCAACCCCGATTGTAACCTTCCTTGTTCGTACCCTTCCCCCGTTCCTACCCTCAACTCCGATCGTACTTTCCTCCCGTTCGTACCCTTCCCTCGTTCATACTTTTATCCCTCCCACCCTCAACCCCGATCGTAACCTTCCTTGTTCGTACCCTTACCCCGTTCCTACCCTCAATCCCGGTCATACTCTCATCCCTTTCGTACACTTTCTCCGTTCGTATCCTATTTCCCCTTTCGTATCCTTCCACGTTCTGAAATATCCCTGTTCTCTCCCTCGTTTTACTCTTACGTATCATTATTCCTCTTCTTTTGATCGTACTCGATTGTCTCGCGGTCACATTGCTGGCGTTGGCTCCTACGTTTGCTGGTTTAAATCCCAAAGAGGGCGATGGATTTTAAAGAGCGATAAAACACTTAGCATGACTTTCCTCGAATGGCAGGAAAACTGTGGTCCCATACGGTAGACAAGGATCCTCTGTACCTGATAGAGAACACTATCAGCCACTTCTCACAGTTAAAAGCATCGTTAAATGAAATTCTATCTCAATCACTACAAAGAATAATGCTGAATCTTATCAGAAAGAGAAAAAGGAATTGGTTGGGTCACTGGATGAGAAGAAACTGATTGCTGAAGGATGCACTGGAAGAAATGGTGAACGGGAGAATAGTTCGGGGCAGAAGATGATATATGGATCACATGCGGAGATTAAGAGGAAGGCAGAAAATAGGAAAGATTAGGGAATGCTGGGTTTGCAGTGAAAGACCTGTCCTTGACCAGAAAACAATGAATGAATGAATAATGTTTTCCTAAACGCGATATACGACGGATATTATTATTTAGGAACAAAATAATATTCTGGACGTTATATCTATGAAATACGAAGCCAGGCCCTTGGAGATGAAGATTAATGCCCGAAGCCGCGGAGTGGTCTCCCCCGCTGAGAGTGGCGCGGCAGGTGAAAACCGGTTGCGGCCGCGGGCAAGAATGGCATAAAGAAGCGCCTCAGCTTTTTGTGTGCTGTGGAGACAGCTCGCATTCTTCGAGAAGATGTTTTATAACTTCCTGCTGTACACTCAGGCTGCCATCTGCCCCGCCTCATCGGGTCGTTCTATTTCCTAATGCTTACGGGAGAAAAAAGCAATTCAATCTCAGGGTGAACTCAATTTCGTGTACCGTAAATATATGCCCCTTTTTGTAGACACAACACGACCAGCCACACTGTAGCTTAAATGACGAATTTCGGTTCGATCCTCGATACGTTTTGTGGCAAAAACAGATTTTCTATAAACATCATGAAGTTTCATTCCACTATTGCTCCAAAAAGCCGAGTAGATCAGTCATCTGAGTCATAAGATTTTCAGTAGGTTTTACGACAAAAATCGTACTGAATTTTCTCTACTATATGGAGCTCCCTTATAATTCTCATTCCATCACTCCTTTGTCACTAAATCATACGACCGTAGATAACGGCACAGGTTTTCCATAGAGACAAATCCTACAGGGTGATCCGTTTGGATATGGATAAAATAAAAACACCGTAAAACATTTACTACTGAACTTTATTTGTTGAAACTTTGTGCATACAGCACTGAAAGATGGGAGATTCCTCAGAGCTCAACATGACCCCCATTGCGCATCCTGCACAACTCATAACGGTGATTTGTTGAAAATCTTGAGTAATTTTTACTCTCAGATCATCAATTTTTTTTATTTTAGTAGGTTATTTTACGATGCTTTATCAACATCTTAGGTTATTTAGCGTCTGAATGAGATGAAAGTGATAATGCCGGTGAAATGAGTCATGGGTCCAGCACCGAAAGTTACCCAGCATTTGCTCATATTGGGCTGAGGAAAAACCCAGGAAAAAACCTCAACCAGGTAACTTGTCCCGACCGGGAATCGAACCCAGGCCACCTGGTTTCGCGGCTTGACGCGCTAACCGTTACTCCACAGGTGTCGACCAGATCATCAATGTTCCTGGGTTTCCGTGAATAGACAATGTCTTTAACAAAACTCCACACGAAGAAATCAGGAGAGGTTAGATCTGGGAAGTTTGGGGACCAAGCCAAGTGATAGCTGCTTCTCGTACTGGGTTTCCCCTGCGATCTCCTGCGTGTTTTTTAACACAGAACCTGTTTCTACAAATGTTCGATACCACAACTTTATGGAATCGTATTTAGTACATTACGCATACCATACTCCCGTCGAAATTCCCTTTGAACTCTTTTAACACTCTCCAATTTAGCATATCAAAGAACGCATTGTGCCCGCTGTTGATTTGTAGGAGCCATTTTAATCATCTACGATTTTCATTTGTCCTTTCATATTATGTGATGTTGATTGTCATTTATGGAAACTCTCATCTTTTAAGCATAATTATAATCAGCAAGAAATTTTTCCTACTATCATAATAGCCTTATAATAATAAATTAATATTAACCATACCCAAACGGATCAGACTGTAATATATTAGATTCTCTGAAAAACGTGGGACAAACAGTTACTCATTCGACTACTAATTCACTTCTACGTATTTTCATTATTTAATTAACATCATTTCATTATCTCCAATTCAAACTTGCAGTTAATCATAACCAGATTTTTTTTGTCCAACAGAAATCTAGATCAATCGCAACAGTTGCGACAAAATACATACAGGGTGGGCAAAATAAAACTGGCCTGGAAAATCTGTAATATTTACATGATTGGATTATGGGTCTGTAACAATGAATATATTTTAAGAATATTAATTAATATCTAATAACCCACATAAAATTCATATATTTCATGTATATTTTCCGCGGGCCAGTTTTATTTTGGCCATCCTATATAACACATAAGTAAAACGTTAATGCAACAGGAATAAACTTCAAGAGACGAAAATGTTCTCCGGGAAAAAATGGGACTTTATTCTCCCGGAACAATAAATGAAAATGAGGGAAGTTAGATGTGGTCTTTAAGTTAAAGGCGTTAACATCTAGATCTATATACGAAGACGTATTTTTCAAAGTCCCATAAACCCGATTTTAACAAATATCAGTTTTTTCAAAACCGCATGATAATACCTCAATTTATTAAAATCCCAGGAATGTGGCATTATTTTTTAAAATTCTACGAACATACCTCAATATGTTGAAATTAATAATAATTTAATAATAATAATAATAATTTATTTAATCTGACAGGATTAAGGCCATATTTCTTAAAGTTCAATTATCAGAACACAACGAATGGAACTTGCATTATCGAAATCGCATGCATAGACCTATTTCAGTATTTCTTAAAATCCTGTGACTGAGTCATTTAGCTATTTCTCAGATGGTCCAACAATAAATCTTCAATTCGTCAAGATTTCATAAATACAGTATGACAATATATATTAATGTATCAGCAATTGTCAAAGCACCAAACAATATACCTTCAGTTCGTCAAAACCTTAACACTGTATCTTAAATTCGTCAAACCCCCCCCCCAAAAAAAACATACTAAATTCGTCAAAACCCTAACAATGCATCTTCAATTCGTCAAAAACCTGAAAGTGTATCTTCAATCCATAAAAGTCCTAACAATGTATCTTCAATTCGTCAAAACCCTAACAATGATCTCCATTTCGTTAAGATCTCATTAACATATAGCGGTTTATTAAAAGCTCTTGAACATATGTATTTTTTCAGTCTCATAAATATATTCGTATTTTTTCTCATGACGCTATGAATGTAACAGATTTTGTATAAGACCCACCAGTGTACCAGAATTTGTCAGTTTCATGAATATTTTTCAATATTTTTTAGAGACTTATGAACATACAGTAATTGTCAAATCACCATAAATAGAATCCGCACCTGTGAAAGGGCCAGGAATATATGAATATTTTTTTCAAAATTCCATGAATCTATCAGTATTTTTTAAAGTCCCATAAATGTACCAATTCTTTTCAAAGCCCCAAAAATGTTAGTTTTGTCAAAGTCCCATAAATATTTTTGACAAAGCTCCAAGAATGTACCAGCGCTTATAAAAACAGCATAAATATATCTCAATTTGTCAAATCCCCATGAATAATAATTCACTGTTTGTCAAAGTTCCGTGAGTGTATCAGAATTTGTAAAAACTTCTGAAATACATCAGTATTTATCATAGCCCAAGATTTCACCAATGAAAATATCTGTATTTCTGAAAGTTCCAAGAATATATTGAAATTTTTCAAAGTCCCGTGAATATATTATCATCTCTAATCCACATGTATGTATTTAGCCATACTACTTTCAAAGCTACTTGAACACAACTTCAGTCTAAAGTCCAATCAGTATACCATACCAGAATTTATTGTTGAAAACCTCATCGTCATGATTATGTCATACTTTGTTACTCTCATTCTCGATACATTTGGTTCGATGAGCGGCCGACTCTCCTCCCTTGAGCTCTCATTGTATATGGATGGCATCGCTGAATTCCTTACAACCGAATCTCGCTGGAAAGAAATGCAGGCCTGTTCAACAATTATGTACTCGAGTTGTTCGCATTCCTACGCCACATCACATGCTCTGCTGTCCAACTACAGAAGCCATTTTACAGAAGAACCCTGGTGTACGTTTTCGAAAAGAGCACAACAAATTTTTTTTTGTCCTACTGCGTAATACTTGATCTTACTTTTTTATGCTTATTTTATCGCTTTTAATCTTCTTCTTTCTACTGATTTTAAATCATTTTCCATATTATTTCCTCTCCTTTATCACGATCCTCACTCAACTATTCTTTTTTGTTTTTCTCATTTTCTTTCTTCTTAATGTTTTCCCTTATATCTATTGTCACAGCTGACACCAGAATTTTCACCTTTGTTGTCATCTGACATTTTCTCTCTCTTTGATAATAATTATAGTTTTTTTGCCCAAGGACAGGTCTTTCACTGCAAACCGAACATTCTTTAATCTTTCCTATTTTCTGCCTTCCTCTTGGTCTCCGCATATGATCCATATAAGAAAGGACATTTTGTATTTCATTATTTTATAATTTGACTTTAAATCTTCCTTGGTTTAAAAAATCCCCTGTAATTGTTTAACCCTTTCCACATCGATGACTGAGGAGCTCTATAGTCTAGATACAAACCGTCAGCCCATCTGCTTTCATTCTTCAGGTTCTTCCAGTTTCATGTAATTGCTGCTCTCGTTGTGGCGAACTGTACAAAGTTGCTCAAGATTCACATAAATCTTGTCATTCTGGAAGTTTTGCTCCGTTTCGATGAAATAATCATTCTAATTACCCCGACAGAGTAAATTGTCTTCCCTGCTGACGTGATGAAAACGTTTCACGGAAAAATATACGTGTCCTAACCCGCCCATATAAACCAGCCTTACCTGTTCTGATACGTTCAAAACTGCAACATTTAATTGCGAAGCTGTTACCATAGCAACATCGTGCTTATGGTTGTCTGTAATTCCTTTTTGTTTCTCGTGTTAATTATGAATTGTAGCAAATGATCCAATTAATAACTTTAAATTCCTACTTCTCCAGACGTACCAATAACACTGAACAACAAGAATTTTGCTGCGACTTAAAAAAAAAAGGTCTCTTATGATTTGGTGTGCGCTGAATCCGAAAATGCATCTCTTTTCTTCTTATCACGTAAGGTTTTTAAGATATACTATGATTTCAATGTATGAGTTTATGACTTATTTCCTGTTTTTTATTGTTGTTGGGATATTCTTTTGTACTTCTAATAAATAAACAGACATTGGGCCCTTCTATTCAATCAATTTCATAACAGTTCAAAATTAGGTCTACGCAATGAACAAACAAGGGTGTAGTTTTCAGTATTTAAAAGAAAAGTTTACCATTTTGAGTGAATGCAAATTAAAAGAAGGCATTTTTCATCGGTCCACAAATTCACAAAGTTATGGCTGACTCTTTATTTGAGTGGCATAGAGCGCCTTCAAAGATGTTTACTCAAATTTCCTTGGAAATTCTAGGGCAGACAACTACATAGAACTTTTTGTGGATACCATGTTAAGTGAATATGAGAAAATGGGGTGTAATATGTCTCTCAAAATACACTTTTTACATTCTCATTTGGATTTCTTTCCTCATAATTTTGGATCGGTAAGCGACGAGCATGGGGAAAGATTTCATCAAGAAATATCTGAAATGGAAAGGCGATATAAAAGAAAATCATCATACAGCATGCTTGCAGACTATTGTTGGTATCTTGTAAAAGACAGTCCCAGGTCCAGTTATAAACGGAAGTCATCCAGAAAATTATTTTAAATGTAAGTTCAAATTCCGAGATTTTTCTCATTATACGCATGAAATGTTTTTATTGTTGTTGTGTTTTAAACAATGTAGCATCATTTTTGTATCCAGTACACATTTTTCAAGTATTATGAGGCATTTTGAATCCCTAGTGTGGTGTAATTTTATCTGTAGCAGTGAAACATTAAAAAAAAAAAAAAAAAAAAAAAAAAAAAAAAAAAGGTTCTTCATAAAAAATTCAATTCATTTTCCCCGGAAAACGGTACGTAATGAGGCGATTTAGATTTCAAATTCAGATTTAGGGCACACATATTAGTAATATTCACCCATTTCTATTTCGGAGCAACACAAAAAAATAATAACAATTTTTTTGTTCAGTGAAATAAGTGAAAGAAATTTCACATTATTTGCATTCTTTACACACGAGAAAATGTTGCAACTAATAGAAAACTTCTTGAAAACTAGAAGTATCTACAAGAATTATTTAAAGTATGTGATTGAACAAGAATAAACTTCAGTTCTGTCTGTGCCTAATTGGCCTATAACTCAATACACAGTTAATTCTATACTTTGGTCCAATAATAATTTTGGTCAAGACAAAACAAATTTCGTAGCTTCATGGTATTGTTATTGATATACAGGATGTTCACAAATGTTTATACTGATTTCATCTGCCTATAATGTTTTAACAATGAAACAATAAAGGTAAAAACAGTGGCTAGAGATGTGAATTTATGGTGATTATTTTATCCTGATTCGGTGGTGGTAGTCGGATGGTGCCAAGTCGGGACTGTAGGGTGATTACGGAAGAATTTCCCACCTAAATATTCTGATTTTCTCCATGGTGATACGATCAGTGTGAGGCCACGCGTTATAGTATTGCAGGATGATCTTCTTTCTAGGGCGTTCTCGCGCAATGCACGACGGAGCTTCAAAACTATCTGAATATAGCGTACAGCATTTATGGTCTGTCCAGGTTCAAGAAATTCAACCAAAATGCATCCCAGAACTCGTCAACTCTTTCCTTGTTGTATTACTTGGAGGCAGTTCGAGGGCGACCGCTACGGGGCTCATCTTGGATACTCGTGTTCCCATCTTCGAAATGTTTCACCCATCTCCTAACACTGCTGGCGCCCATGCACACATCTTCGTATACACGCTGAAGTCTGAGGTGAATTACAGCAGCAGATTTTTCTTCTTTAACAAGGAAATTATTGACAGCACGCTGTCAGAAACGAACCATCGTTGTCGACCGTTTTGCAAACATTGCCTGTGGTCACATGATAGAAGTTAATGACGTCACAATATGTCAATACGTAGTGTAAAGTCTGTAGATTATGATCATATAATCGTTTTTGTTACATTGTTGAAATTGAAATTATAGCAATGTGTTGCTCATGACTTTCAGTACGACCCTCCACTTAACTTTCTTCCCACCATAGTCTGAACACACGCTCTCGCCATGAAACAATGTTAGCAATACCATCCCATCGCACCTCCTCATACTCGTCCTCTTTCACAATAGCCCTGCCAAGACTCTGAAATTCGCTACCTGCTAGCATCAGGGACTGTCGAAATAAAATTGAATCCAAACGCAAACTTACTAGGCACTTGATCAGTAATTGAGACTCGTTCAGGTATGGTTTCTTTAGTTTCCTTAATCTATCACAAAATATTTCAATATCCGTAATTTAATCACTATACAATTTTGTTATTCTAGGTTTAATTTCTAATTCAGTAAATATAAAATATTCTTTGTTTTCTATGATAAATTATCTAGTTTTCATTAGTCAGGTAATCTTTTCGTATTTTGATTTTATTGTAATTGTAATTGTAAATTTAATACTAATTGTAATTTTATTGTTCATATTATGGCTGGAATCTCCTGGTAGAGGGGCAGAGAAGGCTTGACGGCTTTATCTCTACAAGGTTAAATAAATAAATACTAGGCCTACTACTAATGCAAAAGAAATGGAATTATTAACAAATTTTGAACTCAATAAACAATCCAGGCGCCACATATTTTTTTGTCCCATGGCTACCACGCATACGAAATTTGTCTACCCTTGATTTTTACAATAAGTAAAACACATCTAGATGTTTAAATCTAAATAAAGTTGTGAATTAGCAAATATAAATATGAGCACAACACATAAACTAAAACAAATGTTTTTTTTCTGATAATATAAATTTTCTTCATTCCTAATGATGTGCTCGCTACCAAATTCTTCTATTGGAGCACTCATTTTCAACCGCCTAGCTTTGTTTTGTTTTCATATGTTTACTGAACAGCAGACCTAAACTGTGTACATGCCAAGCTATACTTGCATATCTAAACAGTGGCGGCTCGTTTCGAGGCTTTAGGTAACAAAACGCAGGATTCTAGTAATCACACTAGGATTCGTTTAGTATACAGGTTTATAACACGCAACCCCACTCGTCTCTAGACCAACCTCTCCTTGTGTCCACAGCTGGCGATCGGGGAATGCTGTGAAATGATAATGATAATGATCGAATGGAATGTTACTGTTGTCTAACGAGTAGAGACTGGATCATTTACACGTAAAGATTAATTTTTGGTCCTACAGAATTTATCTGTTGTGGTAACAATGGTTATTAGAGGAAAAAATTCACCCGGCGCCGAGGATCGAACCCGGGTCCTTGGTTCCACGTACCAAGCGCTCTAATCACTGAGCTACGCCGAAGTTCAATCCACAGCACCGGATCGAATCATTGTTACCATAACAGATGAATTCTGTAGGACCAAAAATGAATCTTCACTAAGATTCTTCGCCCAACAATGCATAATATTGTGGAATCTCGGCCACCAAGTCACTCAATTGAGTGCGCTCCTTGTATAATGGCAGTTGACTTAAGGGGTTAGGTATAGCTTACAACAGTAACATTTTGAAAATGTTCAACATTGTATCTTATACAATAATGAAAATTGGTATGTGTAAAACACTGTCCTTCTGCTATATGAAAAAAAATATTTTTAAGATTAAAAAAAAATATTTACTTTTTTTTTTCTTCAAAATTGAGTTCACAGCACAGTGATGAAGCGTTTCCTTCATAACTCAAAAACTATCCAACAGTCTGTCATGCATTTTTTTGTGTGTATTTATGCATGTCATATCTACAATATGCTGCAAAATCACTTCTCTATCTTTGATAGATTGTCTGATAAAAAATAAATTCATTTTAAAAATGGTCAAGTAACAGTTTTTTCTTCTAACACATAATAAAAACAAAAATATTATTTATTAAGGAATGTAGTTGAAAGAGCATGGTATTGTAAACATGAGTTTCAGCAATAAAATAAAAGAGAGAGAACTGACAAAGTTAACAAGTTTATGAGTTATGAGGGAAACGCTTCATCACTGCACAGTAAACTGCGATTTTGAATTTTGAAAAAAGAAATATAATTTTTTTTTTAAATCGCAAAAATATTTTTTTCATATAAGAGAAAGACAGTGTTTTACACACACCAATTGTCATTATTGTACAAGGTACAGTAATAGAGGAAGAAAAAAACGTTAACTATTTCAAAAAACTTTACTCCTGTAAGCTGTACCTAACCCCTTCATATTTGTCAACATATATGTCGAACATGGAGTAAGGCCACAAAGGGAAAAACACTAGAAGAGGGGGACTCGATCCTATGCTGTGGATTGAACTTCGGCGTATCTCAGTGGTTAGAGCGCATAGTACGTAGAACAAAGGACCCGGGTTGGATCCCCGGCGCCGGAGTGAATTTTTCTCCTCTAATAAGCATGGAGAATTACAATTAAAATTCCAAGTATCATTATTGAATAATCCCGACCTGACCGGGACTCAAAACCGGCCTGTCTTACAGACCGAAAGTTTGACCACTCAGCAGGACCGCATAGGCTGTCAATACATGTAATCCACTTTACAAGTCGCCACTTCCTTGTTAGGCGCATTTCTCATGCGCATATACCATTAATAACAAACAGATATGTTCCGGTTAAGAACAGAGCGGCTCTTGAGGATGAATTACAGAGATCACCACTTGAATATCGGACAAGGTTTTTGGAGAAAGGACCGTTGCCAACATAGTCTCCATATTTATACACCATCTGCCACTTACAAGCCTGAAAAGAAGCCGCCACGTAACATATGCGGCAGTTCTGACTCATATTTCAAATTTGAACTCCATTTGCCTTAACCCGTCGTTGACCTTCATAGCAGGAATGTTGTCTTAAGGAATTGGTGCCAGAGTTTTCTAATGTGCTAACTTGAGTGTCGGGGAGAAAAAATGTTAATAATACCAAGACCACACAATTCCGGACTGCCATATCAAACAGGTTGCAGCTGAACTTGGTTACCTGACCGTGTGAAAAGAAAATCCATCTTTAAGTTGCTGTTTCAAAACACGGAAGACCTCGTATATCCACCTACAGAGTGTTCGAAATAAGAGTTCTACATTTTGAAACTGTTACAACTAGACATGTTTGGGTGACCATGTGAAAATAATTTTCATAAGTTAATCTTATTTTTGAAAAAAAAAAAAAAAACATTTTAAAGAACTGCAGACTTCCAAACATATTAAAACTAGAATTTCTTAAGTAACCGTGCAAAAGTAATATCGTCGGTTTACAAACAAAACACATTAAGTCAAAATTATTACTGCTGAGAAAAAGGCAGATAATCACAAAAGAACTAAAAATATTGTTATTTGAACTAAAAATGCCATAATCATACAAAAATAAAATAAATTATTAATATAAAAATTAGCCAGCAATAAGGGAATATACAATTACTTACTTACTGTCTTTTAAGGAACCCGGAGGTTCATTGCCGCCCTCACATAAGCCCGCCATTGGTCCCTATCCTGAGCAAGATTAATCCAGTCTCTATCATCATATCCCACCTCCCTCAAATCCATTTTAATATTATCTTCCCATCTACGTCTCGACCTCCCCAAAGGTCTTTTTCCTTCCGGTCCTCCGGTCTCCCAACTAACACTCTATATGCATTTCTGGATTCGCCAATACGTGCTACATGCCCTGCCCATCTCAAACGTCTGGATTTAATGTTCCTAATTATATCAGGTGAAGAATACAATGCGTGCAGTTTTGTGTTGTCTAACTTTCTCCATTCTTCTGTAACTTCATCCCTCTTAGCCCCAAATATTTTTCTAAGCACCTTATTCTCAAACACCCTTAACCTATCTTCGTCTCTCAAAGTGAGAGTCCAAGTTTCAAAACCATAAAGAACAACCGGTAATATAGCTATTTTATAAATTCTTTCAGATTTTTTGACAACAGACTGGATGATAAGAGCTTCTCAACCGAATAATAACAGGCATTTCCCATATTTATTCTGTGTTTAATTTCCTCCCGAGTATCATTTATTACTGTCGCTCCCAGGTATTTGAATTTTTCCACCTCTTCAAAGGATAAATTTACAATTTTTATATTTCCATTTCGTTCAATATTCTGGTCACTAGACATAATCACATACTTTTTCTTTTCGGGATATACTGTACTTCCAAACTTATTTCCTTACTTGCTTCAAGCAAAATTCCCGTATTTTTCCTAATCGTTTGTCGATTTTCTCCCAACATATTCACGTCATCTTCATAGACAAGCAGCTGATGTAACCCGCTCAATTCCAAAGCCTCTCTGTTATCCTGGACTTTCCTAATGGCATACTCTAGAGCAAAGTTGAAAAGTAAAGGTGATAGTGCATCTCCTTGCTTTAGTCCACAGTGAATAGGAAACGCATCTGACAGAAATTGACCTATACGGACTCTGCTGTACGTTTCACTGAGATACATTTTAATTACTCGAACTAGTTTCTTGGGAATACCAAATTCAATCAGAATATTCAATAATTCAATAAGAATATACAATAAATTGTAAAAAATTATAAATATAGAATACACCAACCAATAAGAGAAGTGATGCCAATAAAGTATAAAAAAAATTTTTCTTTTGACGAAACTGAATCCTCAAAATATCATTATTTTTAGTAAGTTGTTTCTGTTTAAGTGTATTTCATTTTTCAATTCTATATTTATATTTATACACTGTGTACAGCAGTAGCAAAAAAACCGGACCGACCCTTGTAGCTGATTTCAGGATCACAGAGTCAAATTTTGCTAGTCACAAAACACATCCATCTTGTAAAATTATTAATTGTAACAATGAAATTTATTGCATTTGTTGGATTCTTACCGTCTTTTCAGTGCCTCAAACTTACAGACGAATAAACTTTGAGAGTTTTATTTTCATCTGGCATCAATATTACATTTCTACCTCTATTCGGCAAAGATAACTGCGTAATTTTACATTAAATAGCAGTACATACCTCTGGCTTCACTATCCATATTGAAATTACCACAGTTAGACACAATACATAGCACAGGATACTTTTGTATCAGCTACAAGGGTCGATCCGGTTTTTTTTTTTTGCTACTACTGTACATCATACAGGCTTAATTACATCTTTTTCTCAGAAGTATTATTTTTTACATAATGTGTTTTGCTTGCAAACCGACGATATATTGCAATACAAGTGCGAAAAGAGCTCTACTGCAAATGAGTGTGGAATGTATATGTAATTTTCCTCAGTGTTTTATAGTTATAATTTACGTTTGAATTTGTAATTCCTGTATAATTTATTATATTGGTTCACTTACCGCTTGCAGATTCATAGAGTGTTACTTCTAAGCCTTAGATTATTTTGTAATTTATTATTTAGTATGTTTGCATTATTTTACTCATCCTGTGCTTGTATAATTATATCAAATTTTTAGTGTTCTTTAAATATTAGTCTGTAATCATTAACTTGTATTATTGCAAATTTAATCAGTTTCTTTTTTTTCTGGCTAAGTAGAATAGAAGGCCCCATGTTCTTAACTTCGTCAGAATAAATAAATAGATAAATAAGTAAATAAATATGTAAGTAAATACCTAGATAAATAAATACACAAATAAATAAAATTATTATTAGTATTATTATTATTATTATTATTATTATTATTATTATTATTATTATTATTATTATTATTATTATTATCTTAATATATAAAAGTGAATATGGGTTGTATGTTCTCTTTACAAATCTACACGCTTTGACCGATATGTGCCAAAGTTTGCACATTTAACCTTCATAACCAGGAGAAAAACATAGACTATATTAAAATTGTGCAAATGGACGTTAAATTAATTTAAAAAATAAAAATAAATCCGATCAAACATTCATGTGTAATACTAAAATGCAATCTTCTACAGTCAATTGTTCTTTATTATTGTCTGTTGTATTCAACATCGACTTCCACGAGGCCATGGAAATTGTAACATGAAATTAAATAACATTGTTGATACACATCGTGAAGGCTAAAACTAGACAATTCATGCAATAAGTATCTTTACGCAGTCCAGGACCGTATTATGAATTTCTCGATGCAGTTGTACATAGTGAGCAGACTGTGTTTTATCCAACTGAATTCCAGAATTTTTTTCAAACTACAAGGATTGCTACAACATAATTTACTTAATATTGAATAATCAGGAGCACTATTGCGAAATACTGACCCACCAAAAGTAAGTAAGGCACGTGATGAATTTTCTTTCATTGCAGTTGTTTTAAATTCAGTTAATCATTTCAGGTATTTGACTAAGAAGTTCATTAATTCATGTAAGTGACGCTATGTAAAGATTCATCTTTATAGATGAGGAAAGCATATTAAAGAGATTTCCGAAAATGTAATAACCAATTTAATTAAAAATAGAAGCAGAAAGGAAAACCAGTGCAATGCCGAGTGCTTTCAGCTAGTTATATATAAAAAGGTCGTGCTACAATCGTAAGAATTTTGCAATAACTGTCATTTCTGCAAGTGTGTTAAGGGACAGCTTCCACTTATCGGAATGAATTCAATTCAAATTAAACGTTTGCCTTCGCTACATCTAGTGGAATAGAATCGAACAGAATCGAAATGTGTTGCAGTTTAAATTGGATCGTATAATAATTTTAGCACAGTTATGTGAAGAGGCAGAAAAAAAAGAAAGAAAAACATCCAAAATACGATGTATACCGATATTATGAAAATATGATGTTAAAAGAAAATTTTATTTGCATACGAAATATAAAGTTCAAATTTTGACCTCGTGTTTCTATTAATTTACTAATTTCACTGCAAACAATATCACGGGCAAAATTAGGCCTATTACAGTAGTACCTTCGTGTTTTGCCATATACCTACAATAGCGGGTAATTCTGAACACGTTTCAGTAATTTTAGAATTAAAGACCTCCCTGGGAAAAGGATGTAATACCAAATTATTTAAATGTAATTTAGGCTAGGTAGAAAGAGTAATTTTGAAGTATTCATCTACAAAAAAAAAAACTAACGCATTCAATAGCTGAATAAACTTGTATCCTTGATCAATCAAATAATTCTGCTAGTAAATACAGGTTAATGAAATCTGCTACTGAAATTATTTTCCTCTCTTCTGAAAAATTAATTACAGGTTTTATTGGTTACAACCTTATTCCTGGGAGGTATTCAATTTTTCAATTAAAAATTCTTCAAACGAAATTTTGTGAATAACATTTTCGTCTCAACTCAGGCGGTAAAACCAAAGGAGTGTAAGTGATATTTCTAAAAAAAAAATTATTTAAGTGCATCCAGGATAAACTAAAACATTTAAAATTTCAGTGGTAAAAGGATATATCTTTTAACCACATCGCACATTAACATTTAAAATTAAAACTTCACGGAATTTACGATGGCTTAGTAACTTTTAATCACAATTTATGGAAAATAACTTGTGTGCAATTACACTTCTTTGCTTCTGACCGCCTCAATTTACATCCAGGATTCACATGATGTAGCCCAGCCGTGACGAAAATGTGACTCGCGAGCATATTGTGGCTCGCAATGATAGCTATGCATTTCTCTTGCTTCCTACCTCCTCCAACCTCCACCCTCTCACTCACTGGAGTCAAACTCCGTTCCATTTGTATTTGTTTCTAACCTGCGAGTGGCGTATCGTCGCAATGTCTCTCTCGAAACCATGTACCTGTATAAAATCGAAAGTTCCAAGTAGGATGGGAGGACGCATTTTTTTGCTGCCAATATGATCAGAATATTAAATGTATGGTTTGTTCACAAGTATTACGAGGAAAACGCTTGTATAACATAAAACGGCATTATACTACATGTCACCCACATTATGAAACATTAAAAGGCTCATTATTATTATTATTATTATTATTATTATTATTATTATTATTATCTCTGTACGTCGATCCTTTTTCAGCAAATGTACGAATAATGCAGTTAGATCTTCAATTTAAACTCACAGATTTACAATGCGATGTTACAATGAAAGCTAGATATAAAGACTTGACAAATGTTGAACTTTTCAAATCTTTGCCAAAAAATAAATATCCGAAGCTTCGTTCTTTCGCTTGCTCTGTTGAAATCATGTTCGCTACAACTTACGTTTGTGAAAAATTATTTTCAACAATTAAAATAGTAAAAACCAAATTTAGACAGGCAAATGCCTTCGTGATCAACTACGACTGGCAGTAAGTGACATAATTCCTGAGTTTGAAACTCTGTCGCAGAGTCATTCTGAAGACAGTTAATTTTAGGTTATGATAATGTGTCCTATGCTTTCTTATTCATTTCTAAACATTAGTTTGTAACCTTATACTGTATAAAATTATATTTAAGTGCTTGACGTAAGGAAAATGAAAATTCGTTAATAAGTCAGACAGTTGCTTCACTTCCCTTTCGGATGTCCGCCTCCCTCCATAGGTGCTAGCACATTGCAGGTTACACAGTGGCACGCCTCACGATCACATTTTCGCCACGGATGATGTAGCCAATGTGTGCGAATTTCAGTACACACTGTATAACAACGCTGTATCAACTAAAACTTCAACGTCGTAATATACTAGGAGGTGAGTCCCAGTATTTGCTATGGATATACATAAACTTTACCGTATTGTTACGAATATAGGTAAAAAATCGAAACGGGTAATGAGATCAAGCAATTCGATGTTTTATGAAGTAAATTATCCATTTTTTGGGAAGACATACCTAGAAACCAAAGAAAATCTGACACTGGTTACATGATTTCGAACTTACACCCATGCCGGAAAGCGTTATATCTCTGTCTTAAATCGTAACCCACGTAATATCGTGACATTACGTTCCGGTCAGGTGGAAAAAACACGAAGGCTTAGTGTGAAAACATCTGTGCTAGCTACATAGATAAACTGCACATTCCAACATTTCCAACTGCAAACAGGAAACATCAATACTACAGCTTCTCTGTTAGGTTGACGTAATTGCTTCGAAATGAAACGAGAATACTGAACGCTGAAACACTACCAATAAGTGAAGATCATTTGCTAATGATACACTACGAGCAGTAATTACACGTCTGTAAGTTCAGGTTATGACGGTCATTATTAAGGTAAAAATATGCAAATGAGCTTCTCTTATGTGCTTCAAGATTATACGTGATGTGTTTGAGGTATTCCCTGCCGTATTTATTGACTAGTATGCCATACGCTTCGTTAAGATGTTATGATTCACATACTGCGTTCGGTGCTAGTTTCTGTGTCAATTACGTACGTTAAAAAAAGGAAAAAGCCAGACGTGCTACGCAAGGTTATTCGCCTCTTTAAAGAGCTGGTTAGTCAACGGAAACAGTAAGAAAATTTAACACCAGTAAATAAAAAAACGACATGAGATTTATGTATCAATTGCTTTTTAATACTTTGCACGAAGAGAGTATTTTTACAATAGGTACAAAATAGTAATTTGTGCGAGATTTTGCGTATTTGCTTGGTTTCCGCACAAAACCAATCCGCGGAAAGTCTAAAATTCCACATTCAGTATTCCCAACCTAACACACATAACAATTTCCCTCTTCTTACCGCTTAAGTGACAATGATTTTACTGCTTTAGGCTTTTAACATATTATTTTTAGAGACGTTCAATATAGTAATAATTATAAATCGGAAACTTACCACTGCAATTTCACCTAAATTGCAATGTTAATTATTGTTTTTAAATATTTGCAAAAATTAAGTAAACTCTACAACTCCACTAAAGTTACTGCATTCGTGATGCAAGTAACATTAAGGAAGCCGTGAAAAAATCAACAAGACTCATCATAGACTGGGGGAAAAAAAAGACAGACATAATTCACGGCCTGCTGGAGTATAGTAAACACAGAAAACATTTTAAAGCAACAATGTTGAAGATAGATATTTTTGGTTTGCAAATTTGCCGTCATTGAACAGAAACCAAGATGGAGATTTCATTGCAACTAATTAGAAATTCCTCTTTCAAGTATGTAATAAACGATCTTTGCACAAACTATTGTACGATACACGAGCGGTATGTTTTCTTTAAATTCTCGGAAATTAAAAAAGCTCAACTGCGTTTCGCTTTTCAAACTTTTCCTCGAACATGAAAACTTCAACATACCGCTCTTGTAACGCACATTACTATTATGCTCGACCATGTTGAAATGTAGTAATTATACACCTGGTAGTAGCCCTTTAATGCACCTCATTAAACTACACCTATTCATTAAAGTTCAGGTGTTCCACCAATCACAAAATACCATTGTAGCAATATGAAAGCGTAAGTTTCGAGTAGTCCACACCTGTGGAGTAACGGTCAGCACGTCTGGTTGCGAAACCAGGTGGCCCGGGTTCGAATCCCGGTCGGGGCAAGTTGAGGTTTTTTCCGGGGTTTTCCCTCAACCTAATATTAGCAAATGCTGGGTAACTTTCGGTGCTGGTCCCCGGACTCATTTCACCGGCATTATCACCTTCATATCATTCAGACGCTAAATAACCTAGGTGTTGATACAGCGTCGTAAAATAACCCAAAAAAAATAAATAAAATAAAAGTATCGATTATTCTCGGATATGCAATCGAAAGACAACTAGCGAAACGTCACGAAGGCTGGAAATCCAATACTGTCTCAGAAGGTTATGTTCTGTTACTATAATAATTACCGTTAATTACAAGTAATATTCAAATAAATTCAATTTGTCATCTCGTTTTTCAATTCTAAATCAATTTCCAGGTTATATCAAGATTAATGTTCATGTTATTCTCTAGATTATATCAAGGTCAATGACATTCGTGTTTCGGAAAAAATCAATACTTTCGCGTCTGCTCACATCTCACAATTTAGAAGGTCAGTTCCGCTCCTCACTTAGATAAACATAATATGAATACTTATGAATAATTTCAAGTTAGAAATATGGTCGAGCATAAATGTCGTATGAAACTTGCCTATAATGGTAATTAAGACGCTCGTATGAAAATTATGAAACTCGCTTGCGCTCGTTTCATAAACAAACATACTCGCGTCTTAATTACTACCATTATAGGCTCGTTGCATAATGTACTATTGTGGCACACTAGTCCGTAACTGAATAAATTAAAACTTTTTGATAACGGTTTTAAGTTAGAAATTCGCTTTATGTTTGTATGTCTCGTTTAGCGTGTTTTGTTTTGGTATCTAGGGACTGTGTATACTAGAAAAAAAAGAATGCGTAGAATAAAAATTATTCTTTGAGGGAGGCCATGCATGATGCTATTCTTTCTTTGTTGCTAAGTTACCAGTCTCTGAATTTAATAAACAGTGTTCTGTTATGTTGGAAATGATGTCGGTATCTGCTGAAACCGAAATTCCTTATGGAGTTGTTATTAAAGCTAAACAAGCTTAAGATAAGTTGCTAAGTAAACAAACGACATATTTTTTTGCGCCCAGGGCTTATTTAACGAAAATTATTTTAAAAATATATATATAAGAAATAAATTTATAAACATTTGTAGTTCATTCGAGTCGATCAAAGCCTACTTGATTGTAGGCCTATTTGTTAATTAAATACAGTTCTAAAAGGTAGAACTACATTTTCCTTTCTTTCTTTCTTTCTTTATGTATCGATTTTTTTTTTTTTTTTTTTTTTTTTTTACATCTGTGATCGTATCACTTGTTTAGGGTCTGTGTGTATACCAGTAGGCCGTTTTTACTATTGTTTAGTTCCTGTTTCTATTGTGTGTTATAGATGGCTTGTGTCCATATAATTGATTTTTTAGGTTTTGATTAATGTTTATGATATTGATGATTGAGGCGGTGATGAATCATGGCATGTAAATTTCCAATTCTGCATTTCCTTTCTCATTGGTTTTCCGAAGTCCGGGGTTCGAACCCGGGACCTCCCGAATGTGAATCCCAAATACTACCATCTGAGCCAACTCGCTCGGTACCGTATCAACGATGTTATTTTAATTTTGTGTTCTTTCGTCACGGTCCCATGAAACCGGATAATAAATACAATACAAATGAAAAACAATTGACTACAGAAGAAATAAATGCAAAATTGTTAATAAAACAGCTGAAGTTACATTGAAGAATCTTATTCAATTCCTCTGAATATAAATTAAAGTAGTTATTAGTGCATTCCGAAGTATTTTTATTTCTTTATCATATTTAGTTATAAAATTTTCTTGTAAAGAGATATATACATGGATACAGAAATACAGTACATACATGCAGTCAAATGTAGCCTACGTACAAAACTTGAAACAAAAACTGTCTTTTAATTTAATATTTTTAAATAGGAAGGCATTGTTACCCTTTCATCCTTACAAATACTCTCCTGCAACACGCTGTCAACGAAGATTCATGCATTCGTACCTTCAAAGCTGTGCCTTTAACCTAAGCATACATCTACCCTTTAAATCACTCAGCTCCTGCAATGATCACAGATGCAGCCTGCCTGCTACAAGAGTCTTGGAATAAAGACAGAACATTGTTAATTACCCGAAGACATTGAACTGCATGTGCATCGGCAGATATATTAACGTAGTACAACGTGTGGCTTCAATGAATAGTTATGCGGTTGTGCCATTTACATAACAGGATTTTCGAGTCCGCTCTTATCCAATTGACTTTGGGATGACTAAGAAACGTGCTGGGAATTGATAAAACCTGCCCTCCCAATAAGCGGAATTCGGGGAAACAACACGGAGCCGAAATTACTGTAACTGTAGTGCGTACGCACAATGACTGCATTTGTCTACCAGGCGGCATGTGAGAGACTTGTTTGGTGTAACTGCGATGGTGTGCCGCCTACATCAGGAAAAATTTCCAGGAGGAATATGTTTATTAGTTTAACATAGACTATATATGCATTTATTCACCGACCTCTTTATTTATTTATTTATTTATTTATTTATTTATTTATTTATTTATTTATTTATTTATTTATTTATTTATTTATTTATTTGTCTTTCGTTATTTGTTCATTAATTCATTTATTCATTGATTTATTTTACTGTTATTCAATCATTTATTTATGTACTCATGTATGCCTTCATTCGTTTATTCGGTTATTTATTTATCTATTTACTTAATCTTACAATCTCTTTCCAATACAGCTTCATTTCTTATTCCATCTGTCCACTTCACACGCTCCATTCTTCTCCATATCCACATTTCAAAAGCTTCTATTCGCTTCTCTTCACTTCCATGTTTCTGCTCGACTCAAAGCTACACTTCACACAAAGCACTTCACTAGTCCCTTCCTTAGTTCTTTCTCTAGAGGTCCGCAGATGATGTTCCTTTTACTATTAAAAGCTTCCTTTGCCATCGCTGTCCTCCTTTTGACTTCCTGGCAGCAGCTCATGTTACTACTTATAGTACACCCCAAGTATTTGAAGCTGTCCACTTGCTCTACTGCCTCATTTAGTATTCGCACGTTTACTTTCTTTATTTTTTTTTCGATAACCATGGTCTTCATCTTGTTTGCATTTATCTTCATTCCATACTGTTCACAGCTGTCATTTAGCTCCAGTAGCATATCGCTTAGTAATCTCACTATAGAAATCGAGCCACGGACCTTCAACATGTGTTGACCAACCCGTCGGCTTTACTTCCGACAACTTCAACGTGAGAAGAAGAAGAAGAACTGGATGTGGTATTTGAAGGGGTATCGAGGGCATTGCAACATACGTAATAGAGTCTTTGAGGGATTCCCTCGGGCCATGTTCATTGTAGTGTGTGTATGGAAAAACATCTCGCTCTGCAATTATAAGAGACTTGGAAGATTCCGGATTCTGCGCTTTCGCAGGTCAGGTCCGTTCGGATCCCGTTCCTCATAACTAGATCGGATGATCAGGCACTGCATATCTGCACGTACAACAAATCACTGCCATATGTGCAGCACAATTTGATTGTTATGCGTGCTATGTAAAATGGGTTTATTTCGCAATCTGCTTTTATTTGCACTTATTTCAAGAAAACAGGATTTAATCTTTCAGACCTATCGAAGCAAATCGCTTCACGCCATCGTTTTTAAGATAGAGATATTTAACATTTGCTAGACTATCTTTCCTTGTTTAATCTCCCATCTTGTCTGAAGGAAGGGGGATTCATTTGCTCGTAAGTACCAAGATGTTTGACACTAATGTCAAATACATACTTTCTCACACTCCCAGGCCTAAAAATAACAGTTTGAAGTTTTACAAATAATTTAATTTAAATTTAACTTATTGAAATTATTCTTGATAAGAGACTGACTTGGAGTGGACTTATTAATTTCATATCTATTCATCTATCAAAGGTAACTTATTTATTACTAGGGAAAGGAAGCAGGAGAAAATCCACAAACGATTAGGGGAAACGCGGAAATTCTAGTTGAAGCAAGTAAAGCGATTGGATTGGAAGTAAATCCCGAAAAGACTAAGTATATGATTATGTCTCGTGACCAGAATATAGTACGAAATGGAACTATAAAAATTGGCTGTGGGTCTCTGGCGTTTCATCAGCCCACGCGAGTTGTGTGGATATAAAGGGAAAAGTTGAGACGGTGTCGGGTGGAGTTCCCGGGTAGCTCAGTTGGTAGAGCGCTGGTACGTTCAACCAGAGGTCCCGGGATCGATACCCGGCCCCGGAACAATTTTTCCCTTGAAATTATCCAAATCTGCTTTACAGAAAGCTTTACCTGAAAGAATAGATTTGCATAATTTTATTTAAATTTAAATTATTGGAATTATTCTTGATAAGAAATTGATTTGGGATTAACGTATTAATTTTATTCCTATTCGCCTATCAACGATAATTTTTTTAGTTATTGGACAACTTAAAAAATTAGGGCCGTATTCATAGACATTTTTAGCGCGGGCTTTCGGTGGATGATCAGCGTTTTTCGTATTCATAAGCCAGTGTTAGCGACAGGATATGATTTTAATTCTGTACAAGTAACCAGTGGATAGCCGGGGCTAGCTTAGTACGCTCGTAGCGCGTGCTGCGAAATGTCCATGAATAGCACCCTTACAGACTAAAGACCATCTCAGTAATATATAGACAGTATATATATATATATATTTCTGAAAAGGTCTATATATGGTGTATATAGCCTATATTGTATCTTATGCTACGGAATTCACATCTGAGGTAGGCCTAATAGTTGCGATATTGATAATGTTTTATATTACAAAAGAACATTTTTCGTATCTTAACTTGCTCAATATAGGCCTCTATTCATTGAAGAAAAATATCGAAATAAAATTTATATAGTCCTACAGGGTGAACGATAAGTAATGTCATGAATTCCAAGGGGTTATTATTTTTTGGATATTTCAAACATAAAAACATTTGATACAATTTCGCTCGTTTCTGCTTTATTTTCGAGAAAAAAATTGTTTTGTATGGAATATTTCATAGCGTGTTTTGAGAAAGCTACTGAATTCCCAATATGCTCAGTCTATTTATGAGACCAGTATATTATGATAATGAATGATTGAAAGAATTTTAGTTTTGTCCTTTAAATGTGCAGAAATTTGATCCGAAGAAATTGTAACATTTTAAAATGCCTTTTCACAACGAAAAGTTACATTTGTTCAGTTCAAATTCCTGCACATTTGAAGGACAAAACTAAAATTCTTTCTGTCATTTGCTAGCATAATACATTGCTCTCTTAAATTGAGTATATTGGAAATTAAATCAATGATTTTCCCAAAACACGCAATGAAACATTTCATATAAAATAATTTTTTATCTTGAAAAGGAATCAAAAACAAGAAAAAATTATTAAACTTTTTTGTTTGAAATATCTCAAAGAATACCTTCTGTAATTAATGACATGACTTACAGTACATTCTGTATACTGGGTGTTCAGTTCAAAATGTGTCATGGCTCGCTGTATGCCGTCATGTGGCTAGCCGATGAGCCTAGAGAATTCAATCATCGTACACTTCCGCAGAGGCGTATTACCTAAATGCGAGAGAAGTTGCCTAGCAAGTACGGCGTTCATTCTGAAGATTACTTACCGATACGTACGGTAACGCCTGTAGTGGCAAGAATGTGAACTGTTTGGAAACACGTACTGAAGTGAGTTTTTTTCTTGCTATCGGGATATGTGGAGAGGGTTAAGGCGATTACTTACGTATTTGTTGACATTAACTTCGACGGTCAACATGGACACAGAGCATTTTGATTTGTGTTGTGGAATGTTGCCTTACGCAATCGATGATAACAAATACCCTGCGTACGACTTGCCCGCGCAAAACACAGTTCGAAAGAGGTTATGGTAGCACACAGACTTTACAGACCGCCATCTGTTGCTACGACATTCAAGTTATACCATACACGTTCTCAAGTTCAGATTGAACGCCTTGATTAATAGGCAACTTCTCTGACATAAAAGCTGAAACTCGCTTCAAATCGCTGACTCACAACAGTGACGCCATGACACACTTTGAAATGAACACTCAGTATATATTTAATAGTATATTATGCTACGGAATTCACATCTGGGGTAATGGTGTCCATATTTATAATTTTCTTGTATTACAAAAAAATGTTAGTTGAAGAAAAATATCGATATAATTCTATATAAGCCTACAGGGTGAACCATAAGTTATGTCATTAATCTCAAGGTTTTTTTTTTATTTTTTGGATATTTCAAGCCAAGAAGTTTAATACAGTTTTGCTTGTTTTTGCTTCATTTCCCAGATAAAAATTGTTTTACATGAAACTTTTCACAGCATTTCTAAAAAAACCACTAAATTAATTCCCAATATGCTCAGTCAATTTAAGAGAGAAATGTATTATGATAATAAATGATTGAAAGAGTTATTTTGTCCTTTAAATGTGCAGAAATTTTATCCGAAGAAATGTAACATTTTAAAATTTCTTTTCAGAACGAAAAGTTACATTTGTTCGGATAAAATTTCTCCAGATTCAAAGGACAAAACTAAAATTCTTTCAATAATTTTTTTATCATAATGCACTGCTCTCTTAAATTGACTGAGCATATTCGAAATTAAATTAAAGATTTTCCCAAAACACGCTATGAAATGTTTCAATAAAACAATTTCCATCTCGAAAAGAAACAAAAAACGAGCAATATTGTATTAAACATTTTTGTTTCAAGTATTTCAAAGAATAAGCCTTTGAAATAAATGACAGTAGGCTACTTCAAAATTGTTTTCTTATTACATGCTTATTATCATACGTATCTTGGTGATTAGCATGGAAAAAACCGAAACAAATGACGCCGTGAACTGCTATAGAAGCACCCAACCTTAAATCTTTAGTTTCCTATAGTGTGGCCTGCATTATTTTTCAATTAATACTCAGCCCCTGGCTGCCTGGCACTAACAACCGATAATAATTTTTCATTTCCCTTTTTATGCTAATGCAGTTGTTCTGCTTGGTAATTAAATTCTGATTCAGGACCACCTGGACGTGGACTGCGCCGCTGCACGGCAGAACCACATTAATTCATGTCGAACTAAGACGAAAGACTACATTTAGCAAATGCCTGCGATGAAACTTCGGTATTCTGCATGACGAATTGCAGGAGTGTCAGTTTACCATGCCGGACATCCGGGTTCGAGCGTGTATACTGTAGCAAATGCAAATTTATAATAAACAAACGCGAATATATTGATGTAACGTCTTACTTAGATACAAACAGCTTTTAAAGAACCTGGAGATTCATTGCCGCCCTCACATAAGCCCGCCATTGGTCCCTATCCTGAGCAAGATTAATCCAGTCTCTATCATCATATACCACCTCCCTCAAATACATTTTAATATTATCCTTCCATCTATGTCTCGACCTTCCCAAACGTATTATTCTCTCTGGCCTCCCAACCAACACTCTATACCAATTTCTGGATTAACCCATACGTGCTACATGCTTTGCCCATCTCAAACGTCTGGATTTAATGTTCCTAATTATGTCAGGTGAAGAATACAATGCGTGCAGTTCTGTGTTGTGTAACTTTCTCCATTCTCCTGTAACTTCATCCCTCTTAGCACCAAATATTTTCGAAAGAGCCTTATTCTCAAACATCCTTAACCTCTGTTTCTCTCTCAAAGTGAGAGTCCAAGTTTCACAACCATATAGAACAACCGGTAATATAACTGTTTCATAAATTCTAACTTTCTGATTTTTTGACAGCAGACTGGATGACAAAAGCCTCTCAACAGAAATATAACACGCATTTCCCTTATTTATTCAGGGTTTAATTTCCTTCCGAGTGCTATTTATTTGTTACTGTTGCTCCAACACATTTGAATTTTTCCACCTTTTCGAAAGATAAATCACCTATTTTTATATTTCCATTTCGTATAATATTTCGGTCACGAGACATAATCATATACTTTGTCTTTTCGGGATTTACTTCCAACCCTATCGCTTTACTTGCTTTAAGTAGAATTTCCATGTTTCCCCTAATCGTTTGTGGATTTTCTCCTAACATATTCACGTCATCCGCATGGACAAAAATCTGATTTAACCCGTTCAATTCCAAACCCTCTCTGTTATCCTGAACTTTCCTAATGGCATATTCTAGAGCGACGTTAAAAAGTAAAGGTAATAGTGCTTCTCCTTGCTTTAGCCCGCAGTGAATTGGAAAAGCATCAGACAGAAGATGGCCTATACGGACTCTGTTGTACGTTTCACTGAGACACATTTTAATTAATCGGACTTGTTTCTTGGAAATGCCAAATTCAATAAGAATGTTATATAAAACTTCTCTCTTAACCGTGTCATATGCCTTTTTGAAATCTATGAATAAGTGCTGTACTGCACCCTTACCATCATATTTATTCTCTGTATTTCCCTTGTTCTCTTTCTATTCCACTGCTTAACGACGTCATTCCCTTGTTCTCTCCATGTTCTCCATGTATTCCTCTTGTTCTTCTTGCATGTCCTTATCTTCTCCCGTTCTTCATTTATTTCACTTTATCTCCTTGTGTAGCCTTACTTCGTTCTCCATATATTCGTCTTGTTCTCCTTGTATTCGCCTTGTTACCCGCGTCTTTCTCCTTTCCTCGTCTCCTCCATGTGCTCATTTTATCAGTCTTGTTCTGTTACCTATTTTCTCGTTATCTTTCCCTTTTTCTGCTTGTACTCCCCATGTTCTTCGTATGTTCCCCTTGTTCACCCATTTGTAATTCTGCGTAAAGTTATACAGCATAGTAAAGTTATACGCCTTTCGACTTTTTTCAGTGGTTGTAGCAATGGTACCGGAAGGTTCTATGTTGGATTTTATGGAAGTGTTGGTGGGTGATGATTATGATGATGATGATGATTATGATAATGATGATTATGATGATGATGATTATGATGATGATGATTATGATGATGATGATTATGATGATGATTATGATGATTATGATTATGATGATTATGATTATGATGATTATGATTATGATGATGATTATGATGATGATGATTATGATGATGATTATGGTGATGATTATGATGATGATTATGATGATAGAAGTAACAATTTTGTCGGCGTTGGTATTGGGGGTAGTAGTGTTGGCGGTGGTATTGACAGAAGTACACTACCGGTCTTACTAATAAAAACTCTATATACAGACGTTTAACTGTCTTATACTTAGACAAGGAATAGCTCGATTACACGTCGTGTGTAAATTCCTTACTAATAATCACTACATACGTCGTGTATAAAGGCCGATTCACAATAAACCGGGAACGGAAACGACAACGAGAACGGAAAAAAATGTTAAAATAAATGTATTTAAATGTGAGCATTCACAATAGTTAATTGTGAATGCTCACATTTAAATACATTTATTTTAACAATATTTCCGTTCTCGTTCTCGTTGTCGTTTCCGTTCCCGGTTTATTGTGAACCAGCCTTAACAGTATAACTGTTACACAGCTACGTCATAGTTTCGTCATTACTTCGTTACGAAAGGAAATAGAATATCTGAGGTTCCCTATTGCATCCGGTAGAGCGCTCTAGTGTGGCGTGTTAAGTATCGATAGTACAGTCCACACCTGTGGAGTAACGGCTAGCGCGTCTAGCCGCGAAACCAGGTGGACCGGGTTCGATTCCCGGTCGGGGAAAGTTACCTGGTTGAGGTTTTTTCCGGGGTTTTCCCGCAACTATATACGAGCAAATGCTAGGTAACTTTAGGTGCTGAACCTCGGACTCATTTCACAGGCATTATCGCCTTCATCTCATTCAGACGCTAAATAAACAAAGATGTTGATAAAGCGTCGTAAAATAACCTACTACTCGATAGTACAACTTGCTCTGATCGATTACCACACTATATTTTGGTCAAAGAGTACTAGCTACAGCAATATTATTCTAATTATTCTGTGCTCTTTGGTTTGTTCTTCTGTGGTTACAAGGCAACCATCATCATAAAATGACAGTCGATACGAACAGCTGTTAGAAGGGCGGCCATTTTTTTCTCTATATAAAACACTTAAACAAGGGGTTTCGTGTATATAACTACTGCAAAGCAATTCCCATTGTATAGTTACAGGTTGTTTATACATCCATCGCTTATGCATGGTTTATTAGTAACGTTTTCTATCTCAACTCTGCATAAGTCTCGTATAAAAAGTATACACTGTTTATTAGTAAGACTGTAAAATGATACTAGGTATATTCCAAGTCTGCATATTTATCCAGCTCAGTTTTTTCGACTTGCATTAACTTTGGTATCTTTTTCTCTGTTGTTTCAGAAAGTTCTTGTGGAACACCTGGCATCGGATCACGTGACCATCATCCTGCCTGACATCCAGGCTGAAGACATGCAGTGGCTGCTAGATTTCATGTACACGGGTTCCGTCGCGGTGCCCAGGTGCCGCCTGTCATCTTTTCTACAGGCGGCAGAGGCCCTACACATCAAGGTCCTGACAGACATGGCCCATCTGCAGAAAGCGGCAGACAGTGACAACATAACCTGCATCCCTACCTGTTCGCCTTCACTTGAAATCAAAATTACGGGCCAATCAAATTTCTCGACACAGCTCCTAAATCCCAACAGAAATATCAAATCCGATACTTTTTCCGAATACTTGAAACATCCATCGTGTGTCAATAGTGACAGAATTAGAAACGAACAACCGAATTCACTATCAAATAAATCAGAGTTTAAGACCATTGCGGATGAAAGAAAAAGCTGCATGTATAGGTGCGCAACAGAGAGTTCGTCATATGTTTCAAGAGATGCTCAAACGTCTTTAGGGAATAATGTTGTGGAATGTAAGAATACGTTAAAATCTTCGCCATTGTACGACGGCGTTATGGAAAGTACAGAAAGAACCAAAGACGAAAGAATCATAGACATTGAAGACTGCTCAAACCAAGTGAACACACACATTACCAACACAATTCACAAAACAGGCGACAGAAATAAATCTCTAGGAAACTCATCACAAAACGTTTTGCCTTATTTGGAGAAGTCACTTCAAAGCAAGACTTCTTGTGAATCTAAAGACAACCCACATATGGCTCCTTCTTCAGCTAATCACAGCGTAAAACCAACAGCAACGCCGCAGGCATGTGGAGAGATTGGCACACCTGAATACGGGTTACATCTAACACCAACAAACGATTTACATAACGTTGCCAAGGGAAACAATAACAAAATAGCATCAAGCAGCGTGGGTTCTGAGTACGGGCAAGATGTAAAGTTAATAGAAGAGTTGTCTTCTCAGAATTCCAGTTGTCTGACAGAAAACCAACAACAGCAGCCACAACGTTTACCGCAGTGGCCAAAACCACTCCCATCTCTAATGCCTATTAGCAATAACAACTATCAGTTTAGTGGACAACTTCCGCCCAGTTATTTTAACAAAGACATTAGAATTAATGGAATTATACCACACCAACATTTCAAGGACTCTAGAAAGGAAATTCTACCGGAACATTTACAGAATATTAAAGACATAATCCCTAGCATAGGCTCTGCTTTCCACAATCAGAATTTCAAAGACAATAGATGTATTAGAGGAATGTGGCTGCCAGACAGGTTTATGCATCTAAACGGACAGAGATCGACGCCAGACGTTAGAAAAGTGCTTCAGAGAGTGCCCCGCCTGTCTCCCATAGTGCCACCTTCACCCTGGGCCCAGCATCACCGACCTCCCTGTGCCGCCCCCTCGGCAATTTGTCCCCCTCGGGGGTCTACGGGTTTCCACTACCAGTCCGCGAATTGGACGCCGGCTGCTGGGCTTCCGGGGGTCAATCAACAGGTCGCCCCGCTTCCTGCACTACCGGAACAATCTCAGACAATGGGAGGGGATCCAATGAGGCCGTCGTCAACAGCTTCAGCATCCAATATGGTAAGTAATAATGAACATTAATGTACCTAGTCGTAACTTTGCTACAGAGCGTATATTTTTAGCAAAAGGCCTGGGATAAGTATTCCCGCTGAACCCCACAATAAAACATCACTCAATGTTGAGAAAATTTCGAAACTATTTATACACCAATCGAAAGAACATCCTGAAATATGCAACCAGCTAGAGTAAGTTAAAGAAACAGAGGTGGAGGTCTCCGCCATTCAATGGGACTACGCTTGACCTTGTGGGCGCGAGGATTGTACACGTATATGTTGTGTTGTCTGAAGCGACATATTATGATTTGAAAGAAACCTGAAGTAATTATAATTACAATTATCATCTCACCGCATTTCAGTAGTCTCTGGGATTTAAAAGTAACGATAAATAAATTGCAATTAATCAATTTTCATTTATAAACAGACTTTTTAGTTTAAAAAGATCATTAAAAAAGAATTGCAATTACAAAAAAAAAAATATCTATAAAGGAACATTAAATGAAGAATTAAAATTACATTTACCAACTTATGGTGTATGCATAGCGTCTGTACTTTAAAAGGAACGTTAAATATAGAATTACAATTAAATTTATCATCTTATCGTCAATGAATAGCCTCTGTAGTTTAAAAGGAACGTTAAACAAAGAATTGCAATTAAATTTATCATCTTATCGTCAATGAATAGCCTCTGTAGTTTAAAAGGAACGTTAAATAAAGAATTACAGTTAAATTTACCATCTTATCGTCAATGAATAGCCTCTGTAGTTTAAAAGGAACGTTAAATAAAGAATTACAATTAAATTTACTATTTTATCGTCTATGAATATTCTCTGTAGTTTAAAAGGAATGTTAAATAAATATTTACAATTACAATTATCATCTTATCGTCTATGAATATTCTCTGTAGTTTAAAAGGACTGTTAAATTAATAATTACAATTACAATTATCATCTTATCGTCTATGGATATTTTCTGTAGTTTAAAAGGAATGTTAAATTAATAATTACAATTACAACTATCATCTTATCGTCTATGAACATTCTCTGTAGTTTAAAAGGAATGTTAAATTAATAATTACAATTACAATTATCATCTTATCGGCTATGAATATTCTCTGCAGTTTAAAGGGAATGTTAAATAAATAATTACAATTAAAATTATCATCTTATCGCCTATGAATATTCTCTGTAGTTTAAATGGAATGTTAAATAAATATTTAAAATTATCATCTTATCGTCTATCAATATTCTCTGTAGTTCAAAAGGAATGTTAAATAAATAATTACAATTAAAATTATCATCTTATCGTCTATGAATATTCTATGTAGTTTAAATGGAATGTTAAATAAATATTTAAAATTATCATCTTATCGTCTATCAATATTCTCTGTAGTTCAAAAGGAATGTTAAATAAATAATTACAATTAAAATTATCATCTTATCGTCTATGAATATTCTCTGTAGTTGAAATGGAATGTTAAATAAATATTTAAATTTATCATCTTATCGTCTATCAATATTCTCTGTAGTTCAAAAGGAATGTTAAATAAATAATTACAATTAAAATTATCATCTTACCGTCTACGAATATTCTCTGTAGTTTAAATGGAATGTTAAATAGATATTTAAAATTATCATCTTATCGTCTATCAATATTCTCTGTAGTTCAAAAGGAATGTTAAATAAATAATTACAATTAAAATTATCATCTTATCGTCTATGAATATTCTCTGTAGTTTAAATGGAATGTTAAATAAATATTTAAAATTATTATCTTATCGTCTATCAATATTCTCTGTAGTTCAAAAGGAATGTTAAATTAATAATTACAATTACAATTATCATCTTATCGTCTATGAATAGCCTCTGTAGTTTAAAAGGAATGTTAAATAAAGAATTACAATTACAATTATCATCTTATCGTCTCTGAATAGTCTCTGTAGTTTAAAAGGAATTTTTAATTAAATAATTATAATTACAATTATCATCTTATCATCTATGAATAGCCTCTGTAGTTTAAAATGAACGTTAGATAAATAATCACAATTACAATTATCATCTCATCGTCTATGAATGGTCCCTGTAGTTTAAAATTAAGGTTAATTAACAATTAAACTTATTACAATTACATTATCGTCTCAGAATAGTGTCTGGAGTTCAAAAGAAACTTAAAAATATATTATAATTCAATTGTAATTTGAATTTCCCTGTATAATTTATGTACGTGTGTTAATAAAAATATGCAAATGATACGATATTGTTACTGTGTAATCTGAGTGGATTATAATAAATACCACACTAATTACATAATTACGATTTAAATTATTATCGCATTATTTCTGACAAGCTGCTAAACTATAAAAGGAGAGTTAAATGTACAATTACAATTAAAATTACCATCCAAACATTATTCTTGAGTTTCAAAGGAATTCCAATTACGCTAATTCTTATCGTCTCTGAACGATATATTTGAAGAATTAAAATTATCGCCTTCAGTCCAACATAGTGACGTAGCAGGTTATCAGACAGCTAAAGAATTTGTACCAATAATTCCTACTAATGTTATTTCTTACATATTTATTCTCGTGTCACGTTCTCATTATGTCCACATAATCCCACTTGACTATGGCTCAATTTTTTACGGCTCCTGTGAAAAATCTAGCAAGAAAAGCGTCTGTAGGACCGGTTCTTTCTAAATTCTTTGGTTTGACCTGCCACAACGCACCAGGTCCTCTGAAAAGTATACTAGCTGGACTAGGACTGGTTAGTTATAAAATTTGTTGCAGACAATTCATATGACACAATAAAAGTAGCAATTGCATTTATTACACCGATTTATATTTCAGACACAGAATTTCAGTTGACATAAAATAATCCTTCGTATGCGTACACTTCCTATCACGACTTCAAAATTACAACACAAGAAGCAGGATTGCTTTTCTGAACAGTTTATTGACGTGCCCGTCTGCTACCGTTACAAGAAACTAGACCAGCGCTCTTATAGTTCCTAGACATGCAAGATGAACTCCAGATCTCCTTGCTTATTGCAGAACGCCTGACGGCAGATCAGATTGTACAAGTGGCCACTTTCAATCAGCTTCAATTAGTATGTTATTTATGACATTATTATTTCCAGTTGAACTTTGATACTTATCTTTGAATATCGAAACAGTTCGCAAAGATTTCTCAGAGATTCCTTAGCAAACATACAGCAGGTTGTCATGAAGAAAATTTATGAATAATAATTGTTGTAATGGCCGACGGGAAAAGTGTACAGTCATAAAATTATGGCTTGCTGTATAGGAATGTTCAGAGAAAATGCAGCACGAGAGAAATTTAAGACGTTGATAAAGAGTTTAATTTCTCAAAAAAAAAAAAAAAAAAAATTGCAACAGGCATCGTCTTTAACAAAAACACGGCCTATTTTATATGATTATTCTGAAACTGTTTCAAACGCGATAAATTGTAATGATATGGTATTTCGGGCAAAATAAGCATATAAAGAATATTTCTTCACAAAATATATTCCTAAAGCTGTAAAACTATAGCCCATTATAAAACTTTCATAAAAAATTTGCAATAGCCGAAAATGAAACGTTTTGATATTTCAGATAAAATGAAAATCTACGAACTACATTTATTCAAAACAGACATTGCAAGATCCAATCGATTTTACACAATTAAAGTTAATTCTCTCTGAATATTCGTCAAATAATGTTCCATTAACAAAATTTTAAACGTTTTCTTATCTCTGACTATTAGGCCTACAATTTTACTACGTCATAGTACTTTTGACCAATAAAACGTTACGAAAGGACTTCTTTCAAACAATCATGACATCTTATCGCACAATTTTATCGCTTTCCTAGCATTTGTTTGTTTTTATCACTACCCTAGCATTTGTTTCTTTGTTAACATTTCAAACTGAAAATTCTTTACGGTACTATAAAACATGGTTTGTGATCGTAATTTTTTCCCGCATAGATATTCGACTGAAAATGGCGGCTCCGTTCACACATATTGGTGAAAGTAACATTAGTAAAATAGAATTCTAGTAAGTCAATTAATATCTATTTTATTGTATTAGAATACTTCATTTTTTCTAATCTTTATACACTTTCTTCGGTTTTTATCACCTTCCTACCAATTGTTTCATTGTTTGCCAACGTTTTAAATTATAAATTCTTTAGGTACTATAAAACATGCTTGGCGATCGTAATTTGTTTCCCGCCTAGATAGTCGACTGAAACTGGAGGCTCCGTTCAAACGTTTTGGTGAAGTTAACATTAATGAAATAGAATTTTAGTAAGTCAATTAATATTTTATTGTATTAGAGTACTTTACTTCTTCTAATCTTTATATACTTTCTTCTAATCGTGTAATAGTCAATTAAATCCCAATCGAATTTTGATTTTCTCTAGATAAATCAAAACCTCTAGTGAGAGTACTGTTGATAAAACAATAATTTCATTCATTCATAATTTTTCCTCAAGAGCAGGTCTTTCACTACAAACCAAGCAGTGTTCAATCGTCCCTCATTTTCTTGTTGGTTTCCGCGTATAATCCATATATGTATCTTAATGTTGTCTATCATCTGATATATTCCTCTGCCCCCAAATGTTTTCCTGTTCACCATTCCTTTCAGTGCATCTTTCAGCAGGCAATTTCTTCTCAACCAGTGACCCAACCAATTTATTTTTCTTTTCCTCATCAGTTTCAGCATTATTCTTTCTTTACCCACTCTTTCCAACACAGCTTCATTTCTCAGTCTTTCTGTCAATTTCACGCGCTCCATTTTTCTCTACATCCACATTTTAAAATTTCCAGTTGTTTCTCTTCCATTCGTCATAATATCTGTTCAATACAATGCCATACTCCACACAAAGCACTTTACTATCTCTTTCTTATTTTTTTTCCAAAGCTCCACAGAAAATGTTCCTTTTCCTATTAACAGCTTCCTTTGCCATATCTATCCTCCATTCTAGTTCTTAGGCAGCAGCTCATGTTATTACTTACAGTACACCCCAATTATTACTAGTCTCACGTTTACCTTCTTTATTTTTCTTCCGATAACCACGTTTTTGTCTTGTTTGCATTAATCTTCATCCCATACTGCTCACAGTTAGGGGAAGGTTGCCTATATTGGACCAGTTTTTTTGTTTTTTAATCCCATGTCTTTAATAATGATTAAATTAAATCAAAATATATTCTAGTACATTCTACATTCTATGTACTTTCATCCTATAATGTTATATTTTAAATTATACCATTCCTAATAAATATAAAAAGGTAAAACCAAACTCATGGAAATGGTCCAAATTGGGAAACCGGTTACCTAATTTGGACCCATAGTGTCCCAATTTGGACCTCGCAAAAATACATTAGTAATAGTAAACAAATAAGTAGAAGAAAGGTATTTATTTTAAATTTTACGTTTAAATGTATCAGATAATAACATTTAGTGAAAGAAGTTACACAATTCTCCTGAACTTTGATGAAAAATTAACGAAAAACAAGATAAATTGATTACAGAAACACTATTGCATTCAAGCTGATTGTTACACTCAGAATATTTCTCCAAAATTACAGGAAAACTCATAGAAAAGTAAAAAAAAAAAAAATGCAAAAATGTTACATAGAACTGGAAAGCTCCCTGTTTGCCTACGAAGCTCCTGTGAATAAGAAAACGTAGACATAAAAAATAAAAAGTTGACATGATTTCCTCTTGCGTTTGAAAGTTACCAGTGGCAGTATAAAGAACCCCGCCGCATTGACAACGCAGACTACTGTGATGTTTACACCTCTTTCACCATTTACGGCTACGACTTGGTGCTTCTCTTTCTGAGCTATAACTTTCTGTTGCCAGTTTTGCACCGTTGTAAATCAGATTCGTCAACGTTGAACATAGTATTTGCTGTGATGCCATTCTCATCGACAGTTTTTTCCAGCAGATTGGAAAACTGGTTAACACTCTCCCTATTGAACCCCTTAGCTCTGGCCATTGATGTCCCTTCTGGGTGACGGAGAGAAAGTTTTGAGTTTCGCTTCATAGAAGCACAGAATCACTTCTTTCCGCCATTTTTTCTCCTCATTAAAGGTGCAGGGAGCATCATATTTTTCTGCGACATCAAAAGCAAGCTTATGCACATCTTTGATTGTCAACCCATAAAACCTTTCTTCAAATAAGAGAATGCGGTCGGCAATAAGTTTTTCCATATCTCAATTGAAGGTTGCTCGCCTTGCGAAGGACTTCATTGGAAAGTGTTTCTACAATCAGCATGTCTCTTTACTGTAGCCTATGGCACTCCATATACGCGAACACACTCGTTAAGTCCTTAGTCACCATTCCTTTATGCTGCTACTGCCTTCTTCAAAGTATCATTTCATTTCCGGTAGGATCCCCTTTTTGAATCTTGGAAACATAAAGACACAGAATTCCCCATTACATTACTTTTTCTTAACGTTGACCATAATATAATGTTTTATATTCATGTTGAAAAAAATACTAAGAGTTTTCTAAATTGGACCAGTCCAATCCAGGCAACGCGCTGAGGTCCAACCTAGGCAACTTGTTCACGTATGCAGACAGACGACACTAAATAAACACATGAAATTAAAAACTACTTTTAATACACGCAGATAGTAGCTAATGAAAAATACTTGGTATGTATAGTATAGAAATTGTTATTACTTACTCCCACTGTATACAGAAGCTTAAGATCCGTAGCGTAAAAATTGTAAGAGAAAACACCAAAACACATTAACGGCAATCCTATTTACTAAGATGGCTGCAGCTCACTGAACTTCAAGATTAGTACCTTAGGCAGCGTTAACAAGCAGTGGTGCCAACCGAAATGTTTCAAATACTTCTATATGGAAATACAACTGAGGTCCAATTTAGGCAACGGTCCAATTTCGGCAACTCTCCCCTACTTAGCTCCATTAGCAAATCCTATAGTATTATCTCCCCTTCTGCTAACGACGCCATCATCATCAGTTAAACTTGTATACTTTATTGCTACTCCTCCTATCACCCCTCCTATAATAATTCCTTAGCAAGAATATATATTTATTGATAATGCATACCCCATTAACTCATTAATGTTCCTAAAGTAGTTTTCCACGATCAAAAATTGAGATTTTTGCAGTACTGGATAAAACAGAATTTACTGTTGGTAAATATTTGTTTGTAGTAAGTACCGCAAAAAAATCCATTCTTATAAAACATGGCCTACTCTGTGTGAACATTCGTAAACAATATCTGGATCTCGAGTAAAATTAAAATGCTATATTGTTTCAATTAAAAAGCAATCTGTAACAAATATTCTTTTATAATACGACATGGAGAAAAACTTCGATTCCTATAAAAGTGTGCCTGTTAACATGATAATAGCAACGTTTTGACCAGAAATGTAACCAGTGACTTTTAACTACTGAATGCACTTTTATATAACAGTAAGACTGCTCTTTTTTCCTCTTGAGAGTTATTGTATTGACATGTTTGAAAGCGGTAATATTTTACTATTGTTAGATATAGACTGGATTGTCGTAAAAAATAAAACAAAGGTTTACTGTATGTTCACTTCGAAAACATGAGTAATTAATTACAAATTAAGTTGTACGTCTACTACAAACCTAGTTAAAAATAACTGATATGTTCTTATAAACATGTGTCCTTTGTAGGCCGTTGGACTGTATTAATCATAGTATATTGCTTTCCAAACTTGAGAAGTATGGTATTCATGGTGTAGTTTTAAGATGGTTTTCATCATACCTGAGAGAGAGAGAGATTAATATTTTGAAATTGTAGAAAGAACAGATAAGTGTATGAAGGCCTACAAATCAAACTATACTGATATTGAGTTGGTGTCCCTCAGGGCTCAATTTTGGGGCCTGTATTATTTCTTTTATATGTAAATGACTTGCCTCTTTATTTAAAAGAGTATTCTCTTACAATGTACGCTGATGATACTACGACTCTGTCCCTACAATTTAGATTAAATATGTGTGGGTTTACATTGGTTCTAATTTATTTTTTATCTATTTTAATTATTGTTTTTTGTTTTAATTATTGTCTCTCTCTCTTTGACAAGTCCTATGGTTTTTAATTCTTTTATGGACAAAAAAATTATATGAAAATGAAATAAAACCCAATAACACAAAACTGATAAACGGGAATATAACTGTCTTACTTACCAACAACGGAGAGGGCCCAGAGGAAAATTGGAGGTACAGGTGGTGTGTGAACTCATCTCCCTAGTGTCCATTTCTGTAAATAATCAGGCAAAATTCAGTATTATAAATTGCTTTAAAAGATTTTTTCCTCAAAATATTAGTCTATTTTAGTGTTGAGCCAATGTCTGTTTTTACGCAGAGACCAGAATTTATAAGAAATTATTTCAATGTGTAAATTCCAATATATACAGGGTGTATCAAAACATGTGGAAAAGCTCTGGGGAACTGATAGAGGACCTGAAAACTAGCAAAAAAGTTCATATAAACATACGGTCAATTTCGCTTAGTGTTTTAGTTATAGCCATTGTTTGTGGTGTGCATAATATTTTTTTTAACCAATGCCACCAGGTTGTCATTTGACATTTCTGGGTTCTTCTGGCAGTGGTTCCTATGTAACTCACTTTTGAAGTTGGCACGCCTGGAAGGCAGAGTTACGCAGTCCCGATGATATTAGGATGATTATGAAGTGCCAGGAGAGGTCTTAAACCTAATCCTAATCTAATTTCCAGATCATGGACGAACACAGGAACATTCCCCTTTAAGGAAAAATTAATATGCTCTAGCTGGGAATCGAACCCGGGACCACTAGTCCATGAGGCTGGTCGATGTAGTGTACATAATATCTGTGATGATAAACAAAATAAACAAGCCACATGTAATTTTCTTCTGCATTCAAGTCGTTGTTGATTTGTTTTGTATTCAAAGCCACTTGATGATGACAGTTGCCATAACAAAATAAATAAAAATAGTGTTAGGTAGTGGAGAGCAACGATCTATTACTTTTGAAAAAACTGAACATTTCTGCAGTAATATCATTATCTATGTCATATTTTGCAATCACTTCACCTGTTTTTTTTTTTTTTTTTTTTTTTTTTTTTGGAGTAAATACATATTCACAAAACGAGAATAGCTTAAGTACTTTAGTACTTATTTCCCACAGCTTCTCACAGAAAGCGGTTTTTAAGTTGAGGTGAGACTATTTTTTGAAGTCGATTATTTTTATTTTATTTTATTGGGTTATTTTACGACGCTTTATCAACATCTAGGTTATTTAGCGTCTGAATGAAATGAAGGTGATAATGCCGGTGAAATGAATCCGGGGTCCAGCACCGAAAGTTACCCAGCATTTGCTCGTATTGGGCTGAGGGAAAACCCCGGAAAAAACCTCAACCAGGTAACTTGCCCCGACCGGGATTCGAACCCGGGCCACCTGGTTTCGCAGCCAGACGCGCTGACCGTTACTCCACAGGTGTGGACTCGATTATTTCTCCAGTTTTACTTTATATTACACCAAATTTACTCTTTGCACTTGAGCTTTTGATGAGATTCATATATTGTGCCTTTTTCGGAAATATTATTGGACAGCATTTCTAACAGCGCCGAATACTGAGAGAAGTTGGACGCCCTTTTCGCAGAAAACGATGTGTAGACGTAATTAGAGTACATATCAGTGAAAAAAAAAAGATAAGCCAAAAAATTCGACATGTGCCATTTCCAAGATTGCATATGCAATTAAACCATTCAAAGGGATGTAGCCTATATTTGAATAAATAATAGAAGATCGAAATGACCAAATAAAAAAATTAAAAATAAACATAATAAAGGAGGAGAAAAGACTTGGCTAAAGAAAAGCAGAAAAAAAATCAGACGAAACAAAAGACAAAATATGGCAATAGAAAGCAAGAAAATTGAGGTAAGCCTATAAAATATTATCGGTTCCATGTAACACATAATCAAGTTTTCTATTCTCATTTAAAAGCCGTTCATAGCAGTCAGAGTAAAAACCAATAATTATAGAGCAGTACTTTTAAACGTCGGTGTGAGGTGTGAAGAAGAGGAACGCCTGATTACCATAACGAGTTCGAGGTTGTCAAGCAAGGAGTATGCAGATTACTGTATAGGGATTTCTAATATACTGAAATGACAAATAGTGCGTTACTAAGCAACCAGCACCAGCGATTATAGAAATACTGGCTCTCTCCCTGGGGCGGGTTAAGACAGAATGATGAACATCATCGTCTGTGGAGAGAGTTCTACTTTCCGAACAACTAAAACATACGATCCAAAACACAAAGTGTTTCTGTGTCAGGTCAGACTCAAATGGTCAGGAAAAATGCACTGGATTGCCACGCCAGAAGAATTAAAACGAAAGAAATTTATCTTAAACTATAAGAAATCGCTGTACACAGATTAATACTAAAATTATTATATTACATATAGGCTTACATCATTTCCTGATAAATTGAATCATAGATACTGAATATGAACAAAATCCGTCCAATAGATTAGTAGAAATCGCTGTACACAGACAGATTAGTACTAAAATTATTATATTTCATGTACATCATTCCCTGATAAATTGACTCGTAGATACTGAATATAAACAAAATCCGTCTAATAGTTCAGTAGAAATCTCTGTACATAGACAGACTAGTACTAAAATTATTATATTTCATGTATATCACTCCCTGATAAATTGACTCGTAGATACTGAAATGAACAAAATCCGTCCAATAGTTTAGTAGAAATCGCTGTACACTGACAGACTGGTACTAAAATTGTTATATTTCATGTACATCATTTTCTGATAAACTGACTCGTAGATACTGAATATGAACAAAATCCGTCCAATAGTTTAGTAGAAATCGCTGTACACTGACAGACTGGTATTAGTATATTTTCTTATAATACTTTTTGTAATGAGAGAATGAAATATTAGGCCTACACAGCCCGCGCTCCACAATTTAGGAACTCCTGTGGTCTTCGCGTGCGAGATCATCTTATTCTGCAGACGTGAACACAACTCTCAGTACAGTTATTGGCGTGGAGGTACAATACGCCCCTGCTTATCGGCGTGAATGCGGTGAACGCCCCTTTCGATTAACATGTGTTGGCATCGTAATGGATAGACTCGAGCGCCATTAACATTTCCCAATTATTACCATTAGTTCAGCAGCAGATGTCAACCATAATGTTGGCTGGGCACATCCACGTCTCTCCGATCCGTCTTGCATGTCAGGGGTGTGCAAATTCTTTCCTAAAGGCCACTTGTTTGACAGGTTCCACCGGTACGGAGGGATGACGTTTAGTACCATGATATTGGGTTAGAATCCGGCATGAAGGATGGATGTTTGTCCCGTTGGCATTTGATATTCTGTATTATCAATTTTAGGAGATAACTTTTCAAAATTTCATCCTCTGTAACGCATTAGATTGTTTGAAAAGTAAAAACACCCCCAGAGGCATGGACCTCAACAGTTCCGATGATGGCTCCCAAGCTGAAACTATTCAACTAAGGCCCGATTGTATAAACCATTTAATCTTAGATCAGAGGTTAAATTTATCCTTGTTTCAGCTGAACTTGGAATTTTGTGTTGTATAAAGTCTAATCTGAGATTAATTTGTCTCAAACTAAAGTCAACTTTGACTGAAGAAATTTCTCCGATTAAGTTAGACGATCCAAGTTCAGTTATTTATTTTTTGTTTGATATATATGAGTGACAGATTGTGCAAATAAAATATCCATTATTATTAATATTAATAAATATGTTAGGTACATATATATATTTCTTTCAATTTCTTGCCTTAATACACTTCTTATATTTTATAAGGCTCTATCGTGTTCAGCAGTATCAAATAACATAACCTATAATTATATTATGTTTATAACAACCATTAATTATTAATGGATATGATGGGTACATTCATAAATGTTCAATTAACTGTATTACTAAACGAAAATTGTCGTTTTATAAAGCTTTATTATGTTTAGCAGTATCAAACACCATAACATGATAACAACTTGGAGAACAGTCAACCTTCTTCTTATTGTCCGCCATTATTTACATTGCAAAAAAAACACTGTCTCCAACAGAGTGGAATACGGAAAGTTGCGAAAAAGTAGTTGTAAAGTCGCTAGATTTCTCATTATCAAGAAATAAAGATTAAATTTTGTCACTTTGGGGTGCTAAAAAGGTCACTAAATCCCTATTTAAGCAATATAAAAGTTAAAAGAAATTGTTGTTGAAAAAGAGTTAAAATCGCTACATTGGCAACACTGAACAAACCTGTATAACATGGTCCGCGCATCACGTATTTCACCTGTTTATGCGATGTTGCAAATCCTTTTCACGTGAACTTAGATTGCATTTGAACCAAGGTAATTTGATGGCAGAAAAGTTTTATACAATAGAAGAAGTGTCTGAACTCGGTTTACTTTTCGATCTTCGATCAAAGTTGATCTTTAGTCAGGGAGTTTTATACAATTGGGCCTATATATTTACAAACTTAGTTCAATATTGAAACGTAATCACCAGACATCGAGATTTTGGACCCGATAGAATAAGTTTACTAAGTCCATACTATAGGCAGCTTTGTCACTGTGTTTGAGGTGGATGGGAGTCGGCAGAAGTGGAGACATGCGTACATGAAACCAAGTCCAGTCCAGTCTGCTGGTGCTGTACAGTGACGTTCCAAAGAAAGACAACAAATTTATCAAACATTGAAATAAAATGAATGTTAGAGGAGAAAAATTCTGTAGGACCAAAAAGTTAATCTTTACATAGATTAAAATAAAAACGTATAATGCGAAATTTTCAAAATGAATTAATATGCATTTCCTTTCGGCTTCTTTCATAAGCACATGTGCAATACTTACTTACTGGCTTTTAAGGAATCCGGAGGTTCATTGCCGCCCACACATAAGCCCGCCATTGGTCCCTATCCTGAGCGATTAATCCAGTCTCTGTCATCATATCCAACCTCCCTCAAATCCATTTTAATATTGTCTTCCCATCTACGTCTCGGCCTCTCCAAAGGTCTTTTTCCCCTCCGGCCTCCCAACTAACACTCTATATGCATTTCTGGATTCGCCCATACGTGCTACATGTCCTGCCCAACTCAAACGTCTGGATTTAATGTTCCTAATTATGTCAGGTGAAGAATACAATGCGTGCAGTTCTGTGTTGTGTAACTTTCTCCATTCTGCTGTAACTTCATCCCTCTCCATCATCATTTCGGATGCTTTATTTGTAAGTGAATCTGACACAGATGGAATTTCTTCCCTCTTAAAGAGACAAAATGTTTATATGTGAAATGTGTTTCGGGAGTTACAGTGGGTCTCAAGGTATCGTTTTTTGTCTCTCCTTAGTCTGACATGACACAATTTACATGTAACATGATCCCCATTAACTTCAAAATAAATATTTCCGAACTCCTGCACAAATAAATGCGTCTTAGAATCTTTAACGTTCAGCATACTTACTGTTAATTATATTTTTACGACTAATCAGACAGATAACCACATGCATAGATCAAAACTACTGTAGACTACTATCTCCTGTCCTCTCTTCTGACAAAATGACCTAGACATACAGGACTGTTTTTATTATCAGAACAGTACCCCCTCTCCCTGCCTTACGAGTATGACTGAGTAAATAAAGCACATGGGACGACAGGTAGGTCGCTACCCTCACTGCCCCCACCCACTACCGTTCTGATTACTAACTTGAAATCGCACTCTGTGAAACTGAATAAAACAATCATCCCGTTTAGCTCTACCGTCAAAAATCTCGGAGTGCATTTCGAATCTAATCTCAATTGGGATACGCATATTAAATATACATGTAAGAAGGCATTCTCTATTCTCCATTCACTAAAAAGATTGTATCATTATCCATCTAAATTAAAACAGACGCTGGTACAGACACTCATTCTACCTCACTTCGATTATTGCGACGTTTTGTTCAGTGATCTCAGGATTGATTCCGCTCAGAAACTACAGCGTGTTCATAACGCGTGCGTCCGCTTCATTTGTAATGTTCGATACTATGATCATATCTCACCTTCTTTCAAGAAGTTATCATGGCTTAGGTTACATGAGAGGAGAAATCTGCACTCACTTTCTCTCTTATATCGAATTATGCACTCTTCATCCCCCTATTATTTATTCGCTCGATTTCATACTCTCTCTCGCTATCATAATATTAATACTCGATCACAACGCGATAACACGCTAGAAATTCCACTTCACGCATCGTCTCTGTATTCCTCATCCTTCACTGTTGCTACCTCTCGTCACTGGAACTCTCTGCCGCCTGAAGTCAAGGGCTGCCGAACATTGAATTCTTTCAAATCAAAGTTAGAAAATTATCTTATGACGAGTTGCCAAACTAACTTACTATTATGACAAGTGTTGTATTGCATGTTTCCACGTTTTCACATTTTTTTTTATGTTCTAACGATATTTAACTTATTTTATATTTTTGTTTTCATATTTTCCGATAATGTTATATCTCTAATGTGATAAGTTGAGCTATATATAATCTTAATTTTCCTTATTGTGTGTACTTAGAAATATTGTATTCACTGTATACTTTGTACTGCACTATTTTATTACTAATATTACTATTATTATTATTATTATTATTATTATTATTATTATCATCATCATCATTATTACTATTCTTATTTTATTATTATTACTATTATTATTATTATTATTATTATTATTATTATTATTATTATTATTATTATTATTATGAATAATTGTCTTTTTTTGTATGCCTCATTTATTTTGACCTGCTGTTCACATATTATTATGCTTTTTTCTTTCTTTCTGTATGTTATATATTATGTCCGATTTCTTCTTATTTGTTGTTTATTTTTTATTATTATTATTATCTTATTCAATTTTGTGTGTAAAATTGTAGTGTAATTTGTAAATTTGTAGTGTTTTTGTAACGCAGTCTTTACTCCTGGTTGAGTGTTAGAGAAGGCCGTATGGCCTTAACTCTGCCAGGTTAAATAAATCATTATTATTATTATTATTATTATTATTATTATTATTATTATTATTATTATTATTATTATTATTAAAGTCTCTAAGCCTGGTAATCACTATAAAGGATGTTTCCGGGCTGGTGTTACAAACTTTCAGGGATGATGGCGAAGGGCACATGTATCAATTTGAGATAAGGAACCATGGTCCGGAAATGACTGAGTCGAAAGTTATAAGCAAAAATAGTTGTGTGGAAATGGAATTGTAATTTCGCACCACTTGCCCTCCTTTCCTTAACTTTTGGAACAGTCGTGCAAAGATGGTATGGGCCGGATGTCTCCTACGTGGGTACTTGTCCCGATACAATCTGTGAGCTTGTCTACTGTTCCCATTGGCTCATCCGTATTCGAAAATCAGGTCTGCATATTCCGCTCTAGTGTACTCCTCCATTTCACTAGGACTGATCGACTGGACACTGCAACTTGTACACATACACTGCTGTCTACAGACGTGCATATCAGGTCCGACCATGCTATCTGCATTGCTTTTGTGTAGTTTCCTGTCCCCATCCCTCAGACAGCGCACTGAATGGAATACTGTAAGTAGACAACGTAGACAACGTCAGATGAATACAGTGTGTGTAAGATGTACAGATAAGTACACATAAATAAGGTATACAGAGGAATAAAATTATTTAATTTGCACACGAATATTTTTGTTGTAACTTTCGACTCAGTCATTTCCGGACCAGGGTTCCTAATCTCAAATTGATACATGTGCCCTTCGCCATCATCCCTGAAAGTTTCTAACACTAGCCCGGAAACACACTGTATATTATAGGCCATAAGTGATGTAATGCTAAAAGTTGTGTGATCAATATGTAGAAAGGATGATTTCAATTGTAATTTCTATTTTTTCTTGCTTTATTTTATTTTATCTATTTTTTTTTTCTTAAGTTTATTTATACACGTTTTAACATCTGTCCTCATATCGCGTGTTAGGATCTGTAGGTATACCAATAGGCCGCTCTTACTACTGTTGAGTTCCTGTTTTTATTGTGTTTTGTAGATGTCTTATGTTCATGTAACTGATTATAGATTTTGATTACATACAAATATAACTGTTCTGCTCATGGGCAGGTCTTTCACTGCAAATCCAACAAACTCCAATCTTTCCTATTCCCTGCCTTTCTCTTAGTTTCCCCATATGATCCATAGATCTTAATGTCCTCTATCAACTGATATATTCTTCTGCCCCAAACTCTTCTCCCGTTCACCATTCCTTCCAGTGCATCCTTCAGTAGACAGTTTCTTCTTAGCCACTGACCCAACAAATTCCTTTTTCTCTTTCTGATCAGTTTCAGCATCATTCTCTCTTCACCCACTCTTTCCAACACAAATTCATTTCTTATTCTGTCTGTCCACTTCACCAATTCCATTCTTCTCCATATCCATATTTCAAATGCTTCTAGTCGCTTCTCTTCAATTCGTCGTAATGTCCATGTTTCTTCCCCATACAATGCCACACTCCACACAAATAACTTCACTAGTCTCTTCCTTAGTTCTTTTTCCAGAGGTCCGCAGAAAATGCTCCTTTTTCTATTAAAAGCTTCCTTTACCATTGTTATCCTCCTTTTGACTTCCTGGCAGCAGCTCATGTTACTGCTTATAGTATACCCCAAGTATTTGAAGCTGTCCACTTGCTCTACTGCCTCATTTAGAATTCGCAAGTTTACATTCTTTGTTTTTCTTCCGATAACCATGGTCTTCGTCTTGTTTGCATTTATCTTCATTCCATACTGCTCACAGTTGTTATTTAGCTCCAATAGCATATCCCTTAATACCATCTCCTCTTCTGCTAACAACGCCATATCATTAGATAATCTTATACACTTTATTCTTCTTCCTCCTACTTTTACCCTCCCATGGTCTGAAAACAGTTCTTCACGAAATCCTCCAAGTAGATGTTGAACGGGGTAGATGATAAAGGGCATACTTCTCGTACTTCTCTCCCTATTTCACTTCCTTGTAACATTTCTTCTCCTATCCTGACTTTGACTCGTTGTTATATATATATATATATATATATATATATATATATATATATATATATATATATATATAGGTTATTGAAGAGCCTCCTGTCTTACAATCTACACTTATTTTCTTTAGAATGTCCATCAGTTTGTTCCAATCTACTCTGTCAAACGTCTTTTCTAAATCCACAAATAATATATACACTTCTTTATTCTTCTCTAGGTATCTTTCACCGATTGTTCGTAGTAGACCAATTGTATCCTTATACCTTTTCCCTTCCTGAAGCCAAACTGCTCTTCTTCCAACTGTACTTCCTCTTTGAATATAAACGTCGATTCAGTATTCCCAGGAGAATCTTCGCCGAGTGCGATAACAAGCCTATAGTCCTGAACTCCTTACATTTCTTAGCATTATTTTTCTTCAGAATTGGCAGCAACACCGCCTGAGTAAAATTTTCTGGCAATTCACCTTTCTCATATATTTTGTTAGATTTTGATTAATGTTTATGATATTGGTGATTGAAGCATTGATGAATCATGGTATGTAAACTTCCAATGCGATATTTACCTTTGTGACTGAGGAAAATCATGAAAAACGCCAGTCAGATTGGCCAGCCACGGGGTTTGAACCCGGAACTGCCTAATATGAGTCACAAACTCTACCGTCTGCGCAAACCTGCTCGGTTTCAGCTTGATTAATTCATTACTTACCGACGGTTACCAGAGGGGGAAGGGGAGGGAGAAACTTTTGCCAGTTTGCCCATCCCTGTTTCATGGCTAGCGTTTATCTCGATCAGAATTTAATGTTTCGTATGCGAACAAAACAATGACGATAATGTTCAGCTAACACAACCACCAGCTGTTCTTCGATCTGCTCTTGGAACAGATTCGCTCTAATAAAATATAATGAGAAAGCATTATAATATATATTCGTAAACAAATGACGCACGTCCGACACTTGATATTGTTTTCACAGACTGGACAGAGGGGCATTGTCACATCATATTGTCTTCGGAAAAGAAATTCTTAAGGCGAATAAAACGAACGTGACAGGAATGGAGAAAAGAGAAAGAACTGAAAATGGAATACATCAGGCAACACGTTCGAAACATAAAAGGAAATGAAATAAACGTCTGCATACAATGATAATAGTGTACGTGAAGCGCTAATGATTAGGAAATAGGAATTTTAGGAAGACCAATAAGAGGTGAAATATAGAAATAGAGTAGGTCACAGTTCTTAAGCGGTGGTGGTAAAAGGGTATGTACACATTCATGTTATAGTTAATTTTTTTGGGTTATTTTACGACGCTGTATCAACATCTAGGTTATTTAGCGTCTGAATGATATGAAAGTGATAATTCCGGAGAAATGAGTCCGGGGTCCAGCACCGAAAGTTACCCAGCATTTGCTCGTATTGGGTTGAGGGAAAACCCCGGAAAAAACCTGAACCAGGTAACTTGCCCCAACCGGGATTGGAACCCGGGCCACCTGGTTTCGCAGCCAGACGCGCTGACCGTTACTCCACAGGTGTGGACTGTTACAGTTAACATACTTTCGCTATTCAAAAGTATTTTTCAGTCTTTTTCAGTCAGCGTAAATTATAAAATATTTTTGGTAGGTTATTTTACGATGCTTTATCAACATCTTAGGTTATTTAGCGTCTGAATGATATGAAAGTGATAATTCCGGAGAAATGAGTCCGGGGTCCAGCACCGAAAGTTACCCAGCATTTGCTCGGGTTGAGGGAAAACCCCGGAAAAAACCTCAACCAGGTAACTTGCCTCAACCGAGAATCGAACTCGGGCTACCTGGTTTCGCGGCCAGACCCGCTAACCGTTAAGGCTGGTTCACAATAAACCGGAAACGGAAACTACAACGAGAACGAGAACGGAAATAATGTTAAAATAAAAGTATCTAAATGTGAGCGTTCACAATAGTTAATTGTGAATGCTATCATTTAAATACATTTATTTTAACAATATTTCCATTCTCGTTCTCGTTTGCCGTTCTAGTTCCCGGTTTATTGTGAACCAGCCTTTACTCCACAGGTGTCGACAGAAAGAAAATATTACATTCCCCACATTTCTACACTATGCTGTGTTTTTCAAACGTGATATGTATTACCTTCTTACTATATGTTATATTAATATGTGCACACTTCAACGGAACAAGAAATACGAAGAAAATAGGAGAAATAAGAAATGTGGATTAAGAAGAAAAATACAATAAAAAATAGAATGAAAAAATACTGAGAAAAGAAAAAAGAAGATAATTAGAAAGCTCAGGATGCATAAGAGAAAGCAGATGAAGAGGAAGAGTATGATCAATGTGATAAAAACATAAATAAACTTATTTCCTTACAAATGGCGTTTAAGGAATCCTGAGGTTCATTGCCGCCCTCACATAAGCCCGCCATCGGTGTCTGTCCTAAGCAAGATCAATTCAATCTCTACATCATATCCCACCTTCCCTAAATCCATTTTAATACTATCCTCCCATCTACGTCTCGGCCTCCTCAATGGTATTTTCACCTCAGATCTTCCAACTAACACACTATATAAAATATTAATAAAAAGAAGTAGAGAGAAATGAGAAAGTATTAAGAAAATTGAAGTGCGCCCAAAGCACGAGCTTCCGATGTTTTGGAATGCAATGCCTAATGTATTAAATAAAAAAAATTAATTTGAAAGAAAATTGAAATCATAAAGAAAGGTAAATAGAGAACCTGAAAGAAGAGAAAAATTGAATATAGGAGCAAGGACATGAGAAAATAGAAGAGATGGAATAGAAAATGAGGGAAGTAAGACAGAAAGATAGTGAAATGAACAAAAGAGAGAAGAGAAGTAAGTGGACATCAGAAGAGAAAGAAAAATTAAATTAAACAAGATAAGAAAGAATGAAAGTACATGAGCAGAATAAAAATACATGGCGGCAAGTTAAAGAACAAAATTAAAAAGAAAAAGATTGGAAAGAACATGAAAAATTCGAAGAGATCAAAAGAATAAGGGCCGTATTCATAGACATTCTTAGCGAGGGCTTTCGGTGGATGATCAGCGAACTAACGATTTTCGTAATCATAAACCAATGTTAGCGATATGATATGATATGAATCCTGTTTAGCACGCTCGTAGCGCGGGCTAGCGAAATGTCTATGAATAGCATCCTTTGAGATAAAGTTTAAAACCTTACTATAGAATGAAGGAAGGGTAGAACAGAGAAAAATTCTCTCCGGTACCGGGACTCGAACCCAGGTTTTTAGCTCTACGTTCTGACGCTTTATCCACTAAGCCACACCGGATTCTAGTTTTTCTCTGTTCTACCCATTTTCATTATATAGAAACGCAGAATTCTTTCACTGAAATATCATAATATGTACTTCGGTACATCATAACAATATGATACGCTTAAGTAATCACTTTGTGATTCAAGACGGCGCTCATTCCGTCGGATCCCGGCCACTTAGTCACTCGTAATGAGTGCACCTCTGTACATAGTGCGCTGGACATTGTGCCATTGTCACAATATATTCTGTGACACAGTACATGAGGATAGGCCACCAAAGAGAAAACTGAGACAGAACTTAAACAGAGGGGATTCGATCCGGCATCGGAACTGGAATCCGATGTGGCTTAGTGGATAAAGAGCCCGCACGTAAAGCTGAAAACCAGGGTTCGAGTCCCAGTGCCGGAGAGAATTTTTCTCTGTTCTACCCATCCTTCATCCTATGGTAACACAGAATACCTGCACGGAAATATCATATTATATACTTTGGTACATCATCATAATATTTACTAAGGAAGTAAAGTGGAAAATAAGAGAGTGAAAAGATTGGAAAGAAGAGAAGAACACAAAAAAAGGGAAAATAAGAGAAAAGAAATAAGAAGACTGTCAAAAGTAAACTTTAAACGCTATGTAGAGCAATCATCGAGGCAAACCACTCTAACAGTTCTAAAACTGCACTCTGAAACTTGATTGGAATCGCCGTATTACAGGTATCGTACATCAGTCATTCCATAAGAGACCAAAGCACATGCAGATAAGATTTTGAAGCAAGTATAATACGAGATAAATCATTGCAGCACACATGTGGTTGGAAGTGGCTGACCATTTTTGGTAGTCACGTAAACTTCCTGGATGCCAGATTTTATGCCACCACCGGCTCAAGAATTCTATTGTTCCAAGCAGATAGAATGAACTCTGCCTTCAGTCTTCGCTTTTTTTGTCGGCGTTGCTTTCGACAACAATCATAAAGTCTGTTCATATAAGCTGAGCTAAGAATTTCAGTGCTAAAGCAATCAAGAAAAACGAGCAAACACCGGATACAAGAAGCCAAATGTTAGCAACTTTGTCACACTTCGAAGGTGTGCATTACAATAAACCTGCTCTCCGGAATTGAAATTTATGCAATAGTTGTCCATTACGTTTAGTTTATATTAAAATACTACTTTTAATGCAAGAACAATAATTCTGTAACATGTCTTTGTACCATCGGACATGATGAGAACTGTAATAAATTGTATTCTTCATTTAACGTTATTTTTAAAACACATTTAAATTCAAATTTATTTAAAATTTCCATCTAAATGATATGAGTGAGACTAAATTTATCCGAAATGGGCATGAGTTAGTGCTTGGGTATAGTCCAATACAGCAGAAGCAAGCGTTAGGACTTAGCCTAAATTAATGTTACACAGACATCAATAAAACTTAATTAGAAATAATTATTTATTTATTTATTTATTTATTTATTTATTTATTTATTTATTTATTTATTTATTTATTTATTTATTTATTTATTTATTTAATGTGCTGTACAACAGCCAGTGGCCAATTACAGTTCAGCACAAATATAACAAAAAACATAAAACAAAAATAATTATTACACATAAATATAATTACAATTAATTACAATAATGACGATGAATGGATAACTAAGAATACTATGAGACAATGTTAATTGAGTATAATGCCTAAAATAATACATAAATGATAAATCGTTGCCAAGAGCAAACAAAGTCTATACATTGAAGGGATCGAATTCGCAGCCATGCATGTTGGCATTTTTAATGCATCTGGAGACTGGTGAAAGAAATTTCGAATTTCTAATATAGAAAAGTTTGTGGGCTCTCATATCTTTTGTTGGAATACGTAAGGTAATATTGTAATAATTTCTAAATCATATCGCCGACAGGTAAAAGGTAACTGGTTGTTAATCGCTGTTAGGACACCCCCACCTCTTTTTTTATTGGTGTCCTCATACGTTCTGTCTGCTCGAAACACATTATAATTGTTAGGGAATAATAATAATAATAATAATAATAATAATAATAATAATAATAATAATAATCAGGGAAAGGATTTATATGTAAATACATATTTACTTATAAAGCTAATATAATTTATATTTTGCATTATCTTTATGTTTCACAATGTGTAGGGTTGAAAAATCCTACTTTTATTTTCCATATTTTTCCATATTTTAGAGTTTAGTACATATTTTCGTTAATTTCCATATATTTTCCATATTTCATATAAAACAGTCCATATTATATTAGGTTTAACAATAAAACAAAACAAAATTCCATTAACTTTTAAAAATACATTTCAACAATAGAGATTTAAACACATGTTCAGTAATCCCTTTAACATCAGAGTTATTTGAAAATTAGCAGTCCTATCAACAATGGGAAAGTAAGTTACAAAACTGTATTAATTTAATTTAAAATTTTTAACAGACTTCAGTTGTGCAGCTCAACAGTTAAATGCCAGTCAGAGTACACATAGGTTCAGTTTTGTAAATCATACTATAAAGACGGTAAATATGCCAAAAGTACGTCATTCAGTCAATTTAAAATCAAAACTAACAAGTTACATTTCAGAATTTAAAGAAGATGGTTTATCAACTGACAATAAAATATTATTTTGTAATTTGTGTCAGTGTGCAGTATCATCTACACAAAAGTTCCTGGTGCAACAACACATTACAACTAGTAAACATCAGGCCAACAAACAACTAAATTCCAAGCAGAGACAATTGTTTTTAACACAACCAACAACATCGAATGTAAGATCTGAGTTTAACATCGACCTGTGCCGTTCTCTCATCTCTGCTGATATTCCTCTCTACAAACTAAAGAATAAGGTCTTCAGGGAATTCCTTGAAAAATATACTCAACATACAATCCCGGATGAGTCAACACTTAGGAAGACGTATGCTCCATCCATCTACGATGAGACAATACAGAAGATAAGAGATGAAATTAAAGATAGTTCAATTTGGGTTTCCATTGATGAGACTCCCGACAAAGAAGGTAGACTTGTTGGTAATGTAGTTATCGGTTTGTTAAGTGAACAATATTCTGAACGAATTCTTTTACATTGTGATGTTCTAGAAAAGTGCAATAACAAAACTATAGTTAAACTGTTCAACGAAGCTATGGGTATCCTGTGGCCAAAGGGTATTATGTACGATAATGTGTTATTCTTTATTAGCGATGCTGCCCCTTATATGGTCAAAGCTGGACAAGCATTATCTGTTGTATATCCTAAATTGACTCATTTTACTTGTGTGGCGCATGCATTTCATCGTGTGGCAGAAGTGGTCAGAGACAATTTCCCTAAAGTAGATTTGTTGATTTCATCAGTGAAAAAAGTATTTCTCAAAGCTCCCAGTAGAGTTAACGTGTTGAAAGAAATGTACCCTGAAATTCCATTGCCACCAAAGCCAATTTTAACTAGATGGGGTACATGGCTAGAAGCAGTTGAATATTATGCCGAACATATAGACTCTATTAACAATGTTCTCCTTGCATTGGACTCTGAAGATGCAGTCTCAATTGATACTGCGAAAACAGTTACCTGTGACATAAGTGTGAAGAATGACTTAGCTCACATTCAGCATACATTTTCATGCATCATAAAAACGCTCAAAAGTCTCCAAAATAGGCACCTTTCACTATCTGAAAGTTTTGAAATTATAAATAGTACTGTGGAACAACTGAATCGTGGTAGAGGTAAAGTTGCAGATGCAGTAAGAGCTAAGGTGGACACTGTACTTTCAAAAAACCCTGGATATGAAGAACTACAAAAGGTTGTTGCTGTGATGAGTGGTGAATCAACAGTGAAGATTAACTTGGACTTATCCCCAGCAGACATTGTGAAATTGAATTATGTACCAGTTACTTCTTGTGACGTCGAACGCTCTTTTAGTCAGTATAAATCTATCCTCAGAGACAATAGAAGAAGATTCACTTTTCAGCACTTGAAAGAAATGTTTGTAACCTATTGTTATGGTAACAGACAATAAAAATTGTGTTTTGTTGAAACTACATTGGAAGATAAGGTACGTCCATTATATTTTTTGTTTAGTTTGATTAAAATGTACCAATATTTAACGTACATAGTCATTTTTTTATAATTTTAAGTCCATATTTAATTCCATATTTTGGTAAAAATCCATATTTAATTCCATATTTTGGTAAAAATAACTACATATATATTTACATATTTCATATATTTTTAGTCCATATAAATCCGTTCCCTGTTAATAATAATAATAACAATAATAACAGACTTTAGAATAACAGTGATGAAAAAATATAAAAAATACTAATGTCAATTAAATAATAGATCTAATAATAAAAATATATAATTAATATTACCAATACGATGGTTATGATAATACTATGCGAAGAATAACGCAATAAAGATAATGATGATATGAAAATTATGATTATGATAATCCGTAGCTTGCAGTTTGATCTTTTAAATGTTGTGTCTTGATGTTTTGAAGATTTTGGCTTTGATTGTTTGAATATTGTGGCTTTGATGATTTTAAGATTGTGGTTTTGATATTTTGAAGATAGTGACTTTGATGCTTTGAAGATTGTGGTTTTGCTATTTTCAAAATGGTAGTTTGATGCTTTAAAAATTGTAGTTTTGATGTTTTTAAGATCTTTGCTTTGATGCTTTGAAGATCGTGGTTTTGATGTTTTAAACAGTGTGGTTTTGATGTTTCGGAGATTTCGGTTTTGATATTTTGGAGATTTTGGTTTTCATGCTTAGTAGATTGTGGTCTTGATGTTTTAAACATTGTGGTTTTCATATTTTGATGTTTTGTAGCATTGATGATTTGAAGATTGTGGTTTTGATGTTTTAGAGATTGCATTTAGATCTTTTTAAGATTGTGGCCTTGATACTTTGAATATTATGTTTTTGAAGCTTTGAAAATAATTATGCCTTCAATGTGAAGACTGTTGTTTTGATGCGTTGAAGATTGTCGTTTAAGTGTTTTGGAGACAGGTTTTGATGTTTTGAAGACTATAGTTTCCAATGTGTCAAAGATTGTTGGTTTTAACTCGTTAAAGATTGTGGCTTTGATGTCTTGAAGAGAGTGATTTCGATGTTTTGAAGATTATGATTTTGATTTATTGCAGATTTTTGCTGTGAAAACTTGGAAATTACTGCTATTGATATTAGATATTTATTTATGCTAAATTAAGTAGTCTATATAGCACTCAAAATGTCAGAAAAGCCTGTATGAGTAAAGTTCATGTTCAGGTGTAGATCCATCTAGTGCAAGAAATACAGACGGTAATATATAGAAATATAAATTTTAAAAATATAAGAACTTCAAAAATCGTTTACACATAGAATCGATGTGATATCATTTACAAACATGTCCTTAATTTTTTAATGAACTTAATGATAGAAAATTTTGAAAATTCAGGATGATTTGAAACTCGTGGTCACATTGACTGAGAATGTGGGTGCATTATTTTGATGACAAAAATTGTGATCATGGTGATTTTAAATTTGTGTAGATATGAAGAGTGTGTTGGTATAAAAGTTGTAATCGTTATGTTAGCCTATGATGATGTAGAAGTAAACCAAGACCATGGTGATGACAATGATCAGAAGTGAGGAGAAGCATGATTTAAATAAAAATTAATACAAAAAGAACGTGCTTAATAAGGCAAAGAAGGTTGAGGTGAAGATGATTATGAGAAATAAAAATGAAATTCATAATAATAAGTTTGATTTTTTAGAAAAGCTGACGTGCTTTATAGTTGACAAATAATAACAGTACTTCCCCATCAAGGAAATGCCAGAGACGAGGAGTCTCTTGTGTGTAAATCTGCATTGTGACACGTTTAATTGTCAACAAGCATAAGATTAATCGCGGTGTGGGACGATAAACATATATATAAACATTACTCAGCAGTTATGCCTCTTCGAGTGCGTGCTTTGTCTAGGAATTTGCGTTGTTCAGCTATTGCAAACACGGGGATGAAAGACAAGTTGTGTATGTTTATGCAGAGAAGTTACCTCGTCATCTTCAAGGCGCACTTGCGTCCTTTGTGAGGAGAGACATTGTAGCAAAACATGTAGCAAGTTCAATTTGTGGTAGATAATTACAAATGTACAGAATAGGACTTCAACTGATTGTGAAGGAGAGTGATTGAGTTATTGCACATACGTTTCTATGACTGGTTTTGATAACTTTGTTTCTTTTGTATGCTTTGTAAAATGTTGTCTTTGTCACAAGAGAGTCAAATGCCTTAAGGAGTATAAAATCTTGTGAATAATAATTTTATTTCTTTCTAATGGAATTCAGGAGACAATAACTTAATTCATTCATTCATTGTGTTCTGCCCAAGGACAGATCTTTTCACTGCAAACTCAGCATTCTCCAGTCTTTCCTATTTTCTGTATTCCTTTTAGTTTCCGCATATCATGCATATATCTTAACTTCGTCTATCATCTGATATCTGCTTCTGCCCTGACCTCTTCTCCCTTTCACCATTCTTTTCAGTGCGTTCTTCAGTAGGCAGTTTCTTCTCATGCAGTGACCAAACCAATTTCTTTTTCTCTTACTGATCAGTTTCAGCATTTCTTTACACAACAGATTTCATATTATGCACTATAATAATCTTATTTCCTTTGTTGTTACTGGTGTTCATTTCTTCATTTATGTAGGCCTATTAATTATAAAGATAAATTAATTATAAAGATAAGTGTATTAAAATTAAAGTGTATCCAATCAATTGTACGCCAATATAAAAAAAAACATTTTTTTTATGAGACAAGGTAAATTTCCTTCAATTCTTAGTCCGAATGTGTACTCAGAAAATATCAGTTTCATGTATGATGAAGTGCGCCTAGTGTTCTGTCTAGCCTGCAAAACCTAAGGGAATAACCGGTTGAAATTCGAACATTCGGACGGATGTTCTCTGACCGGTCGAATCTAAACCTATTTTGCAGCTCTCTAAAGGCACCATAAAATTAAATATACAGGACGTTTCAGAGTAACTATTCCTAATTTCCACATGTGAAAGAGGGCATGTAATTAAACATTTTTCCTTAATAAAGTAAATTCCGGTCAACACCTGTAGAGTACGGTTAGCGCGTCTGGCCGCGAAACCAGGTGGCCCGGGTTCGAATCCCGGTCGGGGCAAGTTATCTGGTTGAGATTTTTTTTCTGGGGTTTTCCTTCAACCTAATATGAGCAAATGTTGGGTAACTACTGTATCGATGCTGACCCCGGACTCATTTCACCGGCATTATCACCTTCATTTCATTCAGACGCTAAATAACCAGAGATGTTGATACAGCGTTGTAAAATAACCTACTAAAATAAAAAAATTAAAAGAGTAGATCCCGAAAATGTTTCCGTATTAAAATAATACACGTAAAAATAAAGACTCTTCAGTGACTCTTTCATCGTCTTTGTATTTCAACTATTCCGTTACCATGGAGTCAATGAAGTTTATTGTTTTCCTTATATATCTCACTAAATAACTTCTGTCATATCTATACTAATAATAAATCTGTAGCCGAAATTTTTCTGGTAATTTTCGATTTTCCAAAAATAATTGGTCCTAACATATATAATTAATCACCCTGAAACCGAAAATCGCTTTTTTGAAAATTTTGTTTGTATGTCTGTCTGTCTGTCTGTCTGTCTGTCTGTCTGTTACCTTTTCACGCGATAACGGTTGAACGGATTTCGATGAAAATTGGAATATAAATTAAGTTCGTTATAACTTAGATTTTAGGCTATACGGCATTCAAAGTACATTATTTAAAATGGGGTTATAAGGGGGCCTGAATTAAATAAATCGAAATATCTCGCTTATTATTGATTTTTGTGAACAATGTTACATAACAAAAGTTTCTTTAAAAATAATTTCCGATAAGTTTTATTCCTTGAAACATTTTGATAGGACTCATATTTAATGAGATAAATGAGTTTTAAAATTAAAATAACTGCCATATGAGGCCGTGTAATGAATCAAAAAACAAATGACTTCGTCTATAAGGGGCCTTGGACAGCAACAATCGAAAGCTATGAAAGATAGCCTACAGATAATGTTTCTGTGTTTGTATGAAGTAATATCGGAAGCTAAATTAACCGATTTGTATAATTAATTATTAATTCACTATTGGAAAGTGTAGTTTCTCTAGATGGACATAATGCTATAATGTTATTACAGTAACTTGTGAGTGAATCGAGGACAGGTAAGATTAAAATAGCTTCTTATGCACAGAAAACTTGATAGGCTATTCTGTACATTCGTTTCCTGTACTTCCTAATATAATTTTTATGACCAAATGAGTGGTCTCTGGATCAAAATGATGGCATTTTAATTATGCAAATACAATTTAAATTAAGTAACATAATAAACGATTTATCCTTCTATCAAACACGAATGTTCCCTGGATCAAATGTCCTATTTTAATTATGTAATTACTTTATATTTATTTCTAACGGGTGCAGCGGAGCGCTAGTCTGTTTATAAATTTGTAATCATTAAAAATACGTCAGTTTACAAATTTTGAATTAGCAAACATGCATATGGAGCAGCTTACGGCAATGCTAACGATAATGAGATACAGCGAATTTATGTGAGGCAATATATTCAGCGTCATATTCCCTATCATACATTTTCAAGGCTAGATCAACGTCTTCGAAGTACTTTTCACGTTCAGATTCTTCGAATTTCTCATTTTTCGTATCGTTATGTCTCGATACGGAAGCATTTACAATCATTATTTTTTACGAGGAAAACATTTCATTTCGTGAAATCTTTTACGTCTGAAAATTTAGAATAGTTATTCTGAAACACCCTGTATAACATATAAATACCAAAGGGAACAAAAATGAAAACAAATTAAGGAGTGACGGTTTTGAGGGGGATAGCAAGAATAAGGATGTTTTACTTCTATTGTGGGATAGCTCACTCTTTCTCTGAACCGTAGTTATTCGTAATAATATCGCAGAATGTCATAGTAAGATAGTTCAGTCTGTATGTCAATGTGTATTTAACATATCCCTTGTCGGTAGTGGTAAAGTAACGGAGTAAAAATATACACGAAGACTGTACGCAATGCTAACACACCCGGAAATACAGCTTCGTTGAAATCATGAAGGTCACGAGTTACGATTTCTAACTTCTATAAAATATTCTAAGCTTCCATTCATAGTAGTCTTGCTTGTGTACTTCTTTTTGTACCTTCCTCTCGTCCTTTCATGGCACTTCCTTCTATTGCAGGCCTTGACAAGAAGATGCAGTGCATCTGAACAGACGATGTTAACATTCCACGCTGCAGTCTCTCTAAGAGACAAAATACCTGCTATAAAAGTAACAAATGCTATCGACATTTCTAGTTGCTAAACGTTGTAGTAATAGCCGTGGTAAATCCCGTCACTTATTTTTTTTAAATATGAATTGGCGGTGATATAATGGACCACTTTTGTGTTCATCTCTTTTGTGTACTTGTAAAATTCTCCATTCATTTTTAATATGAATGTTTTTCTGCGTAGAGTAGCGAAAAATTGTAAGAAAAAAATATATTTCTCTTTATGGACATTATGTCAATGCCACTCGCAATGCTTTCGTTACTTAAAGAAGCTTCATTTGGTCTTTCACGGCCAATATTATACATACTTCTACAATGACGTCGATCGAATAGAATGAGCAAGCTATACAGAGTGAATCGTAAGCAATGCCATTAAATTCAGGGGTTTACTCTTTGAGAAATTTCAAACAAAAAAGTTTAATATAATTTTGCTCGTTTCCGCTTCCTTTTCTGAGATAAAAATTGTTTTATATGATATATTTCATAGCTTGTTTTGGAAAAGACATTCATTGAATTTCCAATATGCTCAGTCAATTTAAGAGAGCAGTGAATTATGATAATAAATTATTGAAAGAATTTTAGTTTTTCCCTTTAAATGTGCAGAAATTTGATACGAACAAATGTAACTTTTCGTTCAGCAAAGAAATTTTACAGTGTAACAGCCGATCAAATTTCTGCACATTTAAAGCACAAAATCAGAATTCTTTCAATAATATTTTTATTTATTTACTTATTTATATATTTATTTATGCATGTGCGCGTGTGTATTTATTTATTTACTTATTTATTTATCTATTTTGCTAATAATTGTAACATAAAATATAATATAAACAGAAAAACTTTATATCGCCCCTGAAAGAGTAGAACTCGTGCTCAGGGGCGGATTCCTGAATTGAAATTAAGATATATATATAGCCTAATACAATTTTGTCTTATGTCTACTACGCAATAGCCACCGACGTGGCTCAGTCGGTTAAGGCGCTTGCCTGCCGGTCTGAAGTTGCGTTCGGGCGCGGGTTCGATCCTCGCTTGGGCTGATTACCTGGTTGGGTTTTTTTCGAGGTTTTCCCCAACCGTAATGTAATCTATGGCGAATCCTCGGCCTCATCTCACCAAATATCATCTCGCTATCACCAATCTCATCGACTCTAAATAACCTAGTAGTTGATACAGCGTCGTTAAATAACCAACTAAAATTAAAAAAATTACTACGCAATAAGAATATATAAATTTATATTTACAATTTATCAATTGTTATAAAATCCATACCTAACTTTTTAAATTTAATACTCGAACTATTAGAATTGACAAGATTAGGATATTTAAATATAAATTTGTTACATATCCTTGGGCCTAAATCACTATTAAGATTGAATACTGTAGCAGTGTTGCATTTTGGTTCAAACAATCTTAAAGAATTCTTACCTTTTGTTTCACAACTATGACAATACAATTCAAAATTATTTAGATTTTTTATGTATGAATTTCATTAATACAATATAATAAATTTGTCTTATTTTAAGAACATTAAAGTTTAAAAACAATGTATGAGATGGAAAATCAATAGGTTTATGAAGACATATTTTAATTATTTTCTTCTGTAATAAATAAAGTGGATTAAAATTGGATTTAAATAAGCTACCCCATCATAATACACTGGTCTCTTAAACTGACTGAGCATATTGGGAATTAAATCAATGGCTTTTCCAAAAACACGCTATAAAATGTTTAATATAAAACAATCTTTATATCGGAAAGGATGCAGAAACGAGTAAAAATTGTATTAAACATCTTAGTTTAAAACATCTTAAAGAATAACTCTCCGAAATTAATGACATTACTTACGGTTTACCCTGTATGTATTATATTAGCGGATCCATCCTCATTTGTTTTTATATTTTAAGAGGTTATAATATGCAGCGCAACATTTCCTAAAAGAATCCACCCAGCCATCCAGGATGTCGTCTCTTTTTACATATAATTCCAATAATAACGGTGATGTATTAATTATTAATAAATTAATAATGTATTTTGATGCTTCTTTATTTAGACAATATATACAAAGCTCCCACAAATACTATTTCCTATTTAAAACATATGTAACTTACGATTAATGAAACATGGGTACATAAAATTGATACCAATAGAAAGGGAAACACAAAAAGTTGTTGCACTTTATCTCAAAGATGTTAAATATGTGCCCATTTGGTAACAGGGCACACATCAACCTGTTGGCGAGTTTCTTCCAGCTGTGTTCAAGCATATTACGACCGATTGAGCCACCGGCGTAGCTCTGTCGGCTAAGGCGCTTGCCTGCTGATCCGGAGTTCGATTCCCTCTTGGGCTGATTACGTGGTTGGGTTTTTTCCGAGGTTTTCCCCAACCGTGATGCAAATGTCAGGTAATCTATGGCGAATCCTCGGCCTCATTTCGCCAAATACCATCTCGCTATCACCAATCTCATCGACGCTAAATAACCTCGTAGTTTATACAGCGTCGTTAAATAACCAAGTAAAAAAACGATTGATTGATTGATTGATTGATTGATTGATACAATAGCTTCCGGGATGAGTGCTCGTAGATCAAGCACTGTCTGTGATAAGGGTGGCACTTGACTATCTGCAACATACCTCCACATTAAAAAAAAATCAAGGGTGTCAAGTCTGGAGAACGTGGAGGCCAACTCTGTCCTCTGGTTTTAAGACCTGCAGCAACTTTAGTCGATGTGAATACTTGCACTGAATCTTCCACACACTCGACTTAGGTATTTGCAGCTCCCTACTGGCTCTGATGGGTGATTTTCGAAGACTACGTAAGAAACTTTCAGGAATACGCTCAACTGTTTCTTATGCGTTCGGTTTATTTCCTCTTACAAATGTATCGCCTTAAAATCGGAGTACCATTTGCGAATTGTAAGCTCAATGGGCGATTCTGCACCAAGCTTGTTCGGAAATGTATTTGGACACTAATAACTGACTGCTTAAGAAGAAAATCAAGGATACAGAAAGCTTTTCTGTTGTTCATAGCAGCTATTTCATCTCAACAATGTGATGTACTAAAACAAAATCTTGAGTTTCTCTTTCTTTTTTTTTTTTTTATTTATTTTATTGGGTTATTTTACGACGCTTTATCAACGTCTAGGTTATTTAGCGTCTGAATGGAATGAAGGTGATAATGCCGGTGAAATGAGTCCGGGATCCAACACCGAAAGTTACCCAGCATTTGCTCGTATTGGGTTCAGGGAAAACCCCGGAAAAAAACCTCAACCAGGTAACTTGCCCCGACTGGGATTCGAACCCGAGCCACCTGGTTTCGCAGCCAGACGCGCTGACCGTTACTCCACAGGTGTGGACTTCTCTTTCTTTCGGTATGAATTTTAAGTACCTGTGTTTCACTAATCGTAAGTTACATATGTTCGAAATCGGAAATATGTTTTGTGGCATCCCTGTAGCCTGTATCTTTACACAAGTGAGGCCGCGTCAAAAACAGTTCCTGTACATCTGTGATTTCGGTATCATATGGACTTGAAAAAGATTCACGTTAAAAGCTTAAGGAAATATTAACTGTAATTATAATTTAATAGAATATTACCATTCGTACACAAATGGGAGTGATCAATAAACAAGAGTAGCATAAAGACAGAAGTAGTTAGGACGTACGGGATGTAAATGTGTCATATGAAATTTAACACTTAATTTGGTGAAGCATTCTATAGGATACAACCACAGTCTAGTATATACAGTCACGAAGCTCAGTACGTAGGTAATATGCATCCATAGATAGTTGCTAACCACTAGGATCGCTACTGTCGGCTTATCATAGACAATGCGAAATAGTACCGGCACAGTCTATTGTTCTTAGTACCCTCAACAACTCAAGCTTCGTGACTGTATGTACTACACCTTTTCCAGTTGTATTTCAGAAAATATCAATTGTATTTCGGATTTGTCATTTGTATTTCAGATTAGTCAATTCAATTTCAGATAGTATCAATTGTATTTCAGAAAACATAAATTGTATTTCAGATTTGTCAATTGTATTTCAGAAACTATCATTTGTATTTCGGAAGTTGCGGTTGGCACCTTGTTCTCCAATGTTAAATCCAATCGAGATCATTTGGTGTAAAGTGAAGACGTACGTAAAAGCCCATCTAGGAATTCCTGACGTCATGGCTTCTGGTGTTGTAGGCTAATTTACCTACTGTAGAGAGTTGTGCTCGTACAGTACAATTATTCATCATGCTGCAGCTTTAGCTGTGGAAAATATGCCTGTCGGACGCTAAAATGCAATAAAGTTGAGGATTGTTAAAATCCATTTTCCATTTTTTTTAATATATGTTAAAATGTCAAGTAGACCTATATTTTTTTGTTATTTTGTGAAATAAAAATGACTATGTAATCTTAAATGCATTGCTTATTTTCTGAAATACATTTGATACCATCTGAAATACAATTGATATATCTGAAATACATTTGATACCATCTGAAATACAATTGACAAATGAAGGGTACACGGGAAAAACGAACAATGTCACAATGCTGTTAAGGGTGATGTCATTATCTAATTCACTGTATTACTACAAACTTTAGTGTTATTTTTTTACCAAAAGTGTTAAAGGAGAATTAAAACCACGGATATATTTATCATTTCCTTCATTTCAAGTAGAAATACCAATAAATTTAGCAGTAATATACCGAAATAGATCAATATCTCAACCTTAATGGAAATGTGACATTGTTCGTTTTTCCCGTGTACCCTTCAAATCTGAAATACATTTGATACCATCTGAAATACAATTGACATATCTGAAATACATTTGATACCATCTGAAATACAATTGACACCATCTGAAATACAATTGACAAATCTGAAATACATTTGATACCATCTGAAATACAACTGACATTTCTGAAATGCATTTGATAGCATCTGAAATACAATTGACATATCTGAAATAAATATGATACCATCTGAAATACAATTGACAAATCTGAAATGCATTTGATACCATCTGAAATACAATTGACATATCTGAAATACATTTGATACCATCTGAAATACAATTGACATATCTTAAATACATCTGATACCACCTGAAATACAATTGACAAATCTAACATACATTTGATACCATCTGAAATACAACTGACATATCTGAAATACATTTGATACCATTTGAAATACAACTGACATATCTGAAATACATTTGCTACCATCTGAAATACAATTGACATATCTTAAATACATCTGATACCATCTGAAATACAATCGACAAACCTGACATACATTTCATACCATCTGAAATACAATTGACAAATCTGAAATATATTTGATACCATCTGAAATACGATTGCCAAATCTGAAATACATTTGATACCATCTCAAATACAATTGACAAATCAGAAATGCAATTGATAATTTCTGAAAATAAGTTGACTAATCTGAAGTACATTTGATAATTTCTGAAATACGACTGGAAAAGGTGTAGACTTTGATACAATGGGTGGAATGCATAAAGTTCTAGTATTACCTTTTGCTTCGACTGTAGAAGATACTTTAAGTAGAAGTATATACTTCGTTTTGTATGCATGAACCTGATCCTACTACTACGAAGTATGTACTACGTGGCAGTAGTATAATCTATCAAGAATATTCGATTATATCGATTATCGACAGTACTTCGGGCTCATTCGCTAAGATTAGTTAGTTTTCGCCTTCCGTACATTGCTGTTAATTTCTTTGTAGGAAAATTGATTGTTGTCCTCAAAATCTGGTTAGTTTAACAAGAAAAGGGACAATTACGACGAAGTGGAAAGTGTGGAAGAGATAAAATAAGAACAACTGCTGTTTGTTAATCTATTAAAAGAATACCCAGCATTATTACACAAGTCGCAAACTCTTGCCGCAAGAAGTGATAAAGAAAAAGCCATCCTGACTATGAAAGTTAAGGTGCAAGTTTACAGCAAGAAAAAAATTGACGAAAAGCAAATAATGAAGAAATAAATAACATGAAAGGTAAAGTTAAGTAAAAACCAGACATAAATCAGACAGACCCAAAATGTTAGTCATTAAATTTACACGTAACCTAATAGTAATATGCGTTACAAGAGCGGTATGTTGAAGTTTTCATGTTCGAGGAAAAGTTTGAAAAAGCGAAACGTAGTTGAGCCTTTTTAATTTCCGAGAATTGAAAGAAAACATACCGCTCGTGTATCGTACATTATTTTGTGCGAAGATCGTTTATTACATACCTGAAAGACGAATTTCTAATTAGTTGCAATGAAATCTCCATCTTGGTTTCTATTCAATGACGGCAAATTTGCAAAACAAAAATATCTATCTTCAACATTGTTCCTATAAAATGTTTTCTGTGTTTACTATACTCCAGCAGGCCGTGATATACGTCTGTCTTTTTTTCCCCCCAGTCTATAAATGCGAACTTAAAACAAACGGTAAGGTTATGTGATGATTTATTTTTCATTTTAATATTTTAACAATATTATTTATATAACATATTGCAGTAATAACATCGGCAAGTTTAATTTTGCCGGTCTTGTTGATTTTTTCACGGCTTCCTTAATGTTACTTGCATCACGAATGTAGTAACTTTAGTGGAGTTGTAGAGTTTACTTAATTTTTTTTCAAATATTTAAAAACAATAATTAACAGTGCAATTTAGGTGAAATTGCAGTGGTAAGTTTCCAATTTATAATTATTAGCCTACTATATTGAACGTCTCTAAAAATAATATGTTAAAAGCCTAAAGCAGTAAAATCAATATGTCACTTAAGCGGTAAGAAGAGGGAAATTGTTATGTGTTAGGTTGGGAATACTGAATGTGGAATTTTAGACTTTCCGTGGATTGGTTTTGTGCGGAAACCAAGCAAATACGCACGATCTCGCACAAAATATTGTACGCACACAGAGTTTTTTTCACGTAAATTAAATGTATTATAGACTAAATACATCATAGAATCATTTTGTTAAAAGTATATTATTTTAAATAACAGTAACAAAAATCAATGGACAGAAATCCAGTTATCTCAAAATCAACATTTCCGTAGTCCATTACAAAAAACTGATCATATAACATTTTTATTTGTAAAACCTATAGGCCTACAACTTCTTATAATCAGGTTCTGATTGTTTTCTCTTTTCTTGTAGGTTTTTCTAGAGCGAATTTACATGAATTCTGCCCATATTAAACCATACAAATACTTGTCCTGAGCTAACAAAGTCTCAGAGAAGACTACGATTTTTCTTAGTTTACACTTAGAAGTAGAAATATACTTCTTGTTATGCGTATAAATAGTGTTTAAACTATAAATTCTAGCTTAAGCTAAACACGGCCTTCTAGATCAACTTTCTGCTACTCAGGAAAGAATTTACTATGCGTTTTTATACATAAACACTGTAGAATATATTACGAAAACCTTAGCAAAAGCATTTACTTCAACTTTATGCATACCAGCCAATATTCTAACTTAAGCAAAATACAGAAATAATACTGGCCTACAACACTGCGTTAGATGTTTTCTTTACGGTCCGTCAAGATTTAAGAAATATCAGAGTTAAACAGAATTCTTCCAATAGCTGTTTCGCTTTCTTTATGCCAGGCGTTTGACATGTATTCAATGTATATTATTTATCTGTACTAATAATAAATCTGTAGCCGAAATTTTTCTGGTAATTTTCGATTTTCCAAAAATAATTGGTCCTAACATATATAATTAACCACCCTGAAACCGAAAATCGCTTTTTTGAAATTTTTTTTTTTTTTTTGTATGTCTGTCTGTCTGTATGTTTGTTACCTTTTCACGCGATAATGGCTGAACCGATTTCGATGAAAATTGGAATATAAATTAAGTTCGTTGTAACTTACATTATAGGCTATATGGCATTCAAAATACGTTATTTAAAAGGGGGGTTATAAGGGGGCCTGAATTAAATAAATCGAAATATCTCGCTTATTATTGATTTTTGTGAAATATATTACATAACAAAAGTTTCTTTAAAAATGATGTCTGATAAGTTTTATTCTCTGAAAATTTTTGATAGGACTGATATTTAATGAGATAAATGGTGTATTGAAATAAAAAACAAATGACTTCGTCTATAAGGGGCCTTGGACACAACAATCGAAAGCTATGAAGCATAGCCTACAGGCAATATTTCTGTGTTTGTTTGAAGTAAAATATCGGAAGCTAAATTAACCGATTTGTATAATTAATTATTATTTCATCATTGGAAAGTGTAGTTTCTCTGGATGGACATAATGCTATAATGTTATTACAGTAACTTGTGAGTGAATTGAGGACAGGTAAGATTAAAATAGCTTCTTATGCACAGAAAACTTGATAGGTTATTCTGTATATTCATTTCCTGTATTTCTTATAATAATGTTTATGAACATATTCATTTTTATCTCACAGAATTAACGAACAACGAGAGTGTATTGATTTAGTATGCAGTAATAGTACGTTAGCTTAGCTATCCATTATTCTATAATTCAAATTTTAACTATGTTCAATTGAATCGTGTTGAAATACATAAAATACATATGCAATAAATGCAATGCAAAAAAATTGGGTAATGAGCCAAGCAGATTATGTTGCGCTGTTGTAAAAGTTGTTCCTCCTGAGATTCAAGAGCTCCCACAACAAATTAAAAACTTTCTAATTCGAGTACATCATTTAACAACACACTTTTTCATAATATAATATAATATAAACATAATAATAAATCTTTAGCGAAAATTTTTCTGTTAATTTTCGCTTTTCCAAAAATAATTGGTAATAACAATTAAGAAACATGTTAAAGGAATTGTCATTGCACCAAATGAGTGGTCTCTGGATCAAAATGATCGCATTTTAATGTTTTAAATACAATTTAAATTAAGTAACATATTAAACGATTTATCCTTCTATCAAACACGAATGTTCCCTGGATCAAATGTCCTATTTTAATTTTGTAATTATTTTATATTTATTTCTAACGGGTGCAGCGAAGCGCACGGGTACGGCTAGTTTTCAATAAATTTTTATCGTTTTGATAGCCACCACATTTTGTCGCAGAATATTCTTTTTTAAAATTTCATTATATATTTTTTTAACATCAATTTACATTTTCTTTTTTGTTCATTTGAATTGATTAGGATGCCGATATCTTAAATTCAAGATTTGGACGACTATTATTTCGATGATATTCTCTCAGGGTTCTTGGGTTCAACAGCCAGAAGTACGGCTACAAATGAATGTGTGAAGAACAAGACAACTCAGACCTCGTTGATACTTCACCAGTTACGCTCTCTAGGATCTAAACCAGGGCCTTCGAAGTGGAAAGCGGATGATAATGAGCATTTATACCAGATAGAAATCACTGCGGTCATTAAAATGCCGCTGATACGAAGAAGCTCGGGGCGAAGTCACGAAAATGACGTAACTGACCCGAGCAACCAGTTCGGACACTTGAACCAATCCCTGGACCTTCGATGAGTCACTCCCGTGCATGATTTATGATTCATAGTTGACACGGAGCAAATCAATTCTGTCACGATTTGTGAGGCAGTGTGTCTTACGGGTCAAACCACACACAAGGACAATCACAGATAAAATTAAATTTCTTTTGACGTTGTCGATCACAAACTTTGGAAGGTATAGTGACACTACCGAAGTTCTTTTCACACCAAGGATGTGGCTTCATACCACACACCCAGTACGTCATCTTTGCCCTCGTTTCACACACAAAGATCCACTTCTCGTTCAGACCACCTGTATCTTCTATGTAAACACTTGACATACCGTTATACAGGCATTTAAATACCTCAAGGAGAATAAAAGATGGCGCTGCATTGAAATCTTAAATAACAAATAAAATGCAGTCTGATCCATTTAGTAACATGGAATAAAATCGCTTTAAAATCATATCCCGCATGATACACAACAAGAAGTCAGATTGTATCTTGGCAACGACTCAAGAAACATAACACGGTTTACTGCAAGGCAATTTGCGAAATGTGTGTTGCGGTTTACAAAATTTGAAAGTGTAACATCAATTAACGTCGCTTTACTTATTTACTTACTTTTTCACTTATATTTATTCATTCACTTATTTACTTATTCCCTTATTTATGTATTTATTTATTTATTCACTTATCTATTTATTCACTTACCCACATTCATTTATTCACCTATTCACTTAAGCATATATTCACTTATTCATTTATTCACATATTCATTTATTCATTTCTTAACTTGCCCATTTATTCACTTACTTACCTAATTATTCACATATTCAATTACGCATTTATTTACTTATTCATTTATTCATGTAGTCATTAATTCACTTGTTCATTAATTTACTTATTCATTTTTTCACTTATAAATTTATACACTTGTTCACTTATCCGTTTATTCACTTACTCACTTATCCGCTTACTCACTTTTCACCTATCCATTTATTAACTTATGCACTTATTCACTTATCCGTTTACTCAGTCATTCACTTATCCATTTACTCGCTCATTCACTTATCCATTTATTCACTTAGGTCTCTCCATTTACTCACTTATTCCTTTACTCACTTATTCACTTCTCCAAATATTCACTTATTCAATTATCCAATGATTCACTTATCGATTTATTCACCTATTCACTTATCCGTTTATTCACATATTCACTTGTCCGTTTACTCACTTCTTCACTTATCCAATTATTCACTTATCCATTTACTCAGTTATTCAAGTATCCATTTATTCACTTATTCACTTAGTTAGCTATCTATTAATTCACTTATCTATTTATTCACTCATTTACTTATCTATTCATTCACTCATTCACTTATCTATTTATTCACTTATTTACTTATCTATTTATTCACTCATTTGCTTATCTATTTGTCCACTCATTCATTTATCTATTTATTTACTTAATTATTTATTCGCTTATTCATTCATTCACTCATCTTCACATAAATATAACTTCAATTAATAATTTAGCTTAAATTTATTGGTAATAATTTACATGAGCGGCAGTTATAAAATAAGAACATACAACTCATTAACAAAGAAGTAGTCCACACCTGTGGAGTAACGGTCAGCGCGTCTGGCTGCGAAACCAGGTGGCCCGGGTTCGAATCGCGGTCGGGGCAGATTACCTGGTTGAGGTTTTTTCCGGGGTTTTCCCCTCAACCCAATACGAGCAAATGCTGGGTAACTTTCGGTGCTGGATCCCGGACTCATTTCACCGGCATTATCACCTTCATATCGTTCAGACGCTAAATAACCTAGATGTTGATACAGCGTCGTAAAATAACCCAATAAAATAAAAATAAAAAAATAAATAAAATAAACAAAGAAATAAAAGATAAAAACATAAAGGAATAGTATTGTCAAAAATTGAAATACAGTACCGTATAATAAATCGATAATTTTTACAACGCGCTAATTTTCAAACGTCAATAGAGTAGAATCTTAAAATAAAAGGTCATATAGCTGATCGAAAATAAAGTGAACCATTCTGTACGAAGTGACACAAAACTACTTTTTTGTATACTAAGAATTTATTCTTTAAATTACTGCAGTAAATTTCTGACAAGATATCTAGGCCTATACTGTTTAGTAGCTTGTTGGAAATGTTTAAGAATATTGCCCACCACCGTCGGTACAGTAAAGTATACAAGCTCTTCAATAAAACAGTTCACTTTAACAGCTGCACTAGAGGAAATTGCTGTTTAAGACAGGCGAAATGCTGGCAATTGTTTGTCAGAAAGAAAGCTGTAAATTCCTTGATAATCGCGGTTCGCAAATTTCCGTCACCATCACTATGGCAACACCTGGACGCTCGCTTGTCCTATTTTATTGTGGTAGCATTAAAACGACAGATAAAATCTACGGTTTCGCCTTCAAATGGATTCTAACTTCTTACGTCTACAGTTTTGTGCACAAGTATCGATACTAACCCTTGTGTTGTACTAGTAGACTATATTGTAAAGCTCTTTTGTAGCCTATATATTTCAACTAGACTGGGATTATAATTAAAACTTTTATTTTACATGTTCTATATTCTAGTTGTGAAGCGATGTACGAATACCATGGAATGCAAATAAATACAATATAAAACTCGATCAAGATATAATTTACTGGATACTAAATATAACCTGTGTTATAGATGAAAGAGTAATGGAACGGAGAAAAATTCTCTCCGGCGCCGGATTTGAACCCGGGTTTTCAGCTCTACGTGCTGACGCTTTATCCACTAAGCCACACCGGATTCCACCCCGGCGTCGGAAGAATCGTCTCAGTTTTAAGTTCCAACTCTTGGGTTCCCTCTAGTGGCCGCCCTCTGCACTACGTCATAGATATCTATGAACCTAGGACCGAAGTCCACACATGTGCTGAGGTGCACTCGTAAAGAGTGACTAGTTGGCCGGGATCCGACGGAGAGAATTTTTCTCCGTTCCATTACTCTTTCATCGTATGATGACGCAGAATATCTGCATGGAAATATCATATGTACTTCGGTACATTATAATAATATATTTGTGTTATAGAGATTTGCTTAGTTTTGAGTGAGTTGATTTCAATTAGGAGAAATAGCATTTTGCAGAAAGGAATTTTGTAAAACAGCACTTTTTTACCCCCTTTTCTTATTTTATCACCTTTTCCCTTCCTTCTGCAAAAATTGTTCATAAATATCCTAATTCCGATAAAAATAATAATAATAACAATAATAATATATAATAATAATAATAATATTACTTACAAATGGCTTTTAAGGAACCCGCAGGTTCATTGCCGCCCTCATATAAGCCCGTCATCGGTCCCTATCCTGAGCAATATTAATCCAGTCTCTATCATCACATCCCATCTCCCTCAAATCCATTTTAATATTATCCTCCTATCTACGTCTCGGCCTCCCCAAAGGTCTTTTTCTCTCCGGTCTCCCAACTAACACTCTATATGCATTTTTGAATTCGCCCATAAGTGCTACATGCCCTGCCCATCTCAAACGTCTGGATTTAATGTTCCTAATTATGTCAGGTGAAGAATACAATGCTTGCAGTTCTGTGTTGTGTAACTTTCTCCATTCTCCTGTAACTTCATCCCTCTTAGCCCCAAATATTTTCCTAAGAACCTTATTCTCAAACACCCTTAACCTCTGTTCCTCTCTCAAAGTGAGAGTCCAAGTTTCACAACCATACAGAACAACTGGTAATATAACTGTTTTATAAATTCTAACTTTCAGATTTTTTGACAGCAGACTAGATGACAAAAGCTTCTCAACCGAATAATAACAGGCATTTCCCATAATTATTCTGTGTTTAATTTCTTCCCGAGTATAATTTATATTTGTTACTGATGCTCTCAGGTATTTGAATTTTTCCACCTCTTCAAAAGATAAATTTCCAATTTTTATGTTTTCATTTCATACAATATTCTGGTCACGAGACATAATCATATACTTTGTCTTTTTGGGATTTACTTCCAAACCTATCTCTTTACTTGTTTCATGTAAAATTCCCCTGTTTTCCCTAATCGTTTGTGGATTTTCTCCTAACATATTCACGTCATCCGCATAGACAAGTAGCTGATGTAACCCGTTCAATTCCAAACCCCCTCTGTTATCCTGCACTTTCCTAATTGCATACTCTAGAGCAAAGTTAAAAAGTAAAGGTGATAGTGCATCTCCTTGCTTTAGCCCGCAGTGAATTGGAAAAGCATCAGATAGAAACTGACCTATAATAATAATAATAATAATAATAATAATAATAATAATAATAATAATAATAATAATAATAATGGCTTTATTTAACCACGGACTCTGCTGCAATTACTTTATAACTATTGAAACATTGTTTATTCTTAAGTTCAATATTACTTATGTTTATGTTTCTAAATACAAAATAAATGTTAATAAGAAACATTTTGACTTATTTTGTAAATCATCTCCCGAACCCTCTGAACCCCTTACACGACCCCCTTGGAGGTCGCGACCCACACTTTGGGAAACGCTGCTCTAGGGCAATACCGCAACATCTCCTTAGGAATTCTTCGCCTAGGCATTCCGTTTACATGATCTTTTCGGTTGTTCCTTAATCACAGTCTAGTATATACAGTCACGAAGCTTGAGTTTATGAGGGTACTAGAAACAATAGACTGTGCAGGTACTATGCAGGTACTATTTCGCATTGTCTTTAATGTAGCGATCCTAGTGATTAGCAACTATGTATGGATGCATATTTATTAGTGTTGTGGGATTTAATCGATTAATCGATCAGTTTCTGTTGTAAGATTAATCGATCAAATATTTAATCGAATAATCGAGTCGATTAAAATTAATCGGTTGTAGTTGATATTAATTATTATTATTTTGTTAATACTAACTCATACAAAAAATTCCGAAAATATTCCTCTCTCGGAAATTGCTTAATTAAAAGCACAATAGTACTGTTATTTTCTAACTGCAAAGCAGGTAGCGTAGGGAAAATCTTTGCACAAACACTTCAGAGAGAGATGGAGATATGAGGACAGTGACCTAGTCTAGCTCTATTGAAAGTTGAAACACAATGCGAAACCCTTATTAAGTTTTATGATTTTCCAAGAAAACTTCCACCTTGTTGTCAGCTCATCTTCCTAGCATATGAAATACATACTTTTCTGGGATTCGTCCCCCTCATCCCTTATAAAATAGCCATGTCTACACTGTGTGCAAGTGAGAGCGTAACTACCTTCTTCTCTTTCTAAAATCTGGTAATTCGATTACAATAGGGTCCAGTCTTCTGTTTCACCCGTTGTACTTTTGCAGTTGCAGTTTCTGTGCTGAGTTTGTATATGAAGGTTGTGTGTTTAGTTTGATAAAGAAATAAAATCAGTTTTCTGTGGTCTGTGAAAAGTGTAAACTCCATGTCATATGAGAATTTGAGAGGTAAACTCGGTGAAACGTTTGGATTTAAATTGAACGATCATGTAGAAGTGCTTGACAGAAAAAAGATTTTTTCGTGTTTAGTGAAGGAGGAACATTGTTACTAAACGTACAGCCGCACTTAATTCGGAGCATGTGAATGCGCTCACATGTTTAAAATCATGGATGAAGCAGTATTAACTAGGTGAGTCTTCATACTTTTTGTTATTTATGTTTGTCTCAAAATTTCCCGGAGAAATTGACACAATAAATTATAAACCTCATAATAAATATGTTAGTAAGTAATTAATACTGTTTAAACATATTAAACACTATTTAATCTGTATTCACTCTCAATTTTAATTTTATTTTTGTCTGTACTGTATTGGAATCCCCTCCTGAGCACGAGTCTTATTCATTCAGGAGTGGGCTAGTTTATCTTTCATTGTATTTATTAACTTGTATTCATTTCAAACTTACTAGCAATAAAATAAATAAATAAATAAATAAAAATAGTTATTTTGTAATGTAACAATACAATATATACAGATATACCTACAACATTTAATACTTATGCTTGTCACCGAACACAAGTTAAATTTAACAATAATTGTGTATTACAGTATATTAAAACATTTTTCAAATCGATCAAAATTCGATTAATCTATCGATTAAATTCAAATAGTTAATCGATTAAATATTTTGATCGATCAACAGCACTAATATTTACTACGTATTGAGCTTCGTGACTGTATACAGGGTGTTCCGAAACTATTCGTTCAAAATAATACAGAAGGTAGAGAACATCAAAACAAATATATTTTGTAATGGTACATATGGTCCCTGAAGGCAATTTCTGATCCTAGGGACGATTTACACAGAAGGTAGTTTAGCATGCTAATTACATCAGTGGCATTCACCGTTGTTGTCACTAGGCGGTGCTGCTTTCGAATGAATCGGTATGTTTCCAAGCAGACCTCAGAGCCAACCAACTGTACACAGAGCAGTTTTGAATGTCAGTACACATTCCCAGGTCAGCGACACCGTCACAACAGCTTACGTCAGCACCACTAACATAATGTTCCATAACATTACAAGTTGACTTCAGAGACCATATATTCCTTATCGAAATATATTTGTTTTCATGTTCTCTACCGTCTGTATTAATTTGAACGAATAGTTTCGGAACACCCTGTATAATAGACTGTGCCTTAATTTTGCAATGTTCTATCCTTAACTCTTCTAGGATATGTTTGTTCTTTTTATGATCCCATTTTGAGTAGCCAGCAGTGCGTCTCATAAATCGCATTTTTGTTGCTGCAATTCCAGAAGCCAAGATAGGTCGGGTTAGATTTTTGTAAATGTTGATTCCTGTGTTTTTCTGGATCAGGATGATGATGATGATGATGGTGGTGGTGATGATGATGATGATGGGAAATATATCGTGCTGTTTTGTGCTTTCCTCTACGTGTAAATTTCTTACATGAGCTAGAACTAGCACATTCTCATGAGCAAAACAACCAGATTGCAACAGGTGTCGCAGAAGTCGTAATCATGTAAGAGGCGCTGCGTCTCGAATTCTCACAAGGGCCGTGATTGACGCAAATCCTGCCTGCAGGAATCCGCACGCCAACGAGGGGGCCGTGTTTAAGAATTCAGGAGACGGAGCGCCGCAGATCCAACGGCCAGATAGAAGAGCTTGCCCAGGTGGGACGGACGAGTAATATGGGGAGGGACTTGATGCAGAGCCAAAGTGCTGGCTGGCGCTACACACGAATCAATCTCAGCTTTCATCCTTCGATTACGCATCTGAAATATATTAAGTAACCACAAGCCCGGCCTGCGGACTCTTCTTAGCAGCCAGAGACGTAGGGTTAGGAAATTTTGATGTATGTATCAGAATTCATTGCACTGTCCTACTTTTTCTGTGAGGTAAAAGCTACAATAAAATTATTATAACCAGGAATAATAATAATATTAATAATAATATTAATAATAATAATAATAATAATAACAACAATAACAACAACAGAGAGGTTTGGAATTGAACGGGTTACATCAGCTACTTGTCTATGCGGATGACGTGAATATGTTAGGAGAAAATCCACAAATTATTAGGAAAAATACGAGAATTTTATTTGGAGCCAGTAAGGAGATAAGTTTGGAAGTAAATCCCGAAGATACAAAGAATATGATTATGTCTCGTGACCAGAATATTGTACGAAATGGAAATATAAAAATTGGAGATTTATCCTTCGAAGAGGTGGAAACATTCAAATATCTTGGAGCAACAGTAACAAATACAAATGATACTCGGGAGAAAATTAAACGCAGAATAAATATGGGAAATGCCTGTCATTATTCGGTTGAGAAGCTTTCGTCATCTAGTCTGCTGTCAAAAAATCTGAAAGTTAGAATTTATAAAACAGTTATATTACCCGTTGTTCTTTATGGTTGTGAAACTTAGACTCTCACTTTGATAGAGGAACATAGGTTAAGGGTGTTTGGGAATAAGGTGCTTAGGAAAATATTTGGGGCTAAGAGGGATGACGTTACAGAAGAATGGAGAAAGTTACAAAACACAGAACTGCACGCATAGTATTCTTCACCTGACATAATTAGGAACATTAAATCCAGACGTTTGAGATGGGCAGGGCATGTAGCACGTATGGGCGAATCCAGAAATACATATAGAATGTTAGTTGGGAGGCTGGAGGGAAAAAGACCTTTGGGGAGACCGAGACGTAGATGGGAGGATAATATTAAAATGGATTTGAGGGAGGTGGGATATGATGATAGAGACTGGATTAATCTTGCTCAGGGTAGGGACCAATGGCGGGCTTATGTGAGGGCGGCAATGAACCTGCGGGTTCCTTAAAAGCCAGTAAGTAAGTAAGTAAGTAAGTAAGTAATTAAGTAAGTAAGTAAGTAAGAGGATACACAGAAAAAATATATACTTTTTTTAACAGTTATGATTTTGATAATTTATGGGCATATATGTCCATCAGCAATAAAGATTTCTATATTTTAAACCGTAAAATTTGTAAGTGACCCAATTATATACGTAATCAGGGGTGCAACTGAAAAAAAAGAGAGGGGGCGTAACAAAGTGAGCTTCACTTCAGTGCTGCACAGACATTTAAAATTAGCGTATTTTAAATATTATTTAGGGCTAGAAACCATACGAACTTGATAGTATATACATTAAATATTAATTTTGTGCTAAAAACGAAAATTTTATTTTTAACGACTTTTTTTTTTTGTGGCTATCCTCTTCCCTTAACTTTCTTTATTTAACTAGCTAGCTAGTGAACACAAATTAAATTTATAGAACAAAAATGTTTCTAGGCACTACCGTAAGAGCCAGGCTCGTGTACGGTGTGGCCTTAGCCAATAATATAACATAAAATTTACAAGGACAGTTTACTAAATATAGTAAGTAACTTAATTCAAACCAATAAATAACACAAAAGAACAAAAAAAAAAAAAAAAAGGAGAAAGAGAATAAGAAAGAAAAAATTCATTTAATATAAATTGACAATCAGACAGAAGCCAGTGATAGTCAATAAAATCATGAATATAGTCGACAGAAATAAAAGGTAAAAAAATACATTTGTTAATATTATATATCATTACAGCCCTGTTACTAAATCTACGTATTACTCTGTGAAAAGATTTATTAAATCTACATATTTAGACTTCAACAAACAAAATTTGATAACACAATCTCAAGGGGAAAAATGGAACTCTCTGCATCAAAATCCACAGTTAATTCCCGATTTACCACGAAAATCGTCTGTAGCTGCATTTAGATTGGCAGCAGGCCATGACTGTTTGGCCAAACACCTGCATAGAATTGGAATATATCAGTCCCCTAACTGCCCACTGTGCAACTCAAACCAAGAAATGGATTCGGAACACCTCAAAATCTGTGCTTCAGTGGCTGGCCATGATAATATCTTTGAAAAATATTGGAGTGCAAGAGGTCAAATGACTTTATTATCAAACGCCTGGCATTAGAAAACAACAACAACATATTATACCGTATATCATGAATAATTTTATAAATTTCTTTTTTAAAAGACTCAATTTTAAAATATTTAAAATTTGGAAAATTGTTTATAATTTTACTATAAAGTCTTGGGCCGAAACTAGCACTATGTTTAAAAGCTGCACTTGTATGACATTTAGGTTCAATTAATGAGAAAGTAGACTTTTGTCTTCGAGTACGATATTCATGTTGTTGGATTAATAAAATTAATGGATTAAGTACAGATGACGCTACTCCGCCCCAATTTATTATACCATATTGCATTAATGATTGTACTAAAGCTAAAAATATTATTCTCAATGCCTACTTAGTGATAAAATTTCGAAGTATTATGAATTTATAAATTGCCTTTATTTGTTCTCTCTCCATTTGATAGACTAAATCACTTTTCTTCGTCTCCATTTCATATTCGTTTTCTTCTCCTCTGCTGAACTTTAGCATTTATATTATTATCCCGTCAGGTCCCTTCAATTCCTCAGATCGATCTCTTCTATTCCAGTTTATCTGATCTGCTCTGTACACTTCCTACAAGCATGAATGATGCTCCAGGAATTCTTTTAATGGAATGTTAAAAGCGTGAAGTGTTAGCTCCATGTCAAACCAGTTTGTTTGCGATCTCTTATTCTTGCAATTTAGTTAAGAATATAAAATCGACAGCCTCTGGCATTTCAATCGTTTAAAAGCCTCCATTCAACACTGCAGCAGAATTCAAGTGCGAGATGCTTTGCAGTAGTTCTTCAAATCGACAAACAAGCAGTTCAAACATCGGACTGAGGAAACATTGTTTGGACGGCCAAATCCCGACACCTCGGCTGCTTCCAACTTGTTCGTCTTTAAGTGAACAAACTCCAAACGACAAAATGCACAATAGCAGCTTTTGTCATGGGAGAGGAGATGTTTCCAACTTTCCTCCTTGCTTTAGGAGCTTCTCTGTTGACATGGTGATAAAAAAAAAGAAGACAAGCGGTGACAGTTTGGTGTCTTGGACCTCGAAGTCTCTTCGATTTCTGAGAACGATAGAATTACATGTTCGTTGAAGCATGGCCTTCTAAAACCTCAACGATGTTCAGTTCCGCACTGAGAAGATTCAAAGTCGATACGGTTTCCTTAGCAACATACAGAATACTCCACATCATATGTTACTCTTCATTTTCAATGAAAATATTCAATTGATTTATACTTAACTACGAAAGAACATTCAATTCTTTATACAGCTCATTCATTTGTTTTCGCGTCTTTTGTTTTCTATCGTCGTCTGGCAACCTGTATTTTTGTTATTACCAATTTATTGTACAATGAAAACAGCTTATTTTGTATAATTTCCTAAATTTAATAAATAAGGGTGATTTATGTTCTCTCTTGAAGGATATACACCATTTTAAAATAATTTAATACACAAATACAACTATTACATGAAATGCTCAGTAAGTTTTTGTAGCTTTATTCTCTTCAGCTCTAATCAACAATAACAATAATCCAAGTTGCCAGACGACGATAGAAAACAAAAGATGCGAAAACAAATAAATGTGGTGTATAAACAATTAAACGCTATTTCATATTTAAGTATAGAAATATAAGGGTGCCATTTGAAATTTCAAAGTGGGGTAGCTGGGATGTGGGGGTGAAATCTGAAATGCAATTAAACCTGATTTCAGACTTCCCCGTCAATATCTAAATTGACGTGTTTTTTGTTTAAATTGAATTAAGTTTAAATAATTAGTTATTCACACTGGGATATTTTGAAATGAAAGCCCTGTGTAGACTGTATAACACAGTGTACTATACCTAGTGATTTAACATGACTATCACACTTTTACTACGTCATACTACTTTTGACTAATAAACCGATACCGGTACCGGTATGTATGTATGTATTTTTTTATTTTATTTGGTTATTTTACGACGCTGTATCAACATCTAGGTTATTTAGCGTCTGAATGATATGAAGGTGATAATGCCGGTGAAATGAGTCCGGGGTCCAGCACCGAAAGTTACCCAGAATTTGCTCGTATTGGGTTGAGGGAAAACCCCGGAAAAAACCTCAACCAGGTAACTTGCCCCCACCGGGATTCGAACCCGGGCCACCTGGTTTCGCAGTCAGACGCGCTGACCGTTAATCCACAGGTGTGGACTGTATGTATGTATGTATGTATGTATGTATGTATGTATGTATGTACTGTATGTATTTTATTTTATTGGGTTATTTTACGACGCTGTATCAACATCTAGGTTATTTAGCGTCTGAATGAGATGAAGGTGATGATGTCGGTGAAATGAGTCCGGGGTCCAGGACCGAAAGTTACCCAGCATTTGCTCGTATTGGGTTGAGGGAAAACCCCGGAAAAAACCTCAATCAGATAACTTGTCCCGACCGGGATTCGAACCCGGGCCACCTTGTTTCGCGGCCAGACGCGCTGACCGTTATTCCACAGGGGTGGTGTATGTATGTATTTATTTATTTATTTATTTATTTATTTATTTATTTATTTATTTATTTATTTATTAACACTACAATTGGGTATACACCCGGTGGGAGTGATATAATATATATATATATATATATATATATATATATAATATACAATAATACCATTACAGCAATAAAAGAAAAATAAAAATAATAAAAAAATAAATAAAATAAAACAAACCTAAATCATGCCAACTTATCTTACAATCCCTAGCATTTGTTTGTTTTTATCATCTTCCTAGCATTTATTTCTGTTTGCCAACATTGTACTTTCAATAATTCTATCTTTTAAAGTAATTCATGATTATTTCATTATCTTTAATTAAAACTTTGCTATCATTTACCTTGTTTATATTACTTAGGTTATGTTATAGCTTCTGCTGTATGAGATTATGGATAGTCACGTATCAGAGATTGTTTAATATATATTGATAATTGAAGTGGAATGCAACTAGTTTAATAAAAATGAAAGTGAATCAACGAAGACTTCTTGACTTCCATAGAGTGCAATGAAGATAGTATAGTTGGCACAACTGGTAACAAATGAACAGCTCATCATAATACACAACTGCCATCTAGGGGAATATTTGTAATGATGAGATGGTACAAAAATACATTATCAAGACAGTTTAGTAGGTATTTCAGTAAGTCAATTAACATTTTATTGTATTATTTCTTCTAATCTTTATCTTCTAATCGTGTAATAGTCTATTAAATCCCACTCGAGTTGTTATTGTCTCTAGATAAATCAAAACCTCTAGTGAGTTTACTGTAGATAAATCAATTATTTGTAAATTATATAATAATAATAATAATAATAATAATAATAATATTTTCATTGCTAGAATAAAGATACATATTATTTTGTTATATATAAACATTACTTACTCTAGCAGCCCCAGAAAAAGTATAGTCGTTTTATGTTTCATATGAAAATCTTGAGGAAAAAAGATGTTAAGGTATTAAAATTTCATAGAAATGCACTAACAATAATTTTATTTTCTTAACAATATCAGCGGAATTAGTTAAATAAAATTATAAAATGTAGTTTCACTTGTTTTATTTTACATTTGTTTCTTCTACAGTCAAATGTTTTCTTTTTTAATACTGTTGTAAGTTATTTACCGTCGAGTTTCACACTGTTTCATGGGGCCATGTTAGAAATAATAAAAAATTAAATAAATATTAAGGTATATTATTAAACAAATGAAGTCACATTTTAGAATTTTATTTAATTACTCGTAATTTCTCTGAAATCCATAGGAAAACAACACAGTTGTTAGGGTATTTTGATGTATTTTTAGTGACTTAACATTTTTCTATGTAAAACCTTCCTGTCAAATGCGCAGGAAAGATTATGTTTACAAATAATTGAATTCTTAACACTGCAGTGTGCTGAGTACAGATATTATAATATATTTAAACGCATGATGAGGAATACAAAATGAAAATGGTCAAGAAAGAATCAGGTAGAGTGGGTGGTAAATAAAATACCACTCAGCCTATAAATTAGATCTCAAAATCTAATTTTCGATGCACTGAAAAATCTCGTCCATACTTCGTGTCATGGAAAAATAAAGAAATAAAATATAGATACGGATCACAAGACTGGAAGCCAAGCTTTTAGCTTCATAGTAATAATTCAATGCTCACTGCAATGTCAGGTCTAACATCCGGGCCGGTTTCTTGAACTGGGTTTTTCTTAAATCTACATCATTCGCTGCAGGCATTTGTCAAGACAGCGCATTAAAAAACTGATGCTCCTGGCCTTTCCGTACGATCTCCATGGCAACTGTGTTCATCTTTCTAAAACATTTTTTATTTTACTTCATTATCACTTTAAGAAGAATGGAAATTAATGCACAGGAAAAAAAAGGAGGAACATATACCCCACTCTAGAAGTTTTGAGGCCCTGCAAACAAACCGTTAGGTCTAATTTCTCCTTATCAAACTCAATTACTTCGACCAGTTTCGAAACTAAGTTAAAAAAAATCAGACTATGTACTTCCTGAGCACTCTTTTTGTACATTTTGTTTTGCAATATAACTCGTCTTGCTAATGGAATCGCTGAGGTTTTCAACCTTAAAAACATCTGAGAGCTGCTGCAATGGATTACAACATACCTCTCAAATGGATTTTTATTTAACATACCTATAGCAGACATTATTCACAGAGAAAAATAAGATCTTTGTTGTTTAGTCAACTGTCCAAAGTCACATTTGAACATCATAAGTAACACCAATAAGACATCACTCATGAGGCAACTAAGCCAGGGTGTAATGGGGTAGAGTGGCCAGTTCCTTTCCCCATTCACTGCATACTTCGCTTATTTCATGACTACCAATGTTTCTTATCTTAAATTTACCCATTCATTTCCAGTTTTTCATTAATTATTACATTTTTTTATTTTTTATTAAAAAAAGATCAAACCTATTTGTTTTTGTAGATTCCAGTTATTATTATTATTATTATTATTATTATTATTATTATTATTATTATTATTATTATTATTAGTCTTTTAATTGCAATTTACTGTAGTATTGAATTTAAAAAGTTATGTTTGGATTTTATAAATGATGAAAAATTGTGAATTTATATATTCTTATTGTATAGTATATATAAAAGAGATTTTATTATACATTACTCAATTTAAAATCAGGAATCCGCCCCTGAGCACGAGTTCTACTCTTTCAGGGGTGAGCTAAAATTTTATTTATGTATACTATATTTTATGCTCGACCATGCCGAAATGTAGTAATTATACACCTGGTAGCAGTCCTTTAATACATGTCATTAAAGTACACCTACTCATTAAAGTACAGGTGTTCAGCCAATGACAACTCAACTTACAGGTGTTCAGCCAATGACAAGTCAGCTTTGTACCGTTATAAAACCGCAAGTATCGATTATTCTCGGATATGCAATCGAAAGAGAATTAGCGAAAAGTCACGGAGGCTGAAATCCAATACTGTCGCAGAAGGTTATGTTCTGTTACTATAATAATTAGCGTTAATTGTAAGTAATATTCAAATAAATTCAATTTGTCATCTCGTTTTTCAATGTCGAATTCAATAATCAAGGGTATATCAAGTTTAACGGGATTATATCAAGGTCAATGACATTATTGTTCCTCGGAAAAAATCAATACTTTCGCGTCTACGCACATCTCACAATTCACGACCTAGAACAAGGTCACTTCCGATCTTGTCAGATACAAATATACATCTGAATAATTTCAAGTTAGAAATATGGTCGAGCATAAAAAGTCGTATGAAACTTGCCTATAATGGTAATTAACGCTTGTATGAATATTATGAAACTCGCTTGCGCTCGTTTCATAAACATCCATACTTGCGTCTTAATTACTATCATTATAGGCTCGTTGCATAATGTACTAATTTATGTATACTATATTTTATGTTACAAGTATTAGCAAAGAAATGAAATAAATAAATAAATATGAAGAGAAAATCTATTGCATGCCCTTCATTAATAACGTCTCTTAACATAGAATCATGCACTCATTTATAAACCGAAACAAAAAATAAAACATTCAAACCAACATAACTGTTAATTCCCGAAACTGAATCACGTAATCTACGTATCCCTGATACAATGGAGTTTTTCCCATCAGAAGTATCTCAAACATTTGAGTTTAAAAACTGTCTTATTGGATTGGCTAACAGAATGAGTGGAATAATGACAGACTGGAATTAAATCTAGTTGAAATGGATGAGTAGCTGATGATCGGTTGACTTAAGTAACTAGCTACTTTCTTTCTGCCTTGAAGACTGCTTACTTAAGGACAATTTCAACTGCAGGAACGTTATTCAGAATCGGTTGACTTTTACATGCTGAAAAATGTTATCTGAAGATCTCTGAATTTCGGGTAAGATTCTTTTACGTCGCTTAAATATACAGGGTGATTCAGACCACCCGTAACAGTAATTTATTTCGGAAACTAGTGCTAGAAAATTTTCGAGACAAAAATATTTATAACTAAACCACATGTGAACTTTCACTTGAGCTTGATTTCATCAATCAGCTCTAACAGGAAGTAGGGTCAGTGGCGTACCACTTTAAAATTTCAAATGGGAGTCGGGGTCAAATAAGGTACCATTTGATAGAGCTCTTCAAAGCAAACAACTTTCATAGGAAACGTTTTTATCAATTCCTATTCTGCCAGTCACTTGACCACGCCGAAGTATTAGGAGTTACCGTAAAATGGGGTGAATAGGATCAGTGGGGGTGAATAGGATCAAAACTTTATTCTTGGTTATAAAGTTTGTTATAAACTGCAATTGAGCGGGAAGACAGTCATTGCTTACCAGAACAATAATAGTAACCAATGACTGTGATCCCGCTCAAGTACAGTTTATAACAAACTTTATAACCAAGAATAAAGTTTTGATCCTATTCACCCCCACTGATCCTATTCACCCCATTTTACGGCACTGACAGTGTTAGAAGAAGAGTACAGGTGTGTGCTGCTCAGAACGGCAGACAGCTTGAAAATTTATAAAAAAAATTAATGGAATTGTCAAGCCTTTCAGTAACATGTCAACATTAATAATTGCCTTGTTTACATTTTCGTCTTGTAACATTTCTCAATACTGATGGCATTGTCTTTTGTACCTTTTCTCATTGAAAGAGTAGGAATTGATGAAAACGTTTCCTATGAAAGTTGTTTGTTTTGAAGAGCTCTATCAAATGGTACCCTATTTGATCTGACTCGCATTTGAAATTTTAAAGTGATACGCCACTGACCCTACTTCCTGTCAAGGCTGATTGATGAAATCAAGCTGAAGTGAAAGTTCACATGTGGTTTAGTTATAAATATTTTTGTCCCGAAAATTTTCATGCACTAGTTTCCGAAATGACTTACGGATGATCCGAATTACCCATTGCCTTTTCGTACGTTTTCTCATAGAAAGAGTAGAAATTAATAAAAACGTTTCCTATGAAAGTTGTTTGTTTTGAAGAGCTCTATCAAATGGTACCTTATTTGACCCCGACTCCCATTTGAAATTTTAAAGTGATACGCCACTGACCCTACTTCCTGTTAGAGCTGATTGATGAAATCAAGCTCAAGTGAAAGTTCACGTGTTATAAATATTTTTGTCTCGAAAATTTTCATGCACTAGTTTCCGAAATAAATGACTTACGGGTGGTCTGAATCACCCTGTATAGGAAGAAACACCCAGTTCTCTTTACTTTTGACTAGTCTCGCTGACGAGTTTTGTCTTCATTAAACATTTATCGCCTTCTGCCGGATATCAACCTGTGACTCTCTAATATAATGTAGAACATGGTAATTACAAAAACTCCAAGGGAGTCAATGAGAATCGAACCAAGATCTTCTTATTAATGAGTCGTAGCGAAATATATGTGTCAAAACTGAAACTGTGACAGTCTATTCGAATCCCGGTTGTAACTGGTGGAAATTTTTTGTAGTCCGATGAGCAAGACTATGATTACAATTTTACAACCGCATTCTTAGTCTTCTAACCCTGCACCAACCTCAAGGAATGAACTCACGGCATTTCGTAGAAATTCTTAAGTAGACCTACTAATCTCGGTTATTATTACACATGTCCTCCATGAAACACTGAAATAAACGGGATTATTAAAAAGCACGTATTAACTACAACATAAATCTTACTATTAATGCTTGAGTGTGTCGGCATGTATAAACTACATGTATTTATGTAGGCAATGATTTTAAGAGAATTATCACCTTATGGGCAATGCCCCTACAAGAATGTCTTATAGCTTCGTATGAAGTTGATCTTCAGATTTTACCTCAGTTTCCTAGAAACGTCTGGGCGCACCAGCATCGTCCTCGATATAATGTGCTCATTAAACACATGACTTTTAAATATACAGGGTGTTAAAAAAGAGCATTCAATATATTTAGGAATAAAATCAACGTCTATTAAGGCTATGGATCGGTAAAAATAACGAAAAAAAAAACATTAAAAAATGAAAATTTTGTTTTTAACTCTAAAGAATAAAACAATGCTTCAGTTTTCTAAATCGTCCTTTAGGACGAATTTAAAGGGACCAGCGCGTGCGTGGAGCTTTAGCCCTGTAAACTGACACTCAGCTGTCATGCTGACAGACTTTGTTAATTTTATTTTATAAGTTAAAAAAAATATATATGTTTTATTTAACGACGCTCGCAACTGCCGAGGTTATATCAGCGTCGCCGGTGTGCCGGAATTTTGTCCCGGAGGAGTTCTTTTACATGCCAGTAAATCTATTGACATGAGCCTGTCGCATTTAAGCACACTTAAATACTATCGACCTGGCCCTGGATCGAACCCGCAACTTCGGGCATAGAAGGCCAGCGCTATACCAACTGCGCCAACCAGACCTACTTTGTAAGTTTATATTTCGCGCTATTATGTAGGAGAAAAATGTGTGTGGTAGACCTGTATGGGAAGAAAAATATCAATAGTAGGCTATTTATCATATACATACTGTACTTTGATTCTAGTTTTCTCGATTTTCCAATTTTGAACGTTTTGCACAGAAGTCCATAAAAGCATATGAAGTAAACTGACACAATGTGTTTTATTCTGTTATTCAAAATATTCAAATCACCATGTTTTGAGGATGTGATAGGTTTTAGAAAATTAAAAATTAACAACTAAAAGGGTTTAAGTATTTTCTTTTCTCATAAAGTAATTGGAAAAATATTAAATGACAAGTGTTGTTTTACAAATAACCGATTCAAATATTCCTACCCTTAATCTGTCTACATGTCTTTCTTTTTTCACATTCCCGTCTCTTACATTATTTCTAAATTCATTCTTATCTACATAATCTTCTCTTCCGCATTCTTCTATTTGCCCCCTATTCATAACCTTTCTCCTTCTCTTCCCCATCCTTCTTATTACTCTCCTCCATTTTGATTTTACTTTTTCTTCGCTTCTCCCTTCAAAAAGCAACCCCGCTGCTCCATAAGAATTTCGGTAGCTTTGATTTTATTCTGTATATTTTGAGTCTGCTTTGAGGCAAACAAAACTCATGTTTTCTGTTCTCTACTTTCAGAGCCCAGCTTCGAACCCAGTGAGATCCCCTTCCCCTCAAACGAAGCGACAGGAACGGCTAGACAACTTCAACCCTCTGCAAACCCCGGTGTCGATTAAGAAGAGGTCTTCAGAAAACATGGACGTCTTCTGCAGGCTAAAGGAACGCCGCCTACAGGAGTTCTACAGGGAGCAAATGTCCGTCAAAGAAAAACATGCAGGGAATCTAACTCAGGACAAGGACGAAACTGCCAGCGACCTCTCCACCAAGTCCAGCAGTCCGGGGCGAAGCCCCTCGTGCAACAGCGCGAGGAGCAGTCCCTCTGACTATCAGGTAGCCCCCAACACCCCCTTGACGCCTTCAGTGGCGACTCTACAACAGAAGCTGAAGTCACTAACAGAATTCCCTCCTCCGACATTAATAAGCAATGATTCAGGAACTGAGACTGTGAACGGAGATAGTACAAAACTAGAGACGAGCTGTGATATGGATCTGAGTGGCGTGCAGGTCAAGACAGAGCAGATCTCCCCTGCTGCAACCAACGACAAGGACTACGGCGAGAAGCAAGCACAGGAAGACGACGACGTGCAGATTCTGAACGAGTCCAAGAGGCCTGTCTGCATAAAGAACGACAGCAACAACAATAACGGTGAGTCAATTTTCATAAACGTTTCAAACAGGACACTGATTATACTGAACAACAAGAATTTCGCTCCGACTTACAACAATGTGTCCCTTATCGTTTGGTGTGCGCTGAATCCGAAAATATTTATTTTTATTATTTATTTATTTATTTATTTATTTATTTATTTATTTATTTATTTATTTATTTATTTAACCTGTTAGAGATAAGGCCATCAGGCCTTCTCTTCCCCTCTACCAGGCGATTACAACTACAATATTAAGAATACAATTACAATTAATATTAAATTTACAGATACAATAAAAATCAAAGTATTAAAAGATTAACTGAAATTTTAAAGGCATATTGGTTCCGTTAAGTTCAATGTTAATTGATAAATGGGTTCTATTTTATTCATATGCGGATGATACAGTAGTTATTTTCAGTGGTTTTTCTTGGCAGGAAGCATATAGAAATGCTAATATAGGTGCTAACATTGTTAAAAAATGGCTTAATTCCAACTTCCTTTCTTTAAATATATCTAAATCAACTTTGGTTCCTTTTTCGTTAACAGCTGCCAGTGTTCAAAATTTAAAATTTAGCGATAAATATAGACTAATAATACACAGTGAAAATTGTTTAGATCCCAAAAGTTGTAAATGTCCACCTTTGAAAGAAGTCACGTATGTCAAATATCTGGGTATCATTATTGATCAGAATTTAAAATGGCCTCATCACATTACTTATCTTTGTAAGAGGCTTCGTAAAACAATTTATAAATTCGTTAATCTTCGATGCTACTTACCTATTAGAGTTCTACGAAATGTTTATTTGGCCATTATTCAGTCTATCATTCAATATGGTATAATTGTTTGGGGTGGAAGTACAAAAATTAATCTTAGTCCGTTAAATTTACTACAAAAACGAATAATTAAAATTTGTTTGAAGAAACGTTTCGATTATCCAACTAAATTAATTTATTCTGAATTTAATGTATTTAATATTGAACAAATTTATAAGTATACGCTGTTAAAATTTTATCATAAAAATCGTAATAAGTTTGTATTACAGACACACAATTATGACACAAGACGAAATATTAATTCAACATTAGTAGTACCTGAATGTCTCACATCTGCTGGTCTAAAGCATAGCATAAATTTTGGCCCTCGGTTGTACAATGCTTTAACTAAATTACACCCAGAACTTCTAACATGTAACCCACTAACATATAACAAGAAAATTAGAAACGTGTTAATATCTTCAATTTGATTAAATAAATTTATAGCTTGTGTGTATGAATTAATCAACCTATATTATATTTGTATTCTATAATTTTGAAATATATATTAGTCCTACTTTTCACGTGCGATATTATTCTTCTCTATTGTTAATATTATATTATATAATTCCATTGCCGCTGTAATTATATTTTAGTTCCTATTTTATTTTACTTACTTATTTATATTATTATTTTTTATTTTAATATTATATCTGAACTGCGACCGAGCACGAGCGCTGCTCATTCGGTCTCAAATTTTGTTAATACTACTGTATCTTCTTTTTATATTGCTTGTATTATTTTATTTGTATTTCTCTTTGTTTGTTTTGTAATTATATTTCTTTATTCTGTATATTTGAATTTAAATAAATAAATAAATAAATTCATTCAATACTTAACATAAAAACACAATAGAATATGTTATAACAACATTTAAACAGATTAAAAGCAGATTAAAAACAAACGTTTTCGCCAATTTTGATTGGCATCTTCAGGTCGTGTAGGTTGAATAGAACATGTGATAATAAGTGAACACTTGGTATATCAAGTTAAAAAGAGAAGTTGAAACTATAATATAACATAAAACAGAGAATAGAACTTAGCAAAAAGCCACCACGATGTATGTAGAAGCACTATGTTGAAAGAGGCTTGTGTGAACCAAGGGAACGGTAAACTCTTCCGTCATTGCAGGTACAGTTTTCAAGACAGATTTGACGATGCTACAGACAGGTCGGTCGAGTGGCCGATTATAGAAAGCAGGAAAAATCAAAAGGTTGGAAAAGGGTCTTGAATCCATGAGGGCATCGTTAAATCTGTCTTGAAAACTGTACCTGCAATGACGGAAGAGTTTAGTTTCCTTGGGTCACAAACGCCTCTTTCAACATAGTGCTTCTACATACATCGTGGTGGCTTTTTGCTAAGTTCTATTCTCTGTTTTTAAGTTATATTATAGTTTTAACTTCTGTTTTTAACTTTATATACCAAGTGTTCACTTATTATAACATGTTCTATTCGACCTACACGACCTGAAGATGCCAATCAAAATTGGCGAAAACGTTTGTTTTTAATTTGTTTTTAATCTGTTTTAATCTGTTTTTCTTCTTCTTCTTCTTTTTCTTCTTCTTCACTTCAAGGATTAGGTTCATGTTGAACCTGTTCCGGCGCCCATTTCGCTCTTGGTCTTCCTACATCTCGTTTTCCTTTAGGTTTATATCCCATTGCTAAAGCTGGCAGTCTGTAGTTCGGCATCCTTTGTAGATGTTCACACCACCTTCTGTTATTTCTCTTTAACTTCTCCAGCAATGGTTCCACCTCTAATTTCTTCCGTATATCTATGTTCTTCTTTTTATCTTATATTGTACATCCTAGTGTACTTCTCATAAATTTCATTTCTGCTACCTGGACTTTTGATTTATCTTTTTCTGTCATTATTCTGGCTTCACTTCCATAAGTTAGCATAGGTACTGCGATTGTATTTAAAAATTTTATCCGTGTATCTTTTCTTGTTTTGTTTTTTAAAGATCTATGGATTGTTCCACAGACATTTCGAAAGTTATTAAGATTTTTATCCAGGTCTATATCTCTTTCATATGAAATGTAGCATCCTAGGTACTTAAAATATTTAACCTGTTCTATGATTATTTCATAGATTACTATTTTTGTCCTTATTGGGTATTTTCCTTTAAATGCCATTGTTTTGGTTTTTTGAGCTGCAATTTTAAAATTATATTCTTTTGTTATTTTATTTAAAACATAATCTGTTTTTAATCTGTTTAAATGTTGTTATAACATATTTTATTGTGTTTTTTATGTTAAGTATTGACTGAATAGAACTCATTTATCAATTGATTAATAAAAGCTAGACAGTTCATTGTAAAAGTTAAGAAGAGAGAATCATTTCTTTTATTAAGTAAAAATTAAACCTACTCTACGCAGTAAGAAAATGCTTAATAAGTTCGCTTTTGAACGCTACTAAATTCCGACAGTCTCTGATGTCACTGGGTAGGGTATTCCACAAGCGCGAGAGCGAGATTGTGTATGATGATGAATACGATGATGTCTTATGTGTTGGTATGGCTAGTATGCGGCTATTTTGCGTGCGTGTGAAGAGATTATGATATGATGACAGGTAACTGAAACGGGAGGCAAGGTAGGTAGTAGGTAGGTGTAGAAGTGTGAAGGACTTGGAAAAGGAGAACAAGAGAATGAAAATTTCTACGTTCGTTAAGCCGTAGCCATTTAGAGCTTGGAAGGATGGAGTAATGTGGTCAGCGCAACGGACATCGCAGACGAAGCGAACACAAGAATTATGAACACGTTGTAATTTTTGCGACTGGTTGACATTGAGGTCAGTCAGTAGATTTTTATTTTATTGGGTTATTTTACGACGCTGTATCAACATCTAGATTATTTAGCGTCTGAATGATATGAAGGTGATAATGCCGGTGAAATGAGTCCGGGGTCCAGCACCGAAAGTTACCCAGCATTTGCTCGTATTGGGTTGAGGGAAAACCCCGGAAAAAACCTCAACCAGGTAACTTGCCCCGACCGGGATTCGAACCCGGGCCACCTGGTTTCGCAGCCAGACGCGCTGACCGTTACTCCACAGGTGTGGACTCAGTCAGTAGAAAATCACAATAATCGAAGTGGGGCATTACTAATGTTTCCACTAGTATTTTCTTGAGGAATAGCGGAAGGAATTTTCGAATGCTGTTTAAGGAATGTAGTATGGAAAGCACTTTTTTTGGTAATATGGGTTACTTGGTTATTCCAGTTTAAATACGCATCAAAATAAACTCCAAGGTTTTTAACACAGGAAGCAAAAGGGATTATTGTGTCGTTTAACTTGACTGGAAGAGCAGGAGTAATATTGCATAATAGACGTTGATGTCCCACTAGGATTGCTTGTGATTTTCTTGCATTGAGAATCAAACCAAACTTTCTGGCCCATGCAGATATAGATTCAAGATCCTCGTTAAGATTTTGTATTGCGTCATTGAGTGAGTCAGGGGTTGTATGGATATATATTTGTAAATCGTCTGCGTAGAGGTGATGCTTACAGTGCTGTAGAGTGGAGGGGATGTCATTTACGTAAATAGTGTATAGTAGTGGTGATAGAACAGATCCCTGTGGGATTCCAGAATCAACGATACGCCATGAGGAAGTTGACTTCCAATGCAAACACACTGCTGACCTTCGCTGAGATAAGAGGAGAACCAAGAAACTGTGCTTTCTGATATTATGTCTATTTTCTTCGTATGACGTAAAGGTTTAAATATATTATACTATGATTTCACTTTTCAATAAACGCTCTTTCAAGAAATATCTGGCGTAGGTTGGGGGTTGTAAACCAAAACAAAAGCTAATGCATTTTATGAGTTTATGACCTATTTCCGATTTATTATGATTTTTGGCATGTTCTTTTGTACTTCTAATAAATAAACAGATATTGGTCCCTTCCATTTTGTAAATTTCATAACAGTTCAAAGTGAGGTCTATGCAATGAACAAACAAGGGTGTGGTTTTCAGTATTTAAAAGAAAAATTTACCAGTTTGAGTGAAGGCAAATTAAAAGAGATAATTTTCATCGGTCCACAAATTCGTAAAGTTATGGCTGACTCTTTGCTTGAGGAGAAACTTTCCGTTACAGAAAAAATGGCATGGCACGCTTTCAAAGATGTTTGTTTAATAAATAATAGCAATTCTATTTTTCATTTCCTCGTCTCTGAAGAGTCTCTAGAATAAAAGGAACGTTAAATAAAGAAATACAATTACAACCATCATCTCATCCCCTGTGAATAGCCTCTGCAGTTTAAAAGGAACGTTAAATAAAGAATTACAATTACAATCATCATCTCATCGTCTGTGAATAGCCTCTGTAGTTTAAAAAGAACGTTAAATAAAGAATTACAATTACAATTATCATCTCATCGTCTGTGAATAGCCTCTGTAGTTTAAAAGGAACGTTAAATAAAGAATTACAATTACAATCATCATCTCATCGCCTGTGAATAGCCTCTGCAGTTTAAAAGGAACTTTAAATAAAGAATTACAATTACAATTATCATCTCATCGTCTATGAATAGCCTCTGTAGTTTAAAAGGAACGTTAAATAAAGAATTACAATTACAACCATTATCTCATCGTCTGTGAATAGCCTCTGTAGTTTAAAAAGAACGTCAAATAAAGAATTACAATTACAATCATCATCTCATCGTCTATGAATAGCCTCTGTAGTTTAAAAAGAACGTCAAATAAAGAATTATAATTACAATTATCATCTCATCGTCTATGAATAGCCTCTGTAGTTTAAAAAGAACGTCAAATAAAGAATTACAATTACAATCATCATCTCATCGTCTATGAATAGCCTCTGTAGTTTAAAAAGAACGTCAAATAAAGAATTATAATTACAATTATCATCTCATCGTCTATGAATAGCCTCTGTAGTTTAAAAGGAACGTCAAATAAAGAATTACAATTACAATTATCATCTCATCGTCTATGAATAGCCTCTGTAGTTTAAAAGGAACGTCAAATAAAGAATTACAATTATAATCATCATCTCATCGTCTATGAATAGCCTCTGTAGTTAAAAAAGAACGTCAAATAAAGAATTATAATTACAATTATCATCTCATCGTCTATGAATAGCCTCTGTAGTTTAAAAGGAACGTCAAATAAAGAATTACAATTACAATTATCATCTCATCGTCTATGAATAGCCTCTGTAGTTTAAAAAGAACTTCAAATAAAGAATTACAATTACAATCATCATCTCATCGTCTATGAATAGCCTCTGTAGTTTCAAAAAGGAACGTTAAATAAAGAATTACAATTACAATCATCATCTCATCGCCTGTGAATAGCCTCTGTAGTTCAAAAGGAACGTTAAATAAAGAATTACAATTACAATCATCATCTTATCGTCTATGAATAGCCTCTGTAGTTCAAAAGGAACGTTAAATAAAGAAATACAATTACAATCATCATCTCATCGCCTGTGAATAGCCTCTGTAGTTTAAAAAGAACGTTAAATAAAGAATTACAATTACAATTATCATCTTATCGTCTAGAATAGCCTCTGTAGTTTAAAAAGAACGTTAAATAAAGAATTACAATTACAATCATCATCTCATCGTCTATGAATAGCCTCTGTAGTTTAAAAAGAACGTTAAATAAAGAATTACAATTACAATCATCATCTCATCGTCTATGAATAGCCTCTGTAGTTTAAAAAGAACGTCAAATAAAGAATTGCAATTACAATCATCATCTCATCGTCTATGAATAGCCTCTGTAGTTTAAAAGGAACGTTAAATAAAGAATTACAATTACAATCATCATCTTATCGTCTATGAATAGCCTCTGTAGTTCAAAAGGAACGTTAAATAAAGAAATACAATTACAATCATCATCTCATCGTCTATGAATAGCCTCTGTAGTTTAAAAGGAACGTTAAATAAAGAATTACAATTACAATTATCATCTTATCGTCTATGAATAGCCTCTGTAGTTTAAAAGGAACGTTAAATAAAGAAATACAATTACAATCATCATCTCATCTCCTGTGAATAGCCTCTGTAGTTTAAAATAAACGTTAAATAAAAAGTTACAATAAGCCTACAATAAAATTACAATAATTATCATCTTACTATCCCTGAATAGTCTTTGTAATTTAAAAAAAAAAAACTTTACAGAAATAATTACAATATTTCAGTTATCTATGTCTCTCAATAGGCTCTGTAGTTCAATAGGGACGTTAAATATAGAATTACAGTTACAATAAAATTATTGTCTCAAAGCCTCTAACTAGCCTCTGTAGTTTAAAGGGATGTTCAATGAAGAATTACAACATTGTTACAATCATATCGTCTGTCAAGTATACGTTAATGATATGATTATTAACTTAAATTACAATTACGATTATCAATTCCAAAGAACCCTGGCAAATTAAAATACACTTTAAGAACTGTCATAACCATTACCACTGAAACTAGCAGCTATGTATTTCTTTGTCTGTCTCACAAATATATTCAATTACAAAATAGCAGAAATTATACACCAGTAATGTAACCATGGGTGCCAGTTAACGTAAATAATTGTAGCGTACCTGTACGTTAATGAAAGAGTAGCAGAACTGAAAGGCCAGGGCCGGGCATATATGTTAGCAACGAGAACGCATGACAATGTCATTGGCATGAACTAGACTGACTAGCTAGCATTTTTAAAACGGGAAACCTGTTGAAAGATTAGTTCGAAAACAACCTGCGATAGGATTGTCTTATGCGGTGTAAACATTACACCCATCAAGGTTGTCGACCTGACTTGTAGTAGAGTATCGGTTTCCTATACTCGGTGTCCTGGGATCGATTTCCGAAGGCGGTCATGTATACGACTTGTTTCGTCATTGATCTAGGTTCTTTCACAGCTCTGCTGGAACTGTTTCCTAACCTTAACGACACTGTAATAGCGAAATTTGAGAGTGCAATTGCGTTGCCGCAAACGATAGCATGTCGCTATGGAAACCACTAAAGTATAAGGAGGCGAGATGCTGTAATTCAATCTCTTACAATGTCTGTAAAAATCGCTCAAGCACATTACGGCTACTAATAATTATTATCATCGTCATCGTCATCATCATCATCGTCGTCAGTGATTAAGCACCCTTACCATTTCATAAATTTCTTCAAATATTCAGTAGTAATAGTAGTAGCACAGTCTAGTATATACAGTCACGAAGCTTGAGTTGTGAGGGTGCTAGGAACAATAGACTGTGCCGGAATTATTTCGTATTGTCTGTAATGAGGTGATAGTAGCGATCCTAGTGGTTAGCAACTATCTATGGATGCATATTTACTACGTATTGAGCTTCGTGACTGTATATACTAGACCACGCCTGCACAAGGTTTGCGCTCTCCGAACCGGCTCACACCTCATGAGCGGAATGCAGATATTAGCTAAGCTCTGTATAAGAGTGGACTGGAAGAAGGGGTGATCTCGTACAAAATATACACAAAAAGAAGTACTACTACGAGTGCTTATGAAATGAATTCCCGTTCAGTGTTTCCAAAACTATCTTGGACTATTATTAATTAATAAAGAAATATTTATTTTACAGAAGTAATAGAAATTCTATAGCTACTTAAATGTACAATATAATTTTGTTATATTTTTATTTATCAGTACATCAAAACTAGGTTTAATGCTGTTGGCAGCTGCAAGGAACAGTAGCCTACTGATCGTAATGAAACATCAGTTACAGATGTTCCATGTCTGTCTTTATTAAAGTTGATTATAGAAAACAGTTGCTCACAAATACAAATGTTGAACCAAACATAACAATCATTTTCACAGCCAGCCTGTGTAGTGGTGGATATTATTGCTAATGTTTAGTCTTGTAAAACTCAACCAGGCTAGTAGTATTATTCAAACGATTTCTAACTCTTAGGTCACATTGAAGATCAATAAGTTCGAGCTGTAAATCGTTAAATGTTATGTTACGTCTTTTAGATTCCTCCATACTGTACTGTAGCATTAAGTAAGCAACGTGAAACAGTTACTGAGAATAGGCCTACACACTGAAGTCCACTAGATAACTGAGTGGTCGTTTCCCTCTCCTCTACTTATAGCAAGTCTATGTCATTCTGACATATCTTCCTCTCCGTTTCGGCGAGCGGTAAACACCGCTCTCCCGCTCGTTGAGCGCTGTTTGTGCAGGCCTGTACTAGACTGTGTAGTAGTAGCACCAGCACTGGTAGTAGGCTAATAGTAGCAGTAGTAGTAGCAGAAGAAAATGTAGTAGCAGTAACAATAGTAGTAACAATAGGAATATAGCAGTAGCAATAGTAGTAGTAGCAGTAGTAGTAGTAGTAGCGTTAGTAATGTTACTAGCAGTACTAATAGCAATAGAATAGTAGTAGCAGTAGTAACAGTAGCAAAATATTTTTGAAACACTCTTGTAAAAACCGAAAACACAGAAATTGTAAATGCCAATTTTCCTCACTGGAGATGAACAACTACCTGTCGCTCTCGCTCGCTGTGTTCGTTGGATTTGTCTTTCCAGTCTCGTCTCGTTATTCTCGTGCGCTTCGAGTCTCGCTCATCATTCTCGAAATAGCATTTGGTTGGCGTGGAAAGATTTCGTAACTTTGAATAACATACATAGGCTAATTGAAATACAGACGTGGACAAATTATTAACAAAATTGACGATTTTTATGATAATTCCATTTACAAAATTTGACTTTTAAATTTAGACTACAGCTGACAATTTTGCATATTTATATAATTACAGTAGATATAAATATGCAAAAATATAGACTATTCTAAATTGAAGAGTCAAATTTTGTAAACGATATATAATAAAATCTTCAATTTTGCTAATAATTTGTAAATATGCAAAAATGTCAACTGCAGTTTAAAGTGGAGAGTCAAATGTTGTAAAAATATACAATAAAAATATTCAGTTTTGCTAATAATTTGGAAATATCCAAAATATCACCTGTAGTCCAAATTGAAGAGTCGAATTTTGTAAAAAATATACAAAAAAAATCTTCCCTTTTGCTAATAATTTGTAAATATGCAAAAATATCAATTGTAGTCTAAATTGAAGAGTCAAATTTTGTAAAAATATACAATACAAATCTTCAATTTTTCTAATAATTTGGTAATAAGCAAAGATGTGAACTGTAGTCTAAATTGAAGAATCATATTTCGTAAAAATATATAATAAAAATCTCCAATTTTGCTAATAATTTGTCCACGTCTGTAAATAACATTATAAATGCTTAATTGATACAAAAAGACAAAACAGAGCAGTATCTTAGTCATGAAAATGTTCTGGTTCTATTATATTATATTACCTATGGTTATATAAATAGAAAAAAAAACAATTCTCAAATAAATTTGCATTTCTAAGAAACATAACGTTAATATCTTTTTACTTGAGCTTACACACTTGATCTCTAACATATGAAAAGAAAATTCCTAGCCTTTTAATAAGGGCCTAGTAATTAAATAAAGACTGGGGAACGGATTATTATACACTGAGAGGTAGAGATGATGTTTCAAGTAGGCTACTTGATTGTTTATACATATATAACAGTTGACAAAATAGATAAAAGTTCAGTCAGGTATAAACAATTTTGGCGATTCAAGGCTGCTTGACGTTCGGGACTTCGGGAGTGATCAATCTCGACGTCTCGAAACACTCACAAGCAGTCTTTACGTCAACGACGCGACGTATGCAGCATTGTCGTGCGGGTTTTAGGCTTTGAGGGCGCTGTTAGTCTTGATTTCTCGATCGTTGTTTATCTCTATTTCTCACGAACTAGTGCAAGGATTAGAATTAATTAATGTAATTTATTCAATGCTTCTTCTTCGCAATATTCCATTATAGGCTTATAGCCTGTTCTTTCTTCAATTCAAATTTTTAAAATTTCCAAAATAATCATACCTTGTTCCCAGAGGAAAAGGGAAAAAATTATATTTATCAAAATTAAATGATATAGTCTATCAATGGCCCAGAACCAGACTGTTCCAAGTCCATTTTACTGTTTTTTTTTTTTCAGGAGACCTATTTTAAGCACCTTACATTCAAAGCTTCATGAAACAATTTGGAATAGCTTCACAGCAACCTTATGGAGAGGAATATTTACAATTTTGTTCGATCCATATATGCAGACAAGAACTGGAACACAATGAAACACAGATTTCTATCTTATAAAAAGTTGGACTTAGAACAGTCTGGTTCTCAGCCATCGGTATGCAGCCTGTTTAAAAAAATCTTCCCTATTCTTCCAAAAATTTAAAAAAAATGGCATTTATACCCAAGTTCATTTTGTTTTTCATGAGATTTTTTTTTTCAAAAATATTTTATCAATTCCGTTTTATTTTTGCTGAAATATTAATATTTACAGATTATTATCGTCGTTATTTCTGCAGTAACTCCTATGTAACATATTTATCGATTTTCAGATTTTTGCTCTATTAAATAACTTAAATAATGATACACCAAATACTAAAATCTCCTATATGTAATTATATTCCTTTGTTTCGAAAATGTAAGAATTCACAGTCTCCTATGTACGGCTGCCATAGGATGAATAAATGTGTTTTGCCTTTCTACTGAAATATTTTATATTTTGCACATAGGAGTTATTGCAGGAACAACGACGATAAGCTCATCAGAGTTTCTCAATCTGTCTTTCACATTTCAAATAAATAACTTCAAAAATTATGAGATGCAGAGAAAATGTGCACTCCTGTAGGTATACAGGGTGTTTCAAAAATACGGGGCATAATTTCAGGTATGTATTTCCCACATGTAGACAATCAAAATAGTTCATTACAACATGTGTCCGGAAATGCTTTATTTCCGAGTTATGGCCTTCACAACATTGAAATTCACGGGAACGTTTTTCTTTCCGCAGGTCGTTGCCGTCAAAGGAGACATTAAGAGGGCACTCTGACAGTTCATTCCGAGGCGAAGGTTACATTCAGTGTTGTGTAGGCGTTAGACTGTGCGACATGTATTCAAATCAAGAGCTGGCAAAGATACACTTCATGTACGGTAAGGCGAACGGCAATGCTGCGCTGGCTCGTCGTTTGTACCAGGAGAGGTACCCACAGCGAAAATGTCCAGATCGGAAGACATTTGTACGTCTCCATTATCGTCTGTGCGAGTATGGAAAATTTAACTCTCCTGGTTTGGGAAGGGGACGACCAAGATCTACAACTCCAGAAGTACAGGAGGAGATTCTGGAGGCTGTGAACATGACTCCTTCTATCAGCACACGAAAGGTAGCGTTGCAAGTCAATGTTCCTCATACGACTGTCTGGAGACTGTTGAAAGAGTATCAATTGTATCCTTATCATTTGCAACGTGTACAGGCCCTGTCACCAGCAGATTACCCTGCACGAGTTCGGTTCTGTCAGTGGTTCTTGCAGCAGTGTGGTGTAAATCCGAAGTTTCCTGCCTTCGCATTATTTATAGATGAAGCACAGTTCACACGAGATGGCATAACAAATTTCCACAATCAGCATGTATGGGCTTATGAAAACCCACGTGCAACTGTTCCATCTCTTCTCCAGGTGCGGTTCTCCCTCAACATGTGGGCCGGTATCATTGGTGATCGATTAGTTGGACCCCATGTACTTGTAAACAGACTTACGGGGCAAGCGTACACAAACTTCCTGGAAAACACCATACCTCATGTTTTAGAAGACACTCCACTGATCAATCGTCAACACATTCACTTCTTGCATGATGGCGCTCCTGCACACTTCAGTCGTACGGCTCGCCGGTACTTGGAACGAAGGTTTCATGATCGATGGATAGGTAGAGGTGGCCCAATTGCTTGGCCTCCACGCTCACCTGATCTGAACCCTCTCGATTTCTACTTGTGGGGCCATTTAAAATCATTAGTTTATTCGTCTCCGGTGCCTGATTAGGAATCCCTTTGGAATCGAATTGTGGCATGTTCTGAGGACATACGCAATACTCCTGGAGTTTGGGATCGTGTTCGCAGGTCAATGAGACATCGATGTGAGATCTGTATTCAAGCAGGAGGTGGACATTTTGAACATTTTCTGTAATGACAACGACCTGCGGAAAGAAAAACGTTCCGGTGAATTTCAATGTTGTGAAGGCCATAACTCGGAAATGAAGCATTTCCGGACACATGTTGTAATGAACTATTTTGATTGTCTACACGTGGGAAATACCTGAAATTATGCCCCGTATTTTTGAAACACCCTGTAATATTTTATATTTTTGTATTGTATGTTATTTATTTTTATTTCTTACCTTATTTTTATTGTATTTCATATATTTCTATTTATTCTATTTAATTTTTTCATCGTATTCCACATCATTTCTTATTTTATTACATTCCATTTTATATTATTTTATTTTTTATTTAATTTTTATTATTTTCTTGTTTGATTTTATTTTTTACATTGTATTTTATTTACTATTTTTATTTTATTTCACGTTCTCTTTGATTATATTTTATTTTATTTCATTTTATATTTTATTTCATATATTATTTTTACGGTAGATTTACACATCCTGGTTACTTTAATATAATATAATAAATATTATTTAAGAGGTGAAATACAGTAGACGATCTCTTCACACGTGTATGTCGAGAGGAGAACTGAAGTCTAGCAATAATCTGGGAAGCAGTTACACATTGGTGCCTGCCGCAGGTGTGGTGGAGAAGAGTCACGGCTGTGAGGACTGCGGCAAGTGCTTCTCGCGCCGCCAGCTGCTGGTGCAGCACCGCCGCATCCACACGGGTGAGCGCCCCTACTCGTGCGCCGACTGCGGCCGCCAGTTCACGCAGCGCGGACACTGGAGCACGCACCAGAAGCTGCACGAGCCGGCGCGCCGCCCCGAGCACGTCTGCCCCAGCTGCGGCAAGGCCTTCGTCACGCGCGCATCCCTCAAGGTGCAGTACCGTTACCATGGCAATGCTGCTGTAGTAACTAGTGTTATCTCTTTATCTTCCTCACAGTTACATGGCTGATCTATTCCATCTCATATCTACAATGGACTGTTTCTGTGATAGACTGGGACATTGCTTAGCTGTGAATGGTTCTCATTTGGAGCATCTGTTGCCAAGTTTGGTTAGTGATAGTGTTTTGTTTAGTTCTATGGCTTACTCGACTTGATTTTACATAGGCCTAGTTGTCTCAAATTTGGAGTCCACGGAAGAAGTTTAATAAATATTGTGGTTAAAAGATATAAAACGGGTGAACGGGTAAAATTTCTACACATTCATACGTAAAATTTAATGGAGATTCGGAATATCTAAATTTTAATACAGTGTCCTATTAAAAAAATAAAGTTTACTGTCACAATCTGAATAACTAACTTTTTTTTTCGAACACTGGTATCATATTGCATGGTTTATCTCAAACAGCTTATGTATAAAACTTTTTTTTTTTGTAAAATTGAAACTTAATTAGTTAAGAGTAACATTCCATACTTTTTTTTAACATCCTGTATAATTTAGGATGTACTCGTAGGCCTGGCAGATATTTAGATATGCTGTATATTTGTCTCATATTCTTAGGATAGATCAGACTTACAGGAAGAAAAAAATAAAATCTGTAAGTTATGTGCAGACACTGTTATTTCGTGAATTTACGTATTTCGTATATCAACATTAGTTACTATTTCGAGAATTATTAGTTTAAAATAAAATTAATGGAATAATAATAACTGGAAAATGAGATATTTTTACGAATACTTTCTAGTTCATTACTATAAACATTTAGGGTGGATTATAAATATTTAGCTGTACATTTCTAGCTAATTATTAGAATAGACAAAACAGATGAATTGTTGTTCCTAACACAAACGAAGAAAAATATAATTAATTTTAGCGTTGTTACCTTACCCCGAAGAAGAACGAAGAGAGGACACTCACACACTTTGAATACTTGTTGTTGATATGTAAATGAACATTGACATTCTAACACTATGGGTATAATGGCAAACTTATATGGTAAAAAATATAAATTGAATGCCCATGACACTAAAATGTTGCTTTTTTGTGAGTGATTCATTTTTCAGAATATATTATTACTATATTATTATTCTTATTATTATATTATTACCATTATCATCATTATTACATTAGTATTATCATCATTCTTTTATTATTGTCATTATCATTATATTATCATTTTGTATTAGTATTTATCATTATTGTCGTTATATTATTGTCATCATTATCTTCCTCGGCTAAGGGAGCACACCCTCACAGGAAAGCATGCATGGTCAAAGGCATTAAGAGGGTAGCTCCCTCACTGATCTTACTCTGCTTTGGGTTCGTTCCCAACTCAGAGGACATTTCCATTACTCGCAGAAATTGGACGAAGAGATCAGGAAAGACCACAAACAAGATAGTTAGAACAGTGAATGGAAACAGACAAAAGTGTCTAAACCGGAAAGTCAGAAAAATCATCCTTATCATTATCAGTATTATGTTATCATCGTTATTACATTATCTTTATTATTATTATTATTATTATTATCATTATCATTATCATTATTATTATTATTCCAGGTTCACTTGCGCACGCACACAGGAGAGAAACCGTTTCAGTGCGGTGAGTGCGGGAAGCAATTCAGCCAACTGCGCAACTACAAGTACCACCGCTCCGTGCACGAGGGCACCCGGGAGTTCGCGGCCACGTGTCCCGAGTGCGGCAAGTACTTCAACGACCGAGGATACCTGAGTTCGCACATGAAGATCCACCGGAACAGGAAGGAGTACGGCTGCCAATACTGCGGCAAGAGCTTCAACCAGAGGGTGGCTTACAACATGCACGTCCGCATACACACAGGTAGGCTACAGCACGGCACACTTACTTCAAGTGAGTTTATAGTTTTAGTAAGAAAGAGATAGGGAAGGAAAAAGTTAACAGGAGAAAGTATAGATAAATGAATTAAAGAGAAAATAATTATTAAGGAAATAAGAATAGGTAGTAAGACACAAAGAAAAAGGATGAAAAGAAAGAAAATAATAAAAATTACGATAAGAATTACAGATTGAAAGAGAGAAAGATAAATCGGAAATAAGTATGAACAAGAAAAAAATGTCAACAGAAGAAAGTGTGGATCAAAGAATCAAAGATAAAATTAAGGAAATAGGAATAGATAAGAGAGAGAAAAAATAATGAAAACAAAGAAAATAATAAAAATTACGATAAGAATTGAAGATTGAAGAAGAGAAAGATAAGACAGAAAAAAGTATGGACAAGAAAAAAAAAGTTAACAGAAGGAAATGTGGATCAATGAATGAAAGATAAAATTAAGGAAATAGGAATAGGTAAGAGAGAGAAAAAAAGAATGAAAACAAAGAAAATAATAAAATACGATAAGAATTAAAGATTGAAGAAGAGAAAGATAAGACAGAAAAAAGTATGGACAAGAAAAAAAAGTTAACAGAAGAAAATATGGATCAATGAATCAAAGATAAAATTAAGGAAATAGGAATAGATAAGAGAGAGAAAAAAGAATGAAAACAAAGAAAATAATAAAAATTACGATAAGAATTAAAGATTGAAGAAGAGAAAGATAAGACAGAAAAAAGTATGGACAAGAAAAAAAGTTAACAGAAGAAAATATGGATAAATGAATCAAAGATAAAATTAAGGAAATAGGAATAGATAAGAGAGAGAAAAAAGTATGAAAACAAAAAAAAAATAAAAATTATGATAAGAATTAAAAGATTGAAGAATAGAAAGACAAGACAGAACTAAATATGTATAAGAAGAAAGAAAAGGGTAAAAAAAATTGAGATAAGAATTGCGTGTAGAGAAAGAGAAAGGTAAGGCAGAAAAAAGGTTAATAAAACGAAAGACAAAATACAGATTATGAAAAGAATTTAAAAATTAATATAATATATAATGAAAGAAAGAAAAAATCGAAAAAGACAGAAAGAAGACACGAAAAAAGTGACAGGAAGTCTATGATTGCGTGCAATTTCTATATAGGAACCAGGGCAATGAAATTAGAACAATAGCCACCGGTGTAGCTCAGGCGGTAGCGTGTTTGCCTCCTGTTCAGGAGCGTGGGTTCGATTCCCGCTTGTGCTGATCACCTGGTTAATTTTTTTCAGAGGTTTTCTTAAACCACAAGAGAATGTCAGGTAATTTATCGCGAATCCTCTGCCTCATATCGCCAAATATAAACCCGCTATTACCAACTCCATCGATGCTAAACAGCCCGGTACAGCGTCGTTAAATAACCAAGTAAAAATTAATACGATAAATAAATGCAATTTGCTGTGGCTTTACAAAGTCAGTAATTCTGGTAAGTAGTAATGAGTCAATATTTTACGACAGTACGCATCAATATTTTAGCGTCCCTGCACGATCAGTATTACTGTCAGTATTAATCCCCCTCTTATTCAGAACTTGACAAGTTGTGTGTGGCATAGCAATATCTGAGAAGAGTCTGTAAAACACAAAACTTATTTCGCTAGTTGCCTTGCAGTAAACGGCTTTTGTTTTTATTCAGTCGTTTCTAAGTAACAATCTCACTTCTTTTGTTCATGAAAACGATACAAACGTGTTTTAACGTCTTGGAACTAAAATAACTTTTTTTTTATCGCTCCTGATATAATCTTATATCTTCTCAAACGAAGCAGGCTGATTATCTTCGGAACAATCTTTTTTACTAGCCTGTATGTGTATGATTTAGTCAGAAGTTTGAAGTGACTTTTGAAAGATCTTACATTACCTCAGAAGTTTCAATAGTAATATGCGTTACAAGAGCGGTATGTTGAAGTTTTCATGTTCGAGGAAAAGTTTGAAAAAGCGAAACGTAGTTGAGCTTTTTTAATTTCCGAGAATTGAAAGAAAACATACCGCTCGTGTATCGTACATTATTTTGTGCGAAGATCGTTTATTAAATACCTGAAAGAGGAATTTATAATTAGTTGCAATGAAATCTCCATCTTGGTTTCTGTTCAATGACGGCAAATTTGCAAAACAAAAATATCTATCTTCAACATTGTTTTTTTTTTTAATGTTTTCTGAGTTTACTATACTCTAGCAGACCGTGATACACTTCTGTCTTTTTTTTCCCCCAGTCTATAAATGCGAACTTAAAACAACGGCTTCCTTAATGTTACATGCATCACGAATGCAGTAACTTTAGTGGAGTTGCAGAGTTTACTTAATTTTTGCAAATATTTAAAAACAATAATTAACAGTGCAATTTAGGTGAAATTACAGTGGTAAGTTTCCAATTTATAGGCTAATTATTACTATATTGAACGTCTCTAAAAATAATATGTTAAAAGCCTAAAGCAGTAAAATCAATATGTCACTCAAGCGGTAAGAAGAGGGAAATTGTTATGTGTGTTAGGTTGGGAATACTGAATGTGGAATTTTTTACTTGCCGCGGATTGGTTTTGTGCGGAAACCAAGCAAATACGCACGATCTCGCACAAAAGATATTTCATCAGAAGTACCATAAAATAGGATAACTTAAGTATTAGGTAGAAAAAGTTTGCACAGTAACATTTGAAGTACGAGAGATGAATTGCAGCAGCTGAAATAATTATTCTCCGTAATCTACTCTCAACTGTCGAGCGTTGCCAGGCGACGCTGCAATCTGCGGACAGCTTGATTCCTTGGCCGATGGAATTCCTACTGGTCTTCGCAGTTAATTTGTCGTTTCAGGAGGCAATGACTCTGTTGCTATGACAGCGGGTTTTCCAAATACACCAGATAATACGCAGAAGAATGGCATACATCATCGAGCCAATTAATTTAATGCAGTGGAATACCCACCGTGCAGATTCCTGCCTTTATTGCCCTATCAATCCGGCACAAACTGGTTCTCCGCTCCCAATAAAACTAAATAAATAAATCTCAAAACTTCACGCTGCAGAATTTCGTATACCAGGACGTAATTAATCAACGAACCATGACCTGCGCAGTGGACTCTGAAGAAAACCACGAAGAATGGAAAGAGAGCAAAATTCACACAGCAAGAACTGACGTGTTTGTACTACTGGATGTAGCGCTTAGATTAAATACAGTAGAACCCCGCTAGTCCGAACTAATTGAGACAAAGTCCTGTTCGGATTATCGAAATTTCGGATTAAGAGAGGAATACGAATGCAAGCCGGGAAACCACATTGTCCACCTTTTCGTCAAGATTATCTATTCTTTTGTCAGAAGAAGTAGGTAGGTTTTCATAATAGTGTAGAAAACAGGGACTAATTCATTCACTATTGTAAAGTAAGTTATATTCATATATTGTATATTTTGAGTTTATAAATACTGTAGCGTTAAATTGATCGAATTCCAGTTGAAGCAATTATTATTATTTATTTTTTATTATTTTTTTTTTTACTTTTTGCATGTTCGAATTATCTGTAATTTCAGATTAGCCAATAAACGAACAGATGATGGACTTTAACGAATAAATAAAAATAAATTTGCGAAAAAAAAATGGTTTAACTGACGAACAAACGAAAAGATAAACGGTTGAACAAACAAATGATTAAACGAATAAGCGGACAAACGGAGGAATAAACGAATGGTTAAGCGCACGAATAAGTAAGCGGGAAAAGGAGCGAATAAACGAATAAATAAACTACGGATGAATAAATGAATGATTAAAAGAACGAATAATAAACAGACTGATAAAGGTCCGAATAAAGAAATAAAAAAAATTGTTAAAGAACGGATAATTTGAATAATAAAGGAATGTTTAACGGACGAATAAACTAACGGACAAACGGAGAAATAAAGAATGATTAAACGAACTAATGAACGCAAGGATATAAACGGACAAATGGACGAATAAACAGACAAACTGACGAATATAAAAGTGGTTAAACAGACGAATAAACTAGTAGTTAAATGGACGAATAAATGAACGGACAAACGGAAGAATAAACGAGTGGTTAAACGGATGAATGAACTAGTTAATGGACGAATAAACGAACGAGTAAACTCACGATTAAACGAACGGGTAAAATCAAGATTAACTGAAGTAAACTTACGATTAAACGCACGGGTAAACGGACGAATAACCGAACGGGTTAACGGACAGTTAAACGAACGGGGAAACGGACAAACAAACGAACGGGTAAACTGACAAATAAACGAACGGGTAAACGGACAAACGAACAGATAAACAGACAAACGAACGGGTAAACGCACAAATAAACGAACAGGTAAACGGATAAATAAACGAACGGGTAAACTACCAAATAAACAAACTGGTGAACGAACAAATAAACGAACGGATAAACGGACAAATGAACGGACGGGTAAACGAACGAATAAACGAACGGGTAAACGAACAAATAAACGAACGGGTAAACGAACAAATAAACGAACGGGTCAACGGACAGTTAAACGAACGGGTAAATGGACAAATAAACGAACGGATCAATGAACAAATAAACGAACTGGTAAACAAACAAATAAACGAACGGGTAAACGAACAAATGAACGGGTAAACAGACAAATAAACGAACGGGTAAACGAACAAATAAACGAACGGGTAAACGAACAAATAAACGAACGGGTAAACGAACAAATAAACGAACGGGTAAACGGACAGTTAAACGAAGTGATAAACGGACAAATAAATGAACGGGTAAACGAACAATTAAACCAACGGGTAAACGGAAAATTAAACGAACGGGTAAACGGACAATTAAACGAAAGGATAAACGGACAATTAAACGAACAGGTAAACGGACAAATAAACGAACGATTAAACGAACAAATAAATGAACGGATAAACGGACAAATAAAGCAACGGGTAAAAGAACAAATAAAGGAACGGGTAAAAGAACAAATATACGAACGGGTAAGCGGACATAAACGAATGGGTAAACGGACAAATAAACGAATGGGTAAACGGACATATACACGTACAGGCAAACGAACAAATAAACGAATGGGTAAACGAACAATTGAACGGGTAAACGGACAAATAAACGAAAGAGTAACAGGACAGTTAAAAGAAACGGGTAAACAGACAGTTAAACGAACGGGTAAACGGAAAAATAAACGAAGGAGTAAACGGACAGTTAAACGAACGGATAAACGGGCGAATAAAGTAATGGTAAAATGGACGAATAAACGGACAAATGGAAGGAAAAAGTGGATAAACGGACGAATAAACAAATAGGTAGACGAACAAACAAATGGGTAAACGTGCGAACAAAGAGAGAAACAGCTAGTTTTTTCATTCTTCCGTTCATCACAAAGGCTGTATGCCTAGTATTCTGTGTCATATAGCCTAGATGTGTTATCTGTTGTTGCAGGCGAGCGGCCCCACTCGTGCCCGCACTGCAGCAAGTCCTTCTCCCGCAAGATGCTGCTCAAGCAGCACCTGCGCATCCACACGGGCGAGAAGCCCTTCGCCTGCTCCGTGTGCGGCAAGGCCTTCGCGGACCGCAGCAACATGACGCTCCACATGAGGCTGCACTCGGGCATCAAACCCTACTCCTGCCAGCTGTGCGCCAAGGCCTTCACCAAGAAGCACCACCTCAAGACGCACCTCAACTACCACACGGGCACCAAGCCCTACTCCTGCACCAAGTGCGGCCTGCGCTTCAGCCAGTCCAGCAACATGCGCACGCACTACAAGAAGTGCACCGGCACGGGGCCGCCGCCCAGCCAGGCGCCCGCCGCCCCCGCGGAGGGCAGCAGCGGCTCGCGGGGGGACGTGGCGGCTGTGATCACTCCACCGCACTCCGACGAGTCGTCGTGCGGCAGTTCTGTGATACCCAGGAACGGCATCGAGGCCCAGCCTTCTTGAGAATGCCGTGATCCTATACCTGAACAAATTGGTACGGCCTTATCCATTCGCGAGAGATCGTGAACCTTAAAACCAACCCGTGAAAAACAACTACAGGGACATCATTTTATTTTTACTAACATTTTTAATATTAACCTGGCTATACCTTTAGAGAACCGGAAACACACATTGCTCCCCCTTCCACGACTGTAGTTCGATGATACTTGCGTAACACACAAATCACTTTACTAGGTATAGGAGGGAAGAAAAGTAGTTCATCCATTTACGTAAACTAGGAAATATCGCGATTTTGAGTTCGATAATTTTCATTAGGTTTTTGTTTAATCTTAATACAGTACTGTATTAAGAATAAGTGTTTTTACTCACGAACTGAGTTAGCCATTCGAACGTATTCATTATGCAGTGTATATTATACTGTCTACAGCACATTAGCGTACAATATAGAGAATGAAGTTAAATTGAAAAAATAATCACAATGTGGATATTTAAAAACATTTTTTAAAATGGTGGCCTTTCATTTCGATACAGGCTTCAGTTCTTTTGTGCATATTATCGCACTATAGACTATTGCATCTAATTCCAATTGCCAGTTTCGTCCTTCGTACTAGTAACTCATGTTGAAATAATTCTGTACCTACTCTATAAAAGAGTACCTTATGTACTGTAAATTCAATCTTCACTTCTGCCCGACTGCACAGATAAAATTACTCAGACATACTATCTACTGTCCGTCCAAGTGGTTATGTCGCAGGATCGTAGAAAGGGAGAAAATCACGTGACAGTGAATTACTTAACGAGGCACTTTTATTTAAGTTATTTTAAACAGTTGTATAATATTACGTAAACGTCCAATTCCTAACAGAAATTAATGTTTTCAGAAAATAGCTAAGACAGCCCTGCTTTTGCAGAGGGGCGAACAGAAGCAGGTGGAGGAAATAGGGATGCGACGTAGGCAAACGGACAGCACCTGTGCGAAAATATGATTCAATATTGAAAGCTCTTTCGTCACTGGAAAACGCGAACATATTTCTGGAACGTACTATATTCACTCAGTGCTGTTTACTATATGCGGTCTTGGATCTGTGTGTAGAGGGAAACTTCATTAGTAGAAGGGGTGGGAGTGAAGTACATTCAAAAACTCAGGTACAATAAAAATTGAAGTAAAAATAAAATGATGTCCCTGCATAATGGACTCTCCTAAGTTCGACAGAACAGAATTGAAAGTTCAGTGGGTGTGGCAGGTGAAATGAATACAAATTCTTATTGGTTATCCGTCAACGAATACAGTACTGTACTTGCATTTCCTGCCCGCCCCGAGACTTGTGTATGCGCTTCTACTGCGTGTTCAGTTCAAAGTGTGTCATGGCTCGCTATATGCCGTCATGTGGCTAGCCGATGAGCCTAGAGAATCAATCTTCCTACACTTCCTCCAAGGCGTATTACCTATGTGCCAGAGAAGTTGCCTGGCAAGTACTGCGTTCATTCTGAAGAGTATTTACCGATACGCACGGCAACCCCGGTAGTGGCAGGAATGTGAACTGTTTGGAAACATGTACTGAGGTGGGTTTTTTTTCTTTATGGGGACAGGGTTAAGACGATTACTTATGTAATTGTTGACATTAACTTCGACGGTCAAATGGACACAGAGCATTTGATTTGTGTTGTGGAATGTTGTCGTTACCGATGATAACAAATACCCTGCGTACGATTTGCCCGCGCAAAATACAGTTCGAAAGAGGTTATGGTAGCACACAGACCGTACAGACCGCCATCTGTTGCTACGACGTTCAAGTTATACCGTACACGTTCTCAAGTTCAGATTGAACGCCTTGAATAATAGGCAACTTCTCTGATATAAAGGCTGAAACTCGCTTCAAATCGCTGACTCACAACAGTGACGTCATGACACACTTTGAAATGAACACCCAGTAGTACCACAGTGGGTTTCGACAGTTCCGTCTCACAAACGGCACAATTCTCAAATAGAAAAAGAAGAGTTCATTAATTTAAAATCAGTGATCAATATGGATGTCCTAATCGACAAAATATTATGTTTTCCTGTAACAAAACTATCGCTACAAGACACAGAACCAATTCCCATTCAAATGGCACACTCACTTCATAGTGCCCGTATAGGGACGTGTCTAATTCTCCTTACGTAAGCAGTCGAACTAAAGGACGTCGAACTCCTTTTATGTCGAACTTAAAGAGCTTCCACTGTACAATCGCAGTCAGATACGTGACGGGTTTCTGCGCATATCTGCTCACATAAACAGTAAGATCAGAAGTGAACTGGATATTTCATAATTCCTGTCAATTACAGGGTGATTCAGGAAAATAATTAAATATTTCAGAGAGTGATATGAACTATTCTACTTTAAGTAAAAATATAATGATATAAGCATGTGTCCTATTTTCAATATGTGTCAAGATACAAATATGTGAATGTTACGCATAACAAACATCTTATTTTTTCTTGAGGAGGTCCCAAAAGCTTGCTTAATTTGCAGACCTTCTTATTACAGGGATGATTCGTCAAGACCGTACAGTATTTCATTAAGTATCGTAATTCACTGTTTTATGTCATCTATTGACTCAGCTACAACATCCAGGTCCAACGAAATCCATATGGTCAACCAAGAAGGCCCCACCGTCCCCTTCTTCAGCCTCCTCAGCTCGATGCCACCTATTCGTAAATCATGTTACTTTATCCTGCTGCATCTTATATTGACTTCAAGATCTCATTACTGTAGGTATCAGTGTTGCCAATTCAGCGGTTTTCCCGCTAAATCTAGCTTTTTTGGACAACAGTCTCGCGGGTAAAATTATATTATTCCGCTTAGCGGGAATACTAGCGGTTTTTAATCTTTAAATTTTCCGAAATTAAATTCATATTAGCGTTATTGTTGTTTTTGCAAGTTTAATACCGGTCGATTCTAACAATCGAACAGAAATAAAATGTAAGTGCCACATTGGTAATGATAAAACTGTGCAATATTCGTTACATTGGCGGGTGGATGCTCTACCTTGACCTATGGTTATTATTATTATTATTATTATTATTATTATTATTATTATTATTATTATTATTATTATTATTATTATTATTAAATTGAATAACAATAAATACGCATTAAAATCTAGAGATTTTTGTTAGAAAATCGTGGGTTTTCGAAAGCCATCTAGCGGGATTATATGAACAACTGTTGGCAACACTGGTAGGTATCGTGATTCACTATGGTCCCATCTTCGATTTACAGTAGGTTACACAGGTCCAACGCAGTCCGCTACGAAAGCCTACCTGAAACTACTGAAAGATGACAGATGAATTTGAAATTCTGTGGTGTTTTGTCAGAACATGATAATTCCAAAAGGATTACTTCCTGTTGTAGCTCGTTTCAAGGTCGACATGCTGTTACTCCACAACAATAGACATAACAACCGTTATAAATGGCAAGAAGAAAAGGCAAATGACTGCATACGAAGGAATAGTACTTGTTCTTATGAGATCGTCTGAGGGCAGCACTATTCACAATGGGCGTCGTGAAGTAGCTGTTTGTAGTTACCTTGGCCAGAAGGATCGTCATGTTCTTCCAGCATGACGGAGCTCCTGTACATTTTAATCGTCAGGTGATATCTAAATCTCACATTCCCAAGTCACATGCATTGGCCACCAATGTCCCCAGAAGTTTCTCATGTCGAGTTTTTTTTAGTGTGTTACTTAACGACGCTGCATCAACTACTCCGTCATTTAGAGTCGAAGGGATTGGTGATAGCGAGATGGTATTTGGCGAGATGAGGTCATAGATTACCTGATATTTGCCTTACGGTTGGGGAAACCTCGGAAAAACTCAACCAGGTGATCAGGTCTTGCGAATCGAACCCGCACCCGAATGAAACTCTGGATTGGCAAGCAAGAGCCTTAGCCAACTGAGCTACGCCGATGGCTCTGTCGAGTTTTGTCTGTGTGGGTGAATAAAAGGTGAAATATACAAAAAATAAGTTAACACAAGGAACGAATTGGTCGCTAAGTGCTACCCTCATAAAACTTATTAAAAGACGACCTCAGAAGAGCCACGTGAACAGAGCGGAAAAGTACATTGCTGTTGAAATGTATTCATATCACGTAAATAAACAATAAATGTAACCATTAAGTCATTTATATTTTCTTCTTGTCACTTGTAACGCTTGTTATATGTAACATTCAAACAGCTGTATCTCTACACCCATTGAAAATTGGACACATGTTTATATGAACTTTTTTACTTAGACTGATCAGTACTACCAACCCATAAAATATTATATATTTTTCTTGAATCACCCTGTATATCGTTATCCCATACACAAATGCTATAAATGCAGATTCATGTGATCTCGCGAATTGAAAAACTAAGCCGTAGTTCACATACAATAAAATCAACGTCCATCAAATTATGCGCATGATTTAAAGAACCATAACGCCAAGCTGTGGACCGCGAAAACTAGAGTCACAATGAGATACGAGATGCCTTGTATCCCATACCGCGCTAAGCGATTTCGTGAACCATAAGACCAAACCGTGCACCACAGATAGTATAACCATCGTCAGATACGTGGACATATCCGTTCACATGAAAAGTGAGTATTGTCAGTGAAATACAGATACTACAATTTCTGTCAAATATTTCACCTTTCTGAATAAGTAGTATCATAAAGTCTCGTATACCACCCGCAGTACTCTCCCCTTAAAATACGTGGATAATTTATGAGCATACCAGTCACATGATCTCATGAACCGTAAGACTAAACCGTGAAATACAGACACTGTAATATCAGTCAAATATGGTGACGTTCCTATTGAAAGTTTTCTGCGCATAGAGTTGTGTGATAACTTAAGGCGATTTATTGTAGTAGACATCGCCGTGGAAACTATACTCATGGTTCAATATATTTTATGATTATGAACAATCGGCAATGATGTTTTGGACCACAGAATCTACAGGATGAATCAAAAGTCTGGAACCATATAAAAATCTTCCATAATGCTTGATTTTCGATTACAACAGGTTTTACCAGTATTTGTAAGACCAAATACTCTACCAGTGACACATTCGATTCTAGCCCTCAGCTATATCAAAAGCCGCCATTTTGGATGTAACTTTGAAAATTGAGAATGTGGAGAGAATATTTTGTAGCATTTTCATGGCGATTTTAGCACAGGCTTCAATGATACGGTTCTTTAAATGTTCCACATTCTCAATTTTCTCTTCATATACCAAGCTCCAAAGGAAAAAAAATCAAGGGATGTTAAATCTGGAGACCTGGCCTGCCATTCCACTGGTCCACGCCGACCAATCCAATGTCCAGGGAACTTTTCGTCCAGCTTGCTGCAACATTTCTGTGGCTTAACTCACCAGAATGAAGAATATCAATCCTTTCCTCTTTCGACAATGCCATCACGAAAATCAAGAAAACTGTTATAGGGAAGCTTCAAATAATCACAGCAATTCATTGAAACTGTCACAGATTAACCAAACAATAAATCAGGGAAAGTTAATTACCAGTATTGCATAAAAATACATTTTCCAAAGACTCCTTAGTACTGTGCCATGTTACAAAATATCTGTAGATGCAGTAACTAATGTTTGTGTCATTACGAGTTATCTTTAAATAACTTGAAAACGTTTAGATATCTCAAAACGGATTGCAACATTGATTTTTTTTCAGAAAATTGCACATGATTTTTAGTACCTACACGACCCCCTTTCACTTAAAATTTCAAAGTTGCATCCAAAATGGCGGCTTTTGAGATAGCTGAGGGCTAGAATCGAATGTGTTACTGGTAGATTTGGTCTTACAATTATTGGTAATACCTATAGTAATCGAAAATCAAACATGTGGAAGATATTTATATGACTTCAAACTTTTGATACACCCTGTATACTTGCTGTCGGAAGCGTTGATTATCTTTCGAAACCCTTCTGCGCATGAATACTCATATCGCTAATAAGTCGGATTTCTGACGATCGACCGTGAACTAAAAAAAAACTATACACTCTCCAATAGATTATGCGCATACATCTAATCAAGTGTCTCAATTGTTAATGCTGTCAGTTCGGAAGACGTTTTATGCGCATATTCAATCACAAAATATCGTAGAAAATCTCCTTTAATTTACTCAATTATTTCATATAACGACACTTCGCCTGAAGGAACCGGGATTCGAACGAGAAAGAATCTATTAAATATACCGCGGTTTAAGTTCAACTCCAAATCCATCGATTTCTCCTGCAATTTTCAGTATGAAATGTAATCGCTGAAATTTACTCTTAAAACAACGCAATTTATTGCGTAATGTCATGCGCAGACGTACTCTAACCTAACGGCATACGTATCTGACTGTCATTATAATGTCAAGCTCAAATACTGCTACCAACATCCTCTACCGGCTAGAATGAGCACCACACATCTTTCAAAATACGCAATCAATCTATATTTTTAAAAAAATTGAACGTTGTGACATTTACAGGGCTCTGGGTTGCTATAGTAACGTAATGTATAATATAGCAATTATTCACTACATGTTGTATTTTGGTTCCATCTGACATAGTGCAGTATGCACGACTTTTTAACTTTAAGACAGAATAAATATTATAATGCTGTTATTAATATATAAAGACATCTCTAAATATATACAGAGCGTCAGATGTAGAGGAAAGTGTTGTAGAGTGAGAAGTTTTAGTTATTGTATAATCTAGTGAGAAAAAAAATATATATTTTAATAAATTCATGTCAATTGTACCTGCTGAAAGTAAACAATGCTCATGAAAATATATAAATGTGAAGGAGATTTTTTTTTGTACTTGTAAAATGTTCCTGTCATGACAGAATTGTAGATATTTTATTAAATGCTTCAATATATTAAATGAAGGCCAATTACTTTATCAGGGAATGGGACGACACAAAATAGTGATATTAAAGGGATTTTATCAAAAGCTTCCGGCAGAAAGTTATGTACAATAGTGTAAAATTCCCTTACATTGAAATATCATTGACTGTTGTTAAAGTAAGAGATTCCAGGTTCAAATTTTAATTTTAGTCTTAATTATGAAATTGATTTCAAATTTTTTATCGCCTCAGGGATTGGATATGATTTTTATGTCGTAGTTTGAATAATATATTTTTTTATAAAATGTACAGTTCTGGACAAAAGGTTTGGCGCCATTTTTTAAAATTAATTTTGTTGGTATTATATTTCACACCAGAATTCGGGTACTTTTACCCTCAAGACCACACCTGTCACTTCAATTTTCTATCTAGTGGTAAATAAAAATATTTCCGTTTAAATGTATAATTCTTACTATCTTTACCTCAAGCACTTGTTTTGTGATGTTGTCTAGTTCAAGACGGGATTACTTTTTTAAATAACTTTATGCTCGACCATGCCGAAATGTAGTAATTATACACTTGGTAGTAGCCCTTTAATGCACCTCATTAAAGTACACCTATTCATTATAATTCAGTTGTTCAGCCAATGAGAAATCACCTTTGTACTGATTGTACCCTTATAAAACCGCAAGTATCGATTATTCTCGGATATGCAATGGAAAGAAAATTAGCGAAAAGTCACGGAGGCTGGAAATCCAATACTGTTGCAGAAAATTATGTTCTGTTACTATAATAATTAGCGTTAATTGTAAATAATATTCAAATAAATTCAATTTGTCATCTCGTTTTTCAATTGTAAATAAATTTCCAGGTTATATCAAGCCTAATGTTCATATTATTCTCTAATTATATCAAGGTCAATGACATTCGTGTTTCGGAAAAAATCAATACTTTCGCGTCTGCGCACATCTCCCAATTCAGGTCAGTTCCGCTCCTCACTTACATAACCATAACATGAATACGGAGCTTGCGCTCGTTTCATAAACAAACATACTCGCGTCTTAATTACTACCATTATAGGGTCGTTGCATAATGTACTATAAATGACATACACAAAAAAACTTTACTAAATTTTAAGAAAATATTTCCAAATGCTATGCAACACACATTAATAACAAATTAATACAGATTTTCATCGATATAGTAGGCTCTATGACTAACATTTCTGATCTACTAGTAGTTTCAGGGCGCCAGATTTTCTGTCCAGGATTGTGCTATGAAGTGATTATAATATAGCTTGCTATGTAACTTTTGTAATCAGTTTTTTAAATATTGTAAAACAATTTATGTATAAAACACGAAGTCTTCTGTGTCACTGAAATATATACAAGAATACTGTTATAGACCCGCAAGTTTTTTCAACACAATTTCACTGTAACCTTTCACAATACCTCAATTCCTGACTGATGTACACTAGGTCAAAATGAAAGTGGCCGGTCTCTTGAGCAGTGAAAATTTTCCAAGTCCCTTCGGGTGAGCGCGCAGTTCACAACCGTAAACCTCCGTGCGCCGCTTTAGTTAACTGCATAATACAACGCGCTGATTTGGGCTACCTGACAGCATGCTTCGAATCTCCGTAGAGAATTTTTTGTTTTGTCCTTTCTTTTATTTTTTACAACTCGCTTTAGTGTAATATAATCAAATAACTTTTATATATTATATTCTGCGTTATCATAAGATGAAAGAGTAATGGAACGGAGAAAAATTCTCTCCGGCGCCGGGATTTGAACCCGGGTTTTCAGCTCTACGTGCTGATGCTTTGTCCACTAAGCCACACCGGATACCACCCGGCGCCGGAGAGAATTTTTCTCCGTTCCATTACTCTTTCATCGTATGATGACGCAGAATATCTGCATGGAAATATCATATGTACTTCGGTACATTAAAATAATATATATGATGTGCGTAAATCACTTCGTGATTTAAGACGGCGCTTATTCCGTCGAATCCGGGCCAACTAGTCACTCATTACGAGTGCACCTCAGCACATGTGTGCTGACATCTATGACGTAGTACAGAGGGCGGCCACTAGAGGGAACCCAAGTGTTGGAACTTAATCTGAGACGATTCTGTGCGACGCCGGGGTGGTATCCGGTGTGGCTTATTGGATAAAGCATCAGCACGAAGAGCTGAAAACCCGGGTTCAAATCCCGGCGCCGGAGAGAATTTTTCTCAGTTCCATTACTCTTTCATCAAATAATTTTTGTTTATCGCTAATATGTTTTCGCGGGATATCAGCCGAGTTAAAATTTTGGAATGTTCCGGAACAGGACTCGTCGCCGGCCAAACTTCACATAAGAATCCCGGGAGGGGCGGAGCTTACGAGGAATGATAATTCCCGGACCCGGATTGGCCTATCCGCCAACCAATCCCGTATCACCTGAGACAGCCTAACATCTATATAACCCAAGACTTTCTGTCCAGACACAACTTCCCTGAAGATGGCTGCAGAGATAGCAGTTGAAAGCTTGGAACATTCCAAAATTTTAACTCTGCTGATATCCCGCGAAAACATATTAGCGAACCAACGCAGAGAAAGCCTCAAATCATACATAAATTTTTGTTTATGTTAATTCATGTTACAGATAATTACAAAATTGGTGAATATTTGTTGTTATAATTCCAGGAAATCAGGATATATTTTGTCATCTAAAATTATGGTTTTTCTTCTTGTTTACAATTACTACGTTTACACCCTGATGATCACGGATTTAGGTTAGTATAATAATCATATTTCCTGTAGCACAACTTGGAAATTAATTATTGCCAATTATTTAACCGCCAACATATTTACTGAATGTTACTTAGAGAATAGAGTGTAAAGCAGCAGGGATTAATAAAATAATTAACACAGCATTTTAATATGAAAACCCCTAATTGTCGTATTTAGTGTTACTTCCAACTAGCATCAAAAGTTTCTATTAACACGAAAAAATAATAAAGAGAAGAGTATTCTAAGAATTAAAAAAATGACGAAATCCTGTTATATTTTCACTGATGCATTTAAAAGGCCAAAAATAAGAAAAAGTTTAATAGCTTCACGAAGATCTGAACTTACAACCTCACGAACTCTTAGCCAACGCTCTACCGCTACGCTAAGAGTTTTACTGCAGTCACAACGGCATTGTAACGAGTAATGGTCATACTCCACTTGAGAACCTATTATACAGTATATAGTGTTTGTGTTACAATATTTACTTTTCAAACACTCTGAACGATCTGTCTGTTTTAAATCTCGTATATGAATTATTTTCTCGGAAGATTTTAGTGATTAATATTTGTGTTCCCCATTATAACTATCGTACTAGAAGAATATACGCAATCTTTTGAACATAGCCTGGCTATCCCGAGCGCTCACGGAAATACCCGATTCGAACTTATTCTCTCAGACGCTGGCCACTTTCATTCTGACCAAGTGTACTAGACTTGGCCGAAGGAACGGAGGCGTATGAACTAAGAGCTACTAACAGAGAAAGATATAGCTTGAAATGTGGCGATATTGATAATCAAATAGTTTTATGCCTCGCTTCGGAAGTATTGGTAAACTCTGAAACATTTGTTCGTTTAAAACAACCCTTGGAACACCAGTTTTTCATTTTATAAATGCTAAACAGCCACAATTGTAGAACATTATCATGAAATAACTTCCTAACCATATCACTTATAAAAGGCAAACCTCAGATCTGAGTAGGTAATACAAATACGTCACGGATACGGCATCACCTGACTACAACAGTCAACGAAGAAACCACATGATTAGCCTTCTTTCAAGATGGAGCACAAGGTACACACGCTGTGAGTACTGAGGTAAGTAGAACAAAGTCACTAAGCAGCAGTGGCGGCTGATTGACTGCGGCAAGTGAGGCCCGTCCTCAGTCACTTGGCTTAACTGAAATCAAATGTTGTGTTTTTATATAATGTATTAGTTATTTGAATGAAACATATATCGCTGTAGAAGCATTTGAAAACTTTGTCATGTATATAGACCTGTTTTGCAGTAAAATTTGTTCCTGAGGCCAGCCAAGATCGCTCGTGCCGGGTCTGGCTTGTGATGTATATATACCTGTTTTGCAGTAAAATTTGTTCCTGAGGCCAGGATTGCTCGTGCCGGGTGGCTTGTGATGTATATAGACCTGTTTTGCAGTAAAATTTGTTCCTGAGGTCAGGATCGCTCGTGCCGGGTCTGGTTTAAGCATTTCCAGTCTTTTCGCGGGCTTTGAGTTTGCGCTTAAAACGTTGTACAGTAGCTGAGGCACAATTCGTCAGGCCTCGTGGCCTGGTCAGGTTTCACTTCTCCCATCCATGGGCCGGCCTCAAGGGTAGAGTGGGGTGGGAATAACAATGGTGACTTGTCTTCCTAAATAGGCCATAAATAACAAAATTCCAGCTCTTTGGCAGGCAGAGACCCACTCTATTCTCTCCCCTTATGTCTTAGTTATGACTTAAGAGAGGATGTTGTACTATTGTACTTCGTAGTATAGTAGTGAATCTGGGCCAATGTTGTTATGTATTTCGGGAAAATATAAACAGAAAGAAATAAGAGAAATAATGCTGGTGTAGTTAATTCATTTTTAGAGTGTCCTTTTTCGAGAAGAAATAATACTGAAAGAAAGGAAGTTTTAAATAAAGAGAGACACTATCGAGATACCTACGACAACTCTGACAATTTTTCTGACAGATAATCTTAAAACGCGAGTTTCTATTGCATCCTGGTATGGGCAACATAAATTGTTAAGTGGTAATGTGGTGCAAAATAAACTTCTCTTGGCCTTGTTTGTTGCTGTCAAAGGAAAAAATTAAAAAATTAAGAAAGAAAGGGGAATTTCAACACATAATATGGGTTGCTTCATCACACTGAAACAATCACTGAAACTGACAGCATAACAGCTTATTTGGTGAGTGGAATTATTTTTCATTATTAATAATAATAATAATAATAATAATAATATTAATAATATAATAACAATAATAATTAATATCATAAACAAATATTTCCCATCAGAAACAAAAACTAGTTGCATCTGGCCTCACCGAGGATTTCGATCACCGGCCGCTACTGCTAAGCAGTCCTGGAGAAATACATTCCTACATCAAAGAGAAGGGCGGTGCTTCGATAATGGTAGCATTCAGTGTGACCAACTTGCCGTTTTCAAAATGGGGAAATAAATCATGCCAATTAAAATGATCGAGCGTTATTAAAGATCGATTTTTCTAATAATACATGTTGTAATAATATCATTCATGTGCACTCAATTTAGATCTTTATTTCGAACTAGGTTTATATTTATTTATTTTGAAAATTGTACTTTATGGACCCTAAATTTTATTCCCAACTCATTTTAATAGTAGGCCTAATTAGTAGTACAGACTCAGAAACAAAATTTGAGCCACCTGAATTTTCCGAGTTCCAGTTACAACATACTGCGCATGCTCAGTAAGCAATGATATAATATAGAATAAATCTTTCATATTTATTTCGTGTGCTTCATCTTTCTAAGCGTTTCATTTCCTCTTAAACTTTCCACCATTTTGGAATAAAACAATTAAACTCGAAAAGAAACATTTCACTTATTAATTTTAAGCAGCATAAAACTATCTACAGTAATCTCAGACCTCGAGTGACATTTATCAGAACTACTTCGTGAATAAAATAAAAATGTAAATAATATATATTCCTAAAATTCGCTCACAAAATATTATATACTTAACGTATTCAGACATTGTGAAGTCGAAATAGATGGATATCAATTACCGCAATAAAGAAATTGAATGTTATTCAGGACTGCCAATTGAGAAAAGCGAAATACAGGTTTAACAATGTTAATTACATGTACTGCGCTTTTCTCTTATTATTACAACAGAAATACAATTTCATTATTTGCTGAAATCATAATTTAATTTAAAAATTGTATAATGTAATTACAAATAATCTAATTAATACATTAATTAAGTGAACATTTTTATGAAGGAGTGTCATTTTCTTTAGACAGCCTACAATGAACATGAAATTAGAAGATGAAGATGTAGATGTTAAAGTAGGATCTGGCACTACAAGTACAATGGATTCATGCTCATCGATTCACGGGGAAACAGTTGGCGACACTGGCTAAACAAAAGAACGACCATGCTATAAATTGATAGTGATACATAAATCGAGCTGCCAGAAAGTCAGCGTGCAAATATCGCACATGTAACAATTTATTACAGGTCTACCGCTCTGTTAGAAGATATGAGCATGCGCAATAACTTTACAATTTGTGACTGTCCACTGCAATATCACGGATTTATTCTGGACTGACCAAAAATGATACTTCCTGCTATAACTATATGGTATGGCTATTTCATAGGACCTCGTTTCTCTTCTGTTTCGTTCTGGTCGTGAGTTTCTATGGAAACAGTAAAATAGTACTTAATGCTTCATTCCTGCATCTGTAGTCTGACCCCATCGTATTGTCATGAGCGCAAATTTATGGCGGATCTAACTCCAGCTTAAGTATAGACTCTTGTTAGCTGCTTAGGCCTCATTTACAATACCGTCAATTTGGTTTATAGCTGAAACCGGTCTTTACAGTCTAGCTACCAAATATTACTGCCCTCCAAACTCAGGTACCCATATTAATGGATCACGACCTATTCTTTCAGCTTGATATTTGACAGTCTTCTAGCTATTAGAGACTTAAAAACGAATTTAACTATTTAAACTTTCAAGCTACGGTTTGCATATCAAACGGGTAAGGTTATAAAAGTATTCCTGATACGTATTAAAAAAGAAAATACTCAAATACCGATGTATGTGAACAAAAATACACTATAACATACATCGCTTTCTTTTATACGTACGACGGATAATACAGGGTGATTCATTTCGGAAGATATAAAATAAAACGCCGTAATATGACAAATGTTGCTAGTAATTTTTCTGTAATCTGTAAATACAGCCTAGAAACAACGAAGTTTTATCTATATTAGATCTCAGCATGCCAATCAATGCATAAAAAACATAATAGGTCTACATATCTTCAGCTCTATTCGCACAACAATAGGCTTAATCGAAAAATAATATATATATATATATATATATATATATATATATTTTTTTTTTCGTACACCAGCATTATAATCAGTCTTTATTGTTGCTCAAAATCAATCATGGCAGCCGTGTAATAAAATTTCCATAGCAACAATTACGTCATTAGCTTGTTTGTATTTTATGACAGCGCTACGCTATAATATAAAATAAAACATTTATAAATCCACGGAAAGAACATGCTAATTCACTTTTCTGAAGGGGAGCTTATATATATACTATGTCCGCCATGTTAAATTCACGAATTTTATTAACCCCTTTCTTAGGAACTAATTGAGCTAGAAGTATGAAGTTTTTCACTCTGGTAATCTCAAAAATATATTATATTTGTTTTTAATTTTTTTCAAAGGAAAGTTTTTTTAACGTTTTTTTTCAAAGAAAAATGTTCTAATTTTGTTTATTTTAGGATATGGAGTATGAAAAAAACAGGAATTATTTAGTTTCATAACATGACTTAGTGTTTAAAATTTGAAATTTATACTCATAGTAGTTTTTGAGAAAAAGGTAAATTTATATAGAAAAAAAAAACAAATATGAGAAAATGACGTTTAAACTTAACCACACCTTTAATATGCACCTGGTCCATATTCTGAATCATCAGGGTCTTTTTTATCCTCTCTGGCCCGTTTAAGATTACTTACTTACAAATAGCTTTAAGATAATCCGGAGGTTCATTGCCGCCCTCACATAAGTCCGCATTCGGTCCCTATCCTGAGCAAGATTAACCCAATCCCTAGCATCATATCCCACCTCCCTCAAATCCATTTTAATATTATCCTCCTATCTACGTATCGGCCTCCCCAAAGATATTTTTCTCTCTGGCCTCTCAACTGACACTCTATATGCATTTGCTTTTCGCCCATACGTGCCACATGATACAGTACATTATAAACTAATTTTGTAATATACAGTGTCACTATAAATCATCTTACCGATTACAAACTTGAATAACTATCGTTAGGAGACACTTAGAAATATAATATTGGTATCAATGGAAAGAGAAACTCAAATATTTTTTGTTATCCATTCGGTTAAATCACATGTGCTATTCTTAAATCAGCAAAAATTAGAAAACTTGAAATTGCTATCAACAGAAACAGAAACTCCAACAATTTTTTAATGTTTTCTCTGGAAAACACGAAACAGAAAGAGAAACATTTGGTTCACAACCGTAAGTAAGTCACATGTGCTCAATGCGAGCTCCTTGTTTCACACGACACACATCAAGTCTGTAGTCAATTTCCTGCCATACACGTTGTAGCATTGGATCATCCACCAGTGCAATGGCCTCTGTGATGCGGACAAGAAGATCCTCAATGGTAGGTGGTAATGGTGGCTGATACACTTGTTGTGTTATAAAACCCCACAGAAAGAAATCACAAGGAGTGAGTCGGGGGAACGTGGAGGCCAATGCAAACATTCTAAATCTTCACGGCCAGCACGTACAATCCATCTACTGGCTTTTACGGTGGATTTCTGTGGACTTCGTGTGAAACTCTCTCTCACACGCTCCACATTTGCCTCACTTACTGATGGACGACCAATTGACTTCCGCGTACAGATGCATCCCCTCGTTTTGAAGTCAGAGTACCACTTACGGATACTGGACCCACTTCTAAAATTGCGTTGCACAGTGACAACAGACTGAGATATGTAAAAATCTAGCACACAAAATGTCCTCCTGTCGTCGTTTGCAGCCATTTTTCCCTTATATCGTCTCCTAGCAACGAAATTAATAAATATGCGACAGATTCACTAACATAACAAAAAATATTTGAGTTTCTCTTTCCATTGATACCAATATCATGTTTCTAAGTGTCTCCTAACGATAGTTATTCAAGTTTGTAATCGGAAAGATGTTTTATAATAACACTGTACTACTAGTTTCCATAAAAATATTTCTTTCTAAATATAAAGTTCAACATGTGTTGGTTTTTGTTCAGAAATCCCTCATTCAATTTTAATTACAATTATGAGTTACTTTTGAAAAACCCAGTATAAAGAGTTTGAAGTTAATTCATTCATAATTTTCTTCTCATGGGCATGTCTTTCATTGCAAACCCAGCATTCTCCAGTCTTTCCTACTTTAAAACCTTCTTTTAGCCTCCGCATATGATCCATATATATTAGTATCGTCTATTATCTGATTTCTTCTGCTCCGAACTTTCTTACCGTTCACCATTCCTTCTAGTCCATCCTTCAGTTTCTTCTAAGCTAGTGTCCCAGCTAACTCCTTTTCCTCTTCCTGATCAGTTTCAGCATCATTCTTTCTTCATCCCCTCTTTCCAACACAGCTTTATTTCTTATTCTGTGTATTCATTTCACTCGCTCTATTCTTCTCCATATCCACAGTCCAAATGCTTCTCTTCACTTCTCTTTACTTCGTCGTGATGTCGAAGTCTGTTAGAACATTAAATAAACGCTCGTAAACACACAGATTTTCGTAATGACATAACCACAGCTTAGTATATACAGTTGCGAAGCTCAATACTAAATAAATATGCATACATAGATAGTTGCTGACCACCAGGATCGCTACTATCGCCTCAGTATAGACCCTTTCCCGAGCAGACGATAATGTATGTTCGGGTTTTCTATTTCAGTGTATGGAGCTCAGTGAAATATTATATTATAACTTTATTGTGTATCATTGCTAAGCTTTATTTAGTGTAATGTGTCCATAAGTTCCGTTTACTGCATAATTTGTTGCAGAAATAATTACAAAACTGTGTTATTTTAATGTGAAGAGAATTTTACATGTTAACATAATCTATTCGCATCAACATTTTAAGTTTAGAATGGAAGCTATTTTAAGGTTTAAAAAAAATGAATTTATGTTGTGATTTTAATTTAGCACATCTACCTTCCTTAATTGTAGACTGAAAATTTACCATACCACTCCTATGAAATTAGTGTACGTACGATTGTGTTACTTCGTCTCTTAGGTAGTAGATAAATACAATAATTCAGTACGTACTCGATTGTAGTATTGAAATACAGACAAACTGAATGTGAGGCGTATCATACATGACATTATGCTTAATTATAATGTATAATTGCGAATGTAGGAATATAAATATTAACCTATAATTTCCATATGACATAACATAGGCCCAATAGGGCACTGGAAACTTCGTAAATCTAGTTGCTCTAGTAATAGCGCTGTGAAGTTACCATATTTCAATATAGTCAAGTGTCCGAAGGTCAATAAGGCAGCACTCATAAAGCGGTGGAACTAGCGCTGAGGTAGTTCCTGCGATTTCGGAAGTGAAAATCGTTGGATTTGTAAGAGATTTTTTACAACTGAAATAGAGACAAATTGCATTTACAAGTTATCACACTTAACTTTATGCCTAATTATAATGTATAAATGCGAATACTGAAGTATTGGTACAGTAAATATAACCTATAATTTCAGCATATCAAAATATCCGTGCGGTGCAAATGAAAATTATTGAATCGTGCATAAATGAATGTACAAGAATTTCGCAATATTTAATCCAAATAAAGGCAGGTATTACACATACGAACAACGTAATTTTCACACCAAGAATAATATTACACCTTAATTCGCAAGTGAATTATGTCTGAAGTGTCTCATAATCACTGTTTTAAATTTATTAATGCAATTACAGTACATTTTAGAGAAATATATGTTACTCTTTATGCATTGCAACTAATTTATATGGTTGAAACGCCACCCTCCGTGATCGGGTTAAGCGAGTCACATGGTCTGCCTATAATAAATCATACGGAACTAGCGCTGGGGTAGGTCCTGCGATTTCGGAAGTGAAAATCGTTGAATTTATAAGAGATTTTTTACAACTGAAATAGAGACAAATTGCATTTACAAGTTATCATACTTAACTTTATGCTTAATTATAATGTATAAATGCGAATATTGAAGTATTGGTACAGTAAACATAACCTATAATTTCAGCATATCAAAATACCCGTGCGGTGCAACTGAAAATTATTGAATCGTGCATAAATGAATGTACAAGAATTTCGTAATATTTAATCCAAATAAAGGCAGGTATTACACATACGAACAACGTAATTTTCACACCAAGAATAATATTACACCTTAACTCGCAAGTGAATTATGTCTGAAGTGTCTCATAATCACTGTTTTAAATTTATTAATGCAATTACAGTACATTTTAGAGAAATATATGTTACTCTTTATGCATTGCAACTAATTTATATGGTTGAAACGCCGCCCTCCGTGATCGGGTTAAGCGAGTCACATGGTCTGCCTATAATAAATCATACGGAACTAGCGCTGGGGTAGGTCCTGCGATTTCGGAAGTGAAAATCGTTGAATTTATAAGAGATTTTTTACAACTGAAATAGAGACAAATTGCATTTACAAGTTACCACACTTAACTTTATGCTTAATTATAATGTATAAATGCGAATATTGAAGTATTGGTACAGTAAACATAACCTATAATTTCAGCATATCAAAATATCCGTGCGGTGCAATTGAAAATTATTGAATCGTGCATAAATGAATGTACAAGAATTTCGCAATATTTAATCCAAATAAAGGCAGGTATTACACATAAGAACAACGTAATATTCACACCAAGGATAATATTACACCTTAACTCGCAAGTGAATTATGTCTGAAGTGTCTCATAATCACTGTTTTAAATTTATTAATGCAATTACAGTACATTTTAGAGATATATATGTTACTCTTTATGCATTGCAACTAATGTATATGGTTGAAACGCCACCCTCCGTGATCGGGTTAAGCGAGTCACATGGTCTGCCTATAATAAATCATACGGAACTAGCGCTGGGGTAGTTCCTGCGATTTCGGAAGTGAAAATCGTTGAATTTATAAGAGATTTTTTACAACTGAAATAGAGACAAATTGCATTTACAAGTTATCACACTTAACTTTATGCTTAATTATAATGTATAAATGCGAATATTGAAGTATTGGTACAGTAAACATAACCTATCATTTCAACATATCAAAATATCCGTGCGGTGCAATTGAAAATTATTGAATCGTTCATAAATGAATGTACAAGAATTTCGCAATATTTAATCCAAATAAAGGCAGGTATTACACATAAGAACAACGTAATTTTCACATCAAGAATAATATTACACCTTAACTCGCAAGTGAATTATGTCTGAAGTGTCTCATAATCACTGTTTTAAATTTATTAATGCAATTACAGTACATTTTAGACAAATATATGTTACTCTTTATGCATTGCAACTAATTTATATGGTTGAAACGCCACCCTTCGTGATCGGGTTAAGCGAGTCACATGGTCTGCCTATAATAAATCATACGGAACTAGCGCTGGGGTAGTTCCTGCGATTTCGGAAGTGAAAATCGTTGAATTTATAAGAGATTTTTTACAACTGAAATAGAGACAAATTGCATTTACAAGTTATCACACTTAACTTTATGCTTAATTATAATGTATAAATGCGAGTATTGAAGTATTGGTACAGTAAACATAACCTACAATTTCAGCATATCAAAATATCCGTGCGGTGCAACTGAAAATTATTGAATCGTGCATAAATGAATGTACAAGAATTTCGCAATATTTAATCCAAATAAAGGCAGGTATTACACATAAGAACAACGTAATTTTCACATCAAGAATAATATTACACCTTAACTCGCAAGTGAATTATGTCTGAAGTGTCTCATAATCACTGTTTTAAATTTATTAATGCAATTACAGTACATTTTAGAGAAATATATGTTACTCTTCATGCATTGCAACTAATTTATATGGTTGAAACGCCACCCTCCGTGATTGGGTTAAGCGAGTCACATGGTCTGCCTATAATAAATCATACGGAACTAGCGCTGGGGTAGTTCCTGCGATTTCGGAAGTGAAAATCGTTGAATTTATAAGAGATTTTTTACAACTGAAATAGAGACAAATTGCATTTACAAGTTATCACACTTAACTTTATGCTTAATTATAATGTATAAATGCGAATATTGAAGTACTGGTACAGTAAACATAACCTATCATTTCAACATATCAAAATATCCGTGCGGTGCAACTGAAAATTATTGAATCGTGCATAAATGAATGTACAAGAATTTCGCAATATTTAATCCAAATAAAGGCAGGTATTACACATACGAACAACGTAATTTTCACACCAAGAATAATATTATACCTTAACTCGCAAGTGAATTATGTCTGAAGTGTCTCATAATCACTGTTTTAAATTTATTAATGCAATTACAGTACATGTTAGAGATATATATGTTACTCTTCATGCATTGCAACTAATTTATATGGTTGAAACGCCACCCTCCGTGATCGGGTTAAGCGAGTCACATGGTCTGCCTATAATAAATCATACGGAATTAGCGCTGGGGTAGTTCCTGCGATTTCGGAAGTGAAAATCGTTGAATTTATAAGAGATTTTTTACAACTAAAATAGAGACAAATTGCATTTACAAGTTATCACACTTAACTTTATGCTTAATTATAATGTATAAATGCAAATATTGAAGTATTGATACAGTAAATATAACCTATAATTTCAACATATCAAAATATCCGTGCGGTGCAACTGAAAATTATTGAATCGTGCATAAATGAATGTTCAAGAATTTCGCAATATTTAATCGAAATAAAGGCCGGTATTACACATACGTAATTATCACACCAAGAATAATATTACACCTTAATTCGCAAGTGAATTATGTCTGAAGTGTCTCATAATCACTGTTTTAAATTTATTAATGCAATTACAGTACATTTTAGAGATATATATGTTACTCTTTATGCATTGCAACTAATTTATATGGTTGAAACGCCACCCTTCATGATCGGGTTAAGCGAGTGACATGGTCTGCCTATATTAAATCACGATGGCAGTGACACAGTCTATTGTTCTTAGTACTCACAGCGCTCCAAGCGGCTAGCAACTATTGCGATAAATGCAAAAAATCATCCCAAGCTTCGCAATTGTATATACTAAACTGTGACATAACCATGCTATCTTCTTTACTTACGTGTGAAGAGCATTGGTACAGACAGCCTGTTCCAAATAAAGAAGATTGAGAAGAAAAACAAAAGTTGGTTGAGAAGGCTGACAGTAGCTGGAATTAAACTACAATCCGAACTCAGTTTCAAGTTAATCTGCTTTTCTTCGTGCACGTAGAAGTCAATAATTAGCTGCATATCAACGTGATGCAAGACCCATTAGAATTCAGGGGGTTCATTGCACCCGTGACCCTCGCTTCAATACGACAGGGACCACCGAAACAGTAGCACAATTACAACTAAATGCTAATTTTATGTGCCATCCTACATCGATTCTATTCGGGACGCGGTTTGATATCTCGGCCATTTGATGTTATCTGAGCACTTGTCCGCTGAATACTAAAGACGACAAAAAACTGCGACAAGCTCGTTAAAAGGACTTTATCCCTGCAATCTGCAACCACCGCACCGCCCAGTGCTGTGGGGTTCCAGCTACGGGAATATGGAGCACGTCCGGATATAAAGGTTCAATGAGACGGAAAAATATCCCTAATTTATACGCTAAGTAAGGGTCTGCTGTACTGAGTGGGGAACTAGAATACGTACCATAGAAATGCTCAAATTTATACAGAGTCAACTGTAGCTAATGTCATTAATTTCAGAGGATTATTCTTTCAGATATTTCAAAGAAAAAATGTTAATAAAATTTTGTTCATTTTTGCTCCCTCTTACAAATTCAAATTT